>NC_046329.1:5976079-6276079 GCF_009819535.1 Lacerta agilis | reverse complement strand
GGCCAGGCTGCCTAATTAAGAAAAATATTTTTCTTAATAAGGCAGCCTGGCCCCTGTTTGCCAGCTGATGTCACAAAGTGCTGATTTTTAGGAAAGCCTTATAAATGCCCTGCAAGGGGGGATGCCTGTCAGATGACAGAGAGACAATCACTAATTGATTGTACCAGTATGAATGGTTCTGGTAGGAGGCCTAGTTTATTATTATTATTATTATTATTATTATTATTATTATTATTACACGGTGAATTTTAAGGATATATATACCGTGTTTCTCCTAAAATAAGACACCGTCTTATGTTTTTTTTTTCGCTCAACAAAACACAGTACGGCTTATTTTCAGGGGATGTCTTATTTTAACCGTGTTGCATCGGTACGCTGCACAGCCACGCCTCTCCAGGTGTTTTAATGGGAGGTACCACGTCACTATGGCTTATTTTCGGGGTATGGCTTATTTTTGGGGAACGGCTTATATTTCGCAAATGCATAGAAATCCTGCTATGGCTTATTTTATGGCTATGTCTTATTTTAGGAGAAACAGGGTATTTAAGGATATATATATTTTAAGAATTTTAAGTGTGTGTTATATATATATATATATATATATATATATATATATATATATATATAGTTCATAAGTGTGCCAAGCAAACGAGGCCACATGTCTGAAGCAGTACAGGAAGACAGGCCTGACACCGTTTTTTACTCCCAAGGTGACCAAAGTGTTTTTCTGCAAGGAGGGAGAGGGTGGGGGTAACCTTCCCATTGCCTCAGGAATTAAAGTTATAATATCCCTGGCATCCTGATACCTGAGTGCCATAAAAAGGGTGTGATTAACTTGCCTGGGAAACAGGGAAATGGGTAAATATCTCTTTTGTTTCACTTGGTGGGTGTTGGGTGGAGGGCAAGAGGAGGGCACCAGACCTCCCCTTTCATGATATAACCATGATGTATCGGGGGTGGTGGTGGTGGTGGTCTTGGGTTACATCCCTTTTGTGATGTATATATGATGTATCTGGGGTTGGTCATGGGTTACATCCCTTTTGTGATGTATGCATGATGCATCTGGGGGGGGGGTGGTCTTGGACTCCAGGGTGGGAAATTTAAATGTCTATATAAGGGCAGGCACACCTTTGTCCTTGATTCTTCCCTGCTCACCTGTGTGTGAGGAAAGCACCCTGTTGCAATAGCCAGAATAAAGGCTTTGCTTCTCAATCTTCTCTGGTTGGCCTCTGTTATATTCTCCTACCCATGTAGAACCTACAAAGGGCTTTTTGTGTACCCCATAAGGGAATAAGGGCAGATTTTTGCCTATTACAACGGGGCAGGAGCCTAGTGAGATTTCTTTTGCGCCATCGCTGCACGTGACCCTTGGTCAAAAGGTCCCTGCCCCGAGGGGCTTACAATCTTTAGTACGACACAGGGAGGGAACAGAGGAAGGTTGAGGTCCAGGGTGGATCCAGAATCCACCTGTGCAACCTATAAGCCAGGGCCTCTGATTTTGGGATTCCTGGATATTTCCCACTTCTAACCTCTGTTTTTATTTTCCTTTCTGTCTCCTAGGGCACAAGAGAATTTTGAAGCGCCCAGAGGAGGCACCCCTTAGCATTGTGGTAAGTTAATTCCATGGGGAATCCGTCCCCCCACATGTGCAGGGAGGTGGTGGGGCTGACCTGAGTGGTTGGGGGGTTGCAGGCCCACGGGACCCCTGCGTCTTAAAAAGCACGATGTTCTTCTTCCTTTGCAGGGACGTGGGTTGGGGAAGCCAAAGCCACCAACCCCCCAGCAGCAGCAGCAGCAGCCCAGCGGTGCAGAGAGGAGGTAAGCTGTGAGCCTCCGTGGCAGGGGCAGTGTTTCCCAGGGATTTGGGTCAGGGCTCCCTTTCCAGGCAGGACCGTAGTTAGGGGGTGGTGAGAGGGGCACAGGTGGGGCGCAAAACCGGCTCCTCCAACCAAACACACTAACTGAGCCTGTTTCTTCCTTAGGCGAGAGGCCGGCCAGGATGAACGGGGAAAGGCTCCCACTTCAAGTAAGTAGAAATGCCAATTGTGTTAAAATTTAGGAATGCTGCCTTCCCTTGCCCCCCCCCCCCTCATTCATGCGCCAGACTGGTGCAAGCATGGCGGGGAGCCAGGCGCTTGCTAATTCCTCCATTATTATTTTTTTTGCAGAGAGGGAGCCTTTCCCCAACATTTATTTCATCCTGGCCCAATCCCTGGGGCGACGTGGCGACGAACATCAGGTACTGGGACTGAAGGGAGGGAGGGTGTCCTTGTGAAAGTAGTTTTGGGTCCGCCCCCAGCCCTTTCTTATAACATGTCCTGCTTCCTCCACAGAGCCACGGCCCCAGGGATGAGGCTCCACATCCGGCTCCCGGGCCGAAGAAAAGACCATCCCGGCGGCTCCCGGATCCTGACCCTCAAAGGGCTTCCCCGCTGCCCCACCTCCGTATGGGTGTGCCTCCGTCCCAGCCCGACTTGGCGCAGAAGCAGCAGCCAAGGTTCCCACCTATAAGATCCAGCTCCAGAGCAGAGACCTTGGCTGCTGCTTCTGCGTCAAGCCGGCCGGGACGCATCCAAAATGCCCATACGGAGGTGGTGGAGGAGCTATGGAAATTCTATAAATCAGGTAGGAGGAAATGCCCCCTTCCCAAGTCCCCCACCCTCCTGGCCCAGACTGGGGCTATGGGGCTGGGAGCCAGGCATCTACTGACGTCTCCGTTTGTTTTGCAGGGAGAGAAAGGGCCAGGCTGGGAGCCGCCGGATCCCGGGAGGGAGTGGAGCCCAGGAGAAGGCCTCTCGCCTTAGAGGTAATGGGACAGGGGGGAGGAGGGGGGCCTTGGGAAACACACGAGGAGGGCCCGCAGGATGAGGCCAAGGGCCCGCCTGGTCCATCCTCCTCTTCTCCCAGAGCCCAAGAGCCCTTTGCCCACCTGGGACGGCCTGGGACAAAGTTTCCTTCTTTCTTGCAGGAACATCAATATCCTGCACCGCTGTGGCTGCTGCTGAGACCCCCCCGAAAATAACATAGGTAAGAGGAAGTGGGCACCCTATTTGGAAGGGGTTGTAAGAACTTGGGTGGTGTTAAGGGAGGTGGCGTTTTTCTTTGAGGTCGGGAGCAAAAGGTGTCTATCTGCTTTTCCTTGACTAACAGTTCTGTTTTTCTTTTAATTTTCAGGAGTTCGCTTTGAATTCGTCTGCGGTTCATTTATTGAATTTATTGAATAAATCGTTGAATTGAAACTGCGTTGTGTTGCGTTTTTTCTTTTTTAAAAAAAGTTTTTATTCTGTATTACAATTGAAGGAAACAAACAAAAAGTAAAAAGAAAGAAACATAGCACATTTCTATATCATCGCCTTTTCCTTATCTAGACATATATTCCGCCGAGTGTTTTGGCTTCCCTCCCCTCCAACTCTGGTTTTTATTACTTCCCTTCATTCTTACGCTTTATTTATCCTCACATTTCCTTAATCTAACATATTTCATTAATTTTAAATTTATGTTTCACTATCACATTGCAAGTATTTTGTCAAATCCTGTTGGTGTTGTCATGTTATTACAATGATTTTTTAAGTAGCCAATAAACTTACTCTGTTACAACCCTTTGGTCGCCTTGGTTTCTTTATTCTTTTTTAAATAATATCAACTTTATTTAGATTTAGAATTAACAATTTCACAACGAATTTAAAAACCTTTCGCAGATGCAAATACAAAGGAATGACAACAACCACAAAAGGTAAAAAACAAACAAAACAAACAAACCAAAAAAACCGAAAACAAAAACAACAGAAATAAGAACCACAAGAAGTAGAAAAGGGGGAAGGAAAAAAGAAAAGAAAAAAGAAAAGAAAAAGGAAGACTAAGTGTATAGTCACGTAGGAAACTTCTTCCAATGCAAGAGAGATACAAACAAAGGAAACAAAAAGCAGTAATTAATTCTATTACTGAAATAGACTGGAAAGAGAAGTGGCTGAGTTGCAACTAATCACCAAACTTAAAACCATGGAGAAACCTGGTCTGAACAAAGACATTGGATTCTTATCTCATTATACATGACAAAGCTATCTTTAGCCATCTCACCCCTTGCCTTTCCCTGCAAGACTAATTGCAGCCGTTAAGAGTCGTCAACAGGTTTTCCACACCTATCAGCTGATCACCCATTCCCACCACCCTTCTGAGTAATACCCCTCCCCACTCCCTCACTATATTTAAGGATCTGGTGACTTCTGTTTCAGTGTATCTGAAGAAGTGTGCATGCACACGAAAGCTCATACCAAGAACAAACTCAGTTGGTCTCTATGGTGCTACTGGAAAGAATTTTCTATTTTGTTTTAATTAATTCTAGTTACACATTATTCAACTTTTTTATCTTTCCTATATTCCTCCCTGCATTGCTGCAGTTCAATACAAATAATCTATACAGTTCCATACAAATAGTCTATACAGTGACTTCCACCTTCCATACAGTACTTTACTTCAGATTCATCCTTCCGTCTGCTTTAAATCATTTCCCTATCTTTTATCTTTCTTAATTTTAATTCAAAATAAATCCTCCTACTTTCTTTCCTTTCTTCACAAATTTCTTTCACTCTAAACTTAACCAGATTGTCGATTTTGATCCTTGTTTTTTTTAAAATATTCGTTCAAGCATTCCCACTCATTTTTAACTAAACTTCTGGGCTTACCTCTTATTATATCTGTTAATTTTGCCAATTCTAAATATTCACCTTGGTTTCTTATTCTTCCTGTCATTTTGGCTAATTCAAAATATTCTAATAATTTTACCCGCCAATCTTCAATTGTTGGTAGATCCGGTGTTCTCCATTTTTGCGCTAGCAGTATTCTAGCTGCTGCGGTGGCATATAGGAACAATCTCTGGTCAGTTTTCATAATTTCGGTTCCAACCATTCCTAGTAAGAAGGCTTCGGGTAATTTCTGGAACGTGTATTGCAACATCTTTTTAAACTCATTGTATATTAATTCCCAATATTGCTTAATTTTCTCACACCCCCACCACATATGATAGAAGTCACCGTCCTGCATCTTACACTTCCAGCATTTCTTGTTTCCTGTTCTATACATTTTTGCTAATTTTGTAGGGGTAATATACCAGCGGCACATCATTTTCATCTTGTGTGTATTCACCGTTCAGGGGGCGTAGCAAGGGGGGCAGGCCGCCCCGGATTCCATAATGGAGGGGGTGACAAATTATCAAGGAACAAATTTTTTTGAAAATGCCTGCTCCGAAGGTCTTATCTTACTATACTAGGGATTATATAGCCATATATGAGATTTCATGCATATCGGTTAAGATCTTGACCCTCCTCCACCAAAATAGCTGTTCACTTGGCTGTTTCCCTATGTCGTGAAGGCTGAAATTTCAGTTCAGAGAACACTTTACTGTTCCCAACCCTAACCCTGTGGAAAGCCATCTAATTAGACTTTAATGTGATTTTGAGATGTTTTTAGGAGGTAATTTAATTATTGTTTGATTTTATACCAATGTTAAGTATCTGATGTTAGCCACCCTGAGCCCGACTTTGGCCAGGGAGGGTGGGATATAAAGGAAAGTTTATTATTATTATTATTACTTGTTATTATTCCTTTGTAAGAAAATATGAAATAATGTAAAACAATTTTTGCGGGGGGGGGGGGAATCAATGGGGGGGGGTTGACAAGAAATTTTCCACACCGCTACCACCTGACCCTCCCATGCCTGGGGGGGGGGGTTGACAATTTTTTTTTGCCCCTGGGTACCAATTTACCTTGCTACGCCCCTGTCACCGTTTCATTTGTAGACTCAGTAGGTAGTGCTGTGGTGGTAGAAGGTATTTTAACAGTTTGTGAGCAGCAGTGCACACTTGGATTTAATTTCCGTGACAATAATGGAAAGTCATAAGGCAGGGAATATAAAACAGGGACTATAAAATCACTGATTACATTCTCTAGTCCATAAAAAGACACTTCTTCTAAAGGATACATAAAGGTAAAGGGACCCCTGACCGTTAGGTCCAGTCGCGGACGACTCTGGGGTTGCGGTGCTCATCTCATTTTACTGGCCGAGGGAGCCGGCGTACAGCTTCCGGGTCATGTGGCCAGCATGACTAAGCCGCTTCTGGCGAACCAGAGCAGCGCATGGAAACGCCGTTTACCCTCCCGCCGGAGCGGTACCTATTTATCTACTTGCACTTTGACGTGCTTTCGAACTGCTAGGTGGGCAGGAGCTGGGACCGAACAACGGGAGCTCACCCCGTCATTGCGGGGATTCGGACCGCCGACCTTCTGATGTTATCCAATGCGATAAATGATTACGTAAAACCCGAGGCTTGCCGAACTACCAGAAAGTGTGCATGTGGATCTAAAACGTTTCTGTTGTGTATTGATTCAAGGGTTATCATTTCTGTATTATTATTGTCTGTATTCACATTAGGGGAAAGTCAAGAAGGAACAGCTACTATTGGTTCATTTAAGTTGCTGCATTTGGATCCCCAGTCTTATTGGTTCCCACCAAAAGGCAGCTTTGCGATTGCTTGAGATTGTTCCCTCCAAAATGCATCCTTTCTAGCCAGTCTTCTGTCCCTATAAATGTAGCATCCCTCTCCTCAGTTCCCCAGTCTTGTTTGTCTGAATAAAGAGAGTTACATGAAGAAGCTGTCTCCTGCCTGCTATGTCAGAGCTGAAATCACTTGCTGAATCACGATCCCCACGTTACAACAGTTTCAATGAAAACGGAGAATGTAAGGGGCACAGGAATCTGACTGCGGGAGGGGAAAGCGAGTGGGAAGGAATGAAATGGAGTTGAAGGAAAAGGGCACAGCTGGCTGGCTGGCAGGCACCCTCAGCAGTGTCACTTCACACTCCCAACGATTTCCCTGAAGATGCTGTCTGGCTTTTCTCATTCCAGCCTTCCATCATTCTCTCCCTTTCATACTTCCTGTCCCAATCTCCGGGACAGGGAATAGTCCTGCCATCAACACCCTGAATTATTAAATTGGCCTTTTTGAAATACGGAGCTTGAATTGCGATGGTTATTGCCTTAGAACCGGGCCGCAACGGAAAAGATTTGCTCATTCGTACCATTGGCTCACACACTTATGGTGTCATTTTTTTCCTCCCTCTTTCTCCCCCTTCCCCGAACAACAAGATGGCAACCAGAGCAGATCTAAAAATAGACAGATCTAATTTTAATGGAGGGTGTTACAAATGTCCTTGGAAGTGACTGACAGGCTGACGACGCCACGCACATCTACCAAGTGTTTGGGGGCAGAGTCCAGCCTCCTCTTACTAAAAGTGATAGAAATTTGTTTTTGTTTGCCACAACAGCAGCTAGGGTTTTGATAGCTAAAAACTGGAAGACAGAAGAATTACCAACAACAGAAGAATGGCAGATGAAAATGATGGACTATATGGAGCTTGCAGAAAATGACCAGGAAACTCCGTGACCAGAGAGACGACGCGGTTGAGAAAGAGTGGAAGAAATTTAAATTGTATTTGAAAGATCATTGTACGATGGAAAGTTAGATATAACCTGAGGATAAGATAAGTTGTAGAGTAGAAGACAGATGAATAAATTAGAAGGTGATAACTTATATGCAGAATTCATCATGCGAAAGGCTGGACTGGATGAATCCCCAACCGGAATTAAGATTGCTGGAAAAAATATCAACAACCTCAGATATGCTGATGATACTACCTTGATGGCAGAAAGTGAGGAATTAAAGAACCTTTTAATGAGGGTGAAAGAAGAGAGCGCAAAATATGGTCTGAAGCTCAACATCAAAAAAACTAAGATCATGGCCACTGGTCCCATCACCTCCTGGCAAATAGAAGGGGAAGAAATGCAGGCAGTGAGAGATTTCACTTTCTTGGGTTCCATGATCACTGCAGATGGTGACAGCAGTCACGAAATTAGAAGACGCCTGCTTCTTGGGAGAAAAGCAATGACAAACCTAGACAGCATCTTAAAAAGCAAAGACATCACCTTGCCGACAAAGGTCCGTATAGTTAAAGCTATGGTTTTCCCAGTAGTAATGTACGGAAGTGAGAGCTGGACCATCAAGAAGGCTGGTCGCCGAAGAATTGATGCTTTTGAATTCTGGTGCTGGAGGAGACTCTTGAGAGCCCCATGGACTGCAAGAAGATCAAACCTATCCATTCTCAAGGAAATCAGCCCTGAGTGCTCACTAGAAGGACAGATCCTGAAGTTGAGGCTCCAGTATTTTGGCCACCTCATGAGAAGAGAAGAGTCCCTGGATAAGACTCTGATGTTGGGAAAGATGGAGGGCACAAGGAGAAGGGGACGACAGAGGATGAGATGGTTGGACAGTGTTCTTGAAGCTACTAACATGAGTTTGGCCAAACTGCGGGAGGCAGTGGAGGATAGGCGTGCCTGGCGTGCTCTGGTCCATGGGGTCACGAGGAGTCGGACACGACTGAACGACTGAACAACAACAACAACAAGGATGAAGATAAGATATAAGTTAATTATTAGGCAATGTTATAATAATGTTAAGAGGTACGAGATAGAAATGATTTTAGTGTAAAGATTAGAATAGGAATAAGTTTGGGAAGTTACGCAAAAGACATTCACAAAGGACGCAGGAGGAGGAGATAGGAGGAAGTCCCGTGATGATGTGAGGAAAGATTATATTTTTAGAGAAGTAATATGTTAGTGTTTTTGTTATGTATTTTTTTGTGTTAGTTGTGTTTTTGTTTATGTATGTCTTAACTAAAAAATTTAATAAAAATTATGATATAAAAAAAGAGTCCAGCCTCCGCTTCTTCCCTGGCATCCTCCAGAACCTGGTGCCCCACTCCACTAGTCTCTATGGGTAAGATGCCCCCCTAGTAATATCTGCTTTCAACATTTTCTGCCACCACCGCCCAAGGCAGCTCCCTTGACCCCACCCTGTCTCCACGCTGGTCAAAGCAAGCATGGCTTTGCTCCGATGCTGACCGTTATCTAATCAGGCCTTGTGTTGAACATGGGCGCTGCTGTTTGGGAGGCCACACACGGTGCGGTTTCGATGTACCGGGGGGAAGCCTTCCCCCTGATCTCCAGCCAGGCTTCAGTCATCGCCTTGTCAAGATAAGGCTTGGAGGTCACTCAAGGAGAAAAGCTCACTGCGGTTGGGACAGGAGATCGCAGAGGAACGTCTAATGGAAATCTTTGACCGTGGCTTCTTCCCCATTCCCCCGCCTATGTGCCGACGGAGATAACCACTGATGAATGAAGCTCCTTTGATTCTCAAGTACCCTGTCTGCTTTCTGTCTTGTCCTGTCACTAAGAGCCAGGACACGATAACGGCGGCCTTTCCCAGCTGTCTTCAACCAGCGCTGACCCGTAGCTGAAACCGATGCGGGCGGAGAGCTTTGCTTTGTGTTCTTCAAATCTGGGAAGCGAAACCTTAGTTCTGAGCCTTGAAACGGGGAAATCCATTAACCGGAGCGAGATGATGAAGGGGCCAGCAGGTCTGCCAAGGGGCACCAGTTGTTTTGGGCCATGTGGGAGGCCCGGACACCAGACTCCGCTCCCAGGAGAAAGTGGCTGGACTGCACGTCCTCCAACTCCTCACAGGAAACCATCTATATATATATAAATGTTTCCCATTGTGTGTGCGGCGGACACTGATGTTCTCCATAACCGCTGCACCAAACAGCATCAAATTAATACCAAGCGTAACATGACCATCAAGGAAGGACCTGGCATCATAAAAATTAAAAAAACCCACACCTGTCATGCCTAAAATATAGAATAAAGGCAAAATAATGGCGCGCCTATTATACCTCACCAGCAAAAGGAATGAAGACTCCAACAGCATCCAATAGAAAGGCAGACCTGGCCAGAGCAACAATGCGGAGCAAGGGGGCGGGGGGCGGTCCGTCCCAGGTACTGCCCTGGCGGGGGGGGTGACACTCGGGGTGGTGCCCCGCCCCCGCGATCGGCGCCACCGGCGTGCGTGGGGCGCGGCAAGTTTTAAGGCTGCAGCGCGTGAACAGCAGCACAGCGTCTGTGCTGCTGTTTGCATGCTGCAGCCTTAAAACTTGTCCGCACATGCGCAGTCCACGCGCGCCAGGGAGCGGCGCCCCACCCCCAGGGGAGTGCCCCCTTGTTTTCTGCCCCGGGCGGCAAAGCGGCTCCCTACGCCCTTGGGCGTCCCTATTTTCATCGGAGAAATGTTGGAGGGTCCAATCTCCTGATGTTCTTTACTGGCCTTGCAGGGTTGGGGGGGGGGGGGCGGAGAGAAGCAGCAGGAGGAATGATGTGGCAGGGGTGTGTGTGGGGTGTGTGTGTGTGTGTGTTGAGAATCTTGACATCTGCAATGCAGATGGGCGAGGGACCAGCTGTGCCGAGAGGCGTTTTGCAGAAAGCAATTGCCACTCAGCCTTGTAACTCGCTCTACGCGGGGCTGCCCCTGAAGCTGACCCAGAAACTCCAGCGGGTGCAGAATGCCGCGGCGAGGCTCCTCACGGGGTCTTTGCCGCAGGACCACATTCATCCAGTGCTCCACCAGCTGCACTGGCTCCCGGTGGAGTACAGGGTCAGGTTTAAGCTGCTGGTTTTGACCTTTGAGAGCCAGTGTGGTGTAGTGGTTAAGAGCGGTAGACTCGTAATCTGGGGAACCGGGTTCGTGTCTCTCCTCCTCCACATGCATCTGCTGGGTGACCTTGGGCTAGTCACACTTCTCTGAAGTCTCTCAGCCCCACTCACCTCACAGAGTGTTTGTTGTGGGGGAGGAAGGGAAAGGAGAATGTTAGCCGCTTTGAGACTCCTTCGGGTAGTGATAAAGCGGGATATCAAATCCAAACTCTTCTTCTTCTTCTTCTTCTTCTTCTTCTTCTTCTTCTTCTTCTTCTTCTTCTTCTTCTTCTTCTTTAAAGCCCTATGCGGCTTAGGACCCTCATACCTAAGGGACCGCCTCTCCTGGTATGTCCCGTGTAGGACCTTAAGGTCCTCAAATAATAATTAGTTGGAGGTCCCGAGCCACAAGGATGCTAGGTTGGCTTCAACTAGGGCCAGGGCCTTCTCAGTACTGGCCCCGACTTGGTGGAACAGTCTGGCACAAGAGACCAGGGCCCTGCGGGATTTGGCATCTTTCCGCAGGGCCTGCAAGACGGAGCTGTTCCACCTGGCCTTTGGGTTGGTTTCAGTTTAACCCTGATGTTTCGTTCTTTTGGTGCGATTGGTGGACTACTGAAAAATGAGGCTGCAGTTTAGATCTAATTTTAAATTGTATTTTAATCTGTATTTTAATGAAGTGTTTTATGTTTTCGTTGTGATTTTATTGGTGTTAGCCGCCCTGAGCCTGGTTTGGCGGGGAAGGGCGGGGTATAAATAAAAATTAATTATTAATTATTAATTATTAATTATTAATTATTATTATTATTATTATTATTATTATTATTATTATTATTATTATTCTGGATGGAGGCAGAGATGCCATGGTCATCTGTTCAACTCGGTGCATGCCAGGTGGGGGCAGGGGCGTAGCAAGGTAAATTGGTACCCGGGGCCAAAAAATTTTTTTGTCACCCCCACCATTGATTCCCCCCCCCTGCAAAAATGGTTTTACGTTATTTCATATTTTCTTACAAAGGAATAATAAAAAGTAATAATGATAAAAAACACTTTTATTTGTATCCCGCCCTCCCCGGCCGAAGTCGGGCTCAGGGTGGCTAACATCAGGCACATAACATTGGTATAAAATCAAACAATCATTAAATTACCTCCTAAAAAACATCTCAAAATCAAATTAAAGTCTAATGAGATGGCTTTCCACAGGGTTAAGGTTGGGAACAGTAAGTGCGCCACTGAACTGAAATTTCAGCCTTCACGACATAGGAAAACAGCCAAGTAAACAGCTATTTTGGTGGAGGAGGGTCAAGATATTAACCGATATGCATGAAGTGCAATTTAGCAGTTCTGTGCTTGCGCGAAGCGCTGAACCTGGAAGTAACCCGTTCCGGAACTTCCATTTTTGGCGCGTTCGTATCCTGTGATGAACGCAACCCGCAGCGAATGCAACCAGAGGTATGACTGTACGGGCTCTGGGATACCCCATAAGGTGGTAGTTTTTTCTTATAACAGTTGAATCCTGCTAGCTGTTTTCCCGCAGGCAACAAGAAGATGCTGGACCAAGTGGACCTGATCCAGCAGCCTTTTCTCATGTTTTTTAAGGGATCTCCATTGTCTTTCCAGACTGCGGATCAAACAGGAGCCTCTCTCACCGCTGCCTTCCCGCGAGATCAGTTTTGTATGGGAGATCCCTGTTGCAGAGACACCAGGGCAGATGGTAGCTTGAAAGAGAAGACCTGTCGTTCAGTCGGTGGGGACATTTCTTTCCCCCCTTTCCACCCCTGCCCTCCCCTCCTGGCTCGTTCCCCTTTCAGCCGCAGATCCATCCAATTACAAAAAAATAAACACCCCATTATAGCTGCTCCGTGCTGGCTCGCAGCTGGCTTTCATCTATGTAATCTAAACAGTTGCCGAAGTGTAAGCACACAGATAGACCAGGGCTTATTTTGAGAACCCACATTGGGAGCCAACCCTCTGGCCTCTGCAGCGCACGGGTCCCATCTCAAGCCGCCAACGTCGAAACTGCTAAACGGTCTGAGCAGGGAAGCTTCCAGAACCCTCCCCATCTAAGCTTCTCCCCAGATTTTGGTGGCTTTCTCCTCTCCGGTGCTCGTTCCGAGCGACGTTGCGTTTGTTTGGTTGCTAGCTAGTAGCCACCAGCCATAAAGGGCCGTCGATGCCCATTGATTGCCCTAAAGTGGAACCAATGGACTGGGATCCCTCTGTTGCTCCGTGCGCTGCGAAAAGGGAGGTCACGTCGAATGCTCTCCTCTGTTTTCGCAACAACTGGCTGCTTGCGAGCAGCTGTGTTGCGAAGCGGGAAAACAACAGCCCTTCCAGAATGTTCCAGCAGGGCCTCCCCAAGAAAATGCCATCGTAATTGCTTGCGGGGAAAACAACTGTTTGGAGCTGTTCTTTTGCTGTTTCAAAACCAGGAGAAATTAGACATGTGTTGGGCGGAGGGAGGGCTCAGCGTAGGAAAAGGGCTACTGAGGCTGGTTTTGGCAAAGCTGTGGCCCACAGCCGGTGGAAATCCGGCTTCTGGGTCCTCTTGATCGACGTGGGTCCTTTGGCTCAAGGATAAGAAGCCGTTTCACCTTCTCTTGTTATGCAGTTTGTCACACCCTTCAATTTGCTGCCTGCCTCGGACCGGCTAAACTCCTTGGCCCTGAGAGTTTTGTTGTTGTTGTTGTTGTTGTTCTGTCGTCCCCTTCTCCTTGTGCCCTCCATCTTTCCCAACATCAGGGTCTTTTCCAGAGAGTCTTCTCTTCTCATGAGGTGGCCAAAGTACTGGAGCCTCAACTTCAGGATCTGTCCTTCTAGTGAGCACTCAGGATTGATTTCCTTCAGAATGGATAGGTTTGATCTTCTTGCAGTCCATGGGACTCTCAAGAGTCTCCTCCAGCACCATAATTCAAAAGCATCAATTCTTCGGCGATCAGCCTTCCTTATGGTCCAGCTCTTACTTCCATACATCACTACTGGGAAAACCATAGCTTTAACTATACGGACCTTTGTCGGCAAGGTGATGTCTCTGCTTTTTAAGATGCTGTCTAGGTTTGTCATTGCTTTTCTCCCAAGAAGCAGGCGTCTTCTGATTTCGTGACTGCTGTCACCATCTGCAGTGATCCTGGAACCCAAGAAAGTGAAATCTCTCACTGCCTCCATTTCTTCCCCTTCTATTTGCCAGGAGGTGATGCCTGAGAGTTTTGCTTACCATCAAAGTTTATTTTGTGACACGTGTTGGTGGCAACACAACCATCTTTGCATTGCCCCACAGCAGGGCAAGAACCTGTTGCCTCTATGCAGACCCTAATGAACAGTACCGAATAAATAAAGGTAAATGGTAAAGGGACCCCAGACCATTAGGTCCAGCCGCGGACGACTCTGGGGTTGCGGCGCTCATCTCGCTTTACTGGCCGAGGGAGCCGGCGTACAGCTTCCGTGTCATGTGGCCAGCATGACTAAGCCGGTTCTGGCGAACCAGAGCAGTGCACTGAAACGCAGTTTACCTTCCCGCCAAAGGGGTACCTATTTATCTACTTGCACTTTGACATGCTTTTGAACTGCTAGGTGGGCAGGAGCAGGGACCGAGCAACGGGAGCTCACCCCGTCGTCGCGGGGATTCGAACCGCCGACCTTCTGATCGGCAAGCCTTAGGCTCTGTGGTTTAACCCACAGTGCCACTCGCTTCCCACCAAATAAATAGTGTCCTATAAATGTATAAAAAGCTCTGAACAACCTGGAACCGGGTTACCTGGCCCTGCACAGGCTTGTACGATCACTTAGGTTGTCTGGGGAAATTCTACCTGCAGCACCCAACCCTACAGAATTTCATAGGGCAGGACCCCCAAAATAGACATGTTCTATTTTGAAAGATGGAGGGCACAAGGAGAAGGGGACGACAGAGGATGAGATGGTTGGACAGTGTTCTCGAAGCGACTAGCATGAGTTTGGGGCCAAACTGCGGGAGGCAGTGGAGGATAGGGGTGCCTGGCGTGCTCTGGTCCACGGGGTCACGAAGAGTCGGACACGACTGAACAACAACATGTTTCACAAGCATACAGTGAGGTTGGTAGTACAATAGCTTTGTAAACGAGCATTTTGGTTTCCCTGAGAATGTCCCAGTCCTCAAACACTCTGCACTTCAATCGAGAGAAAGCCGCGCTCACAGAGCTCAGACGATGCTGGTTTTCGGCATCAATGTTGGCCCTTGTGGAACGATAACTGCCCAGGTAGGACAAGTGATTGACATTTTCCAACATTCCACCACTGAGTTGGATTTGTGGCGCTGCAGAGGGGTTGTTTTGTACTTGTTGGTGCAGCACTTTGCACGCTCTAACCACTGCACTGCCCCACCCCAGCCCCCTCAAGGCACCTACCCTCCCAGCCCCTCCTCCCTTTATCGGAGAGCGACTCCTCCAGCCCAAACGCTTAAACTTCATTCCTCCGTTTGTGCGGCTTCTCTCCGAAAATAAATACAAGGGGATGTTATACGAGACCCTTTGAGTTGCTCTTGGCAGGAGCTCTGCGTGAGAGACAGCGCGTGTGAGCCAAAGCAAGCGTTTCCTCCGAGTAATTATATCTTATTACCGCTGTGCAAATAAACAATCAAGGTTTGCGGCGGGTTGAATGACACTCGGGGGTTTTTCTGGAGCGCTTGTGTGTGTTTTGCCGTCTCTGGAGTTCCGTCAGCCTGAGTCACAAAGTGAGGCAGGCAAGCTTGTGTCCAGGACATACCCTCTGACATTTCTCTGATGAAAACAGGGACGTCCTATTCCACTACAACGTCAAGAATAATTGTATTATTTCTACCCAATAGGAGTATATACTCAATAGGAGTATAGCGTCTAGATCAAGGGAGGTAATAGTACCACTGTATTCTGCTCTGGTCAGACCTCACCTGGAGTACTGTGTCCAGTTCTGGGCACCACAGTTCAAGAAGGATACGGACAAGCTGGAGCGTGTCCAGAGGAGGGCAACCAAAATGGTCCAAGGCCTGGAAACGATGCCTTAGGAGGAACGGCTTAGGGAGCTGGGTATGTTTAGCCTGGAGAAGAGAAGGTTAAGGGGTGATCTGATAGCCATGTTCAAATATATCAAAGGATGTCATATAGAGGAGGGTGAAAGGTTGTTTCTGCTGCTCCAGAGAAGCGGACACGGGGCAATGGATTCAAACTACAAGAAAGAAGATTCCACCTAAACATTAGGAAGAACTTCCTGACAGTGAGAGCTGTTCGGCAGTGGGATTTGCTGCCAAGGAGTGTGGTGGAGTCTCCTTCTTTGGAGGTCTTTAAGTGGAGGCTTGACAGCCATCTGTCAGGAATGCTTTGATGGCGTTTCCTGCTTGGCGGGGGGTTGGACTGGATGGCCCTTGGGGTCTCTTCCAACTCTAGGATTCTATGATTCTATGATTTAAAACTTCCCTATACAGGGCTGTCTTCTGAAGGCTGTATAATTCTTTATCTCCTTGACTGAGGGAGGGGGGGTTTCATAACTCTTTGCTTTATGGTTTTCAATTTTACACATTTCAATAGTTTTAACATTTCAAAACTCCACCTCTTCCCACTCCCCCCCTTTCTGCAGTTCCTTAAATTTATTTTTAACATTTTCTGCGTATCCAAATTAACTTAATTTCCTTCTATATTCATCTGCTTTAAATAAATGCTCTTATAAAACTGCAGGTTGTTACAATAACCCTGCCAATGTTCTTATCTGTTTACAGTTTGTTTGCAAATATTCCATAAACCCTTTCCATCCTTTTATTTTAAAAGTTTGCTATCTTGATTTCATATCTTTCCGGTACATTATTTTTTTTTGGCCATTTCTGCGTATTCCATGAGTTTCTGTATCTATTCTTCTTTCTCTGGGATTTCTTTTTCTTTCCATTTTTTGGCAAGTAATATTCGAGGGGAGGGGGGGGGGTTAGAGGTAATGTAACTCCATACCACCCAACATTTCTCCAATGAAAACAGGGACATAAAGAAGGCTGATTGCCGAAGAATGGATGCTTTTCAATTATGGTGCTGGAGGAGACTCTTGAGAGTCCCATGGACTGCAAGGAGATCAAACCTCTCCATCCTTAAAGAAATCAGCCCTGAGTGCTCACTGGAAGGACAGATCCTGAAGCTGAGGCTCCAAGACTTTGGCCACCTCATGAGAAGAGAAGCCTCCCTGGAAAAGACACCTGATGTTGGGGAAGATGGAGGGCACAAGGAGAAGGGGACGATAGAGGACGAGATGGTTGGACAGTGTTCTTGAAGCTACCAACCTGAGTCTGACCAAACAGCAGAGGCAGTTGAAGACAGGAGTGCCTGGCGTGCTCTGGTCCATGGGGTCATGAAGATTTGGACACAACTAAACAACAACTATTTCAGACATGTGGGACAGATCCTGAAGTTTAGGGTCCAAGACTTTGGCCACCTCATGAGAAGAGAAGACTCCCTGGAAAGGACCCTGATGTTGGGAAAGATGGAGGGCACAAAGGAGAAGGGGACGACAGAGGACGAGATAGTTGGACAGTGTCCTCGAAGCTACCAACATGAGTCTGACCAAACTGCGGGAGGCAGTGGAAGTCAGGAGTGCCTGGCGTGCTCTGGTCCATGGGGTCACGAAGAGTCGGACATGACTAAACGACTAAACAACAACAAGGAGAAAAGCAGGACATTCCAGGATCAAATCAGAAACAAGGATGGCTTCTGGAAATCTAGGACTGTCCCTGGAAAAAAGAGGTGCTTGGAGGGTCTGGGCTTCTAACCACAACTGCTCTGCTCTGCTTCCACAGTAATGCTTCTGAATATGAGTTGCAGGAAGCCACAGGAGAGGGCTTTTATGCCCGAATTGTGCATCTGGGTTTCTTACCGGCTGGCATCTGTAGGAAAAGGTAAAAAGGTAAAGGACCCCTGGGCGTTTAAGTCCAGTCAAAGGCAACTATGGGGTTGCGGCGCTCATTTTGCTTTCAGGCTGAAGGAGCCGGCGTTTGTCCACAGACTGCTTTCCGGGTCATGTGGCCAGCAGGACTAAACCGCTTCTGGCGCAACGGGACACCATAACGAAAACCAGAGCAGTGCATGGAAACGCTGTTTACCTTCCCGCCGCAGCGGTACCTATTTATCTACTTGCCCTGGTGTGCTTTCGAACTGATAGGTTGGCAGGAGCTGGGACAGAGCAACGGGAGCCTACCCCGTCACGGGGATTCGAACCGCCGACCTTCCGATCGGCAAGCCCAAGAGGTTCCGTCGTTTAGACCACAGCGTCCCAAGCGTACCTAACATCTGGAAGCCAGGGTGCCTAACTCGATGGGCCACTGGTGTGATCCTTCAGGGCTGTTTTGATGTTTTGAGGTCACATCCTCCTGGATGTTGCCAACCAACGTTACGACAACGTTGGATAAAGTGCATCTGGTTCTTAAGTCCCCTTCGTAGGAAAATGCCCGGACTTGTTGCGACACTCGGGACCTGCCGTCGGCTCTGAGCAGTCTTAGCTGGCTTTCTTGCAACGCTTTGCATAGACACCTACGAGCATTCACCGCGAGCCAAAAGGTTTCCAGGAAACGTTTTCTTTTAATTGCTTGGCAATTAAGGGATGCTTACGGTAATTTCTTCCTGTCAAAATTTAATCCCATTTGTGTTCTCTCGCCCCCTCCAGACATTGTCCTGCTCTTGCCCATCTCTGCCTCCCAATATTTAATTGCTCAACTTTTCCTACAATTATCCACGGGGAATACAGGCTTTCAGTTAACATGTTACCTTCTTTTGGCTTCACGCTGGATAGGATGACTGGGTGCCGTGGCGACGGTGGAACCCGAAAGGCCCTCAATCAACATCCCTGGCGGTGGGCTACGACTTCTTCAGACACGTTACTCAATTGTTATGGGAATTTTAAGGTCTCAAATATAGAATAAATATTCATAAATGCACACATATCTAAGTATATGAACCATGTGTCTGAAATAGTTTGGGAGAGCAATCCTGAAGCCATTTCGACTCTGTTAATGACCTCAAATATTCCTCTGCAAGGAGGAAGGAAGGAAGGAAGGAAGGAAGGAAGGAAGGAAGGAAGGAGGAGAAGGAGAAGGAGAAGGAGGAGGAGGAGGAGAAGAAGAAGAGGAGGAGGAGGAGGAGGAGTTTGGATTTGATATCCTGCTTTATCCCTCCCCGTGAGGAGTCTCAAAGCGGCTCACATTCTCCTTTCCCTTCCTCCCCCACAACAAACCCTCTGTGAGGTGAGTGGGGCTGAGAGACTTCAGAGAAGTGTGACTAGCCCAAGGTCACCCAGCAGCTGCATGTGGAGGAGCGGGGAAGCGAACCTGGTTCCCCGGATTACGAGTCCACCGCTCTTAACCACTACACCACACTGGCTCCACATCTGAAGTCAGCCTTTTGCTTAACTGTCTTAAGGGCGTATTTTGTGTATGAACAGGGTGAGCCTGTGACCTGGACTCAGGAACTAAAGGATTAACCATCACAAATGAATGGCCAGGCTGCCCAGGCAAATGCAATCGGTGACTATTATCAGGCAGGCAGGCAGGATTTCTGCAGTAGACCGCCTCTTTCTGTGATGTATATATGATGCTTTGGGGGGTGGTCTCGGGTTACAGGGTGGGCAATTTCAAAAGTCTATATAGGGGCTTCCGCACCACTGTTTGGGGTTCTCCTCCCTCCTGCGTGTGGGGAGTGGGGACCCTGTTGTAACAGTTCTTCTAATAAAGATCAGGCTTACGAACAGCTTTGCTTCTCAATATTCTCTGGTTGGCCTCTGCTATTTTCTCCTACCGATAGGGAACCCACTTAAGGACTCTATGCAGGCTCATAATTATAAGCCTATCTTTTCCTTTGATATCCCTGTCCATCATACCTAAGAGAAACATCTCCACTTTTTCTTAAATGAATATTTGATCATTTTCTTGAGTTCTTTACACACCATTTCCCAAAACACTTTGATTTCGTTACAATGCCACCACATGTGGATGTACGTACCTACCGTATTTTGCGCGGTCAGGCGAAGTCCCCCCGCACCCCGGGGCAGCCCCTGAGGGAAATAAAGACTCATGACAACGTTCTATGGGATTAAATTGGCCACAACTTTATTAATATTTCAGATGTAGGAAGACCTTGGCTCAGGCATTGGGCGTTTATCCTTCCCAGCCCCCCAGCCGGGGTTCTGGGTACCTTCAGGGTTATCCAGCATGATTGGGAAGTGGGCTAGTCTGGAGAACATATGTTCAAGCAGATAGCCCACCCCCTATGTTCGCTGCCGCTGGAAGGGGAGGGCATTGACGACCCTGGGCGTTTGGTCAATGCCTCCCCCTGAGACCCCTTTAATGGGAACCCTGTTATCGCCGCCACAATGGGGGCTGGGGTCACCGCCCCACGCCCCCCCAATCCTGTAAATGACTAAAGGAATCCGCCCAAGGCCTGCAACCGCCAAAGTTGTGACGAATTGCTACGGGAAAGGCGAAACCTGCCAATGCAGGAAAATTCCTTTCCGGCCCTTCAACAGCGACCTTGTCATAGCAGCGCCTGCGTGCCTGTGTGGCTGTGGGAAAAGGGTGGTTAAACCTGCAAAGTAAGCATCAGTTGAGGGAGTGGAGGGTGGGGAAGCTCTGACTCCAACGGCTGCTTCCCAGGTATGACTCAAGATCTATTGTGTGTAGTGCATAATCCCTCCCTCTACCTGGCCAATCCCCCTTTGGCAACACCTCCCAGCTGGGATTGGGCGGCTGCTAGCATAGGTGGAGTCCACAGGTATCCCAACCTGGGAAGGTGAAGCCAATCCAACTGCCAGGAGCTGCCACCATGATTCAAAGGGACCCCTCGCAACCCCGCAACATGCGCACCCCGTTTTGATGTGGGGAACGCTCATTTCGCTCCATAAGACGCACTTTTTTCCTCCTGAAAAGTAAGGGGAAATATCTGTGGGTCTTATGGAGCGAATGGTGGTCCCTGGAGCTGAATTGCCCAGGGGCCAAAAGAGGATCATGCTTTTTATTTTACAAAGAGAAAAGGGGGTGTTGAAAGGACCCCGCTCAGCAGCTGATCAGCAAGAGATCGGGAGAGAGATAAGAGTCCCGGCTCCCTTTCAGCCCCGCCCTCCTTTGTTGAATGTGCTGCAGAGGGAGGTTGTTTGTTTCCCCAGCGACGTGTGACTGGCTAATTAGATTATCTGTCTGGAAACTAGAAAAGGCTCCCTTTCCTTTAGAAGCTGCAGAAATGTGAGTTGAACCCCATAAAAACGGGGCTTTTCCCTTTGCAAAAAAAGCTGCAAAACTTTTAGCTGATCCTCAAAAAAACAGGGCTTTTAGAGGAGGAAAACCAGAATTTTTTTTTCTTGTTTCCTCTAAAAACGAGGTGCGCCCTATGGTCCGGTGCGTCCAATGGAGCGAAAAATACGGTATAAGCCTATCTTTTGCTTTGATATCCCTGTCCATCATACCTAAAAGAAACATCTCCACTTTTTTCTAAATTAATATTTGATCATTTTCTTGAGTTTCCCAAAACACTTTGATTTCGTTACAATGCCACCACATGTGGATGTACGTACCTATTTCCTTTCTACAACGCCAACATTGATTATTTAATAGCTAAAAATTGGAAATCGCAAAGGGTACCAGACAGAGAGGATTGGCATTTAAAAATGTTGACATATTACAATTTGGCATCTAAATATGAGGGGTTAAAAGGGATAAGTGAGATAGAGAGAGAGGAAAATTGGAAATCATTTAAAGAGTATACAAAATTGTATATTGAGAAGGCCGACCTCTTGGCAGAATGTTAAAGACCCAAATAATTGACGTAAAGGAATACGATGGATATAAGGGACAAAAGAACATGTAGATAGAGTAAAGATTCATACCAATGCTGTAATGGGGAGGTTGAGAAGTAACGGGGGGTGAGGGGGGAGGGCAATCAGTGAGGGTGGGGCAAGGGCAGGGAATGTAATTGTGACACAGGATTTATGTTTTGTTTATGTAAGTTATGTTGGTCTGTGTAATTCTTATGTATTCATTTGAAAATGTAAATCTTGAATTTAAATAAAGCTATTTTTTAATTTAAAAAAAGGACTCTATACAGGCTCCAGAATACCCCATAAGGGAAAGGGAGCAGTTTTTCTTATACTATGTACCACAATTATCTTTCCTGGCGCAGAAGGCAGAGAAGTCGGAATAGCTCGGGGCACCAAATCCTGTCACCGTGACTTGGAAGTTGGCACAGCTTCTGTGACCTCTCTGCTGAGCTGCTTTCGCTTCTGGGGGTGGCATTTCTCGACGCTGCTATCTTCACAGATCATTCCCACATATCCCCAATATGTTGATGATGATGATGATGATGATTATGATTATTTTAGGTCCCTTCTTTTCCTCTGACAGGAACTCAAGTTGGCTTACAGATTGTTGTTGTTTAGTCGTGTCCGACTCTTCGTGACCACATGGACCAGAGCACGTCAGGCACCCCTATCCTCCACTGCCCCCCACAGTTTGGCTAAAATCATGCCAGTCGCTTCGAGAACACTGTCCAACCATCTCATCCTCTGTCGTCCCCTTCTCTTGTGCCCTCCATCTTTCCCAACATCAGGGTCCTTGTTGTTGTTTAGTCGTTTAGTCGTGTCCGACTCTTCGTGACCCCATGGAAAGAGCGCTGTAACCCCAGAGTCGTCCGCGACTGGACCTAACGGTCAGAGGTCCCTTTACCTTTACCTTTGTTGTTGTTGTTGTTGTTCAGTCGTTCAGTCGTCTCCGATTCTTCGTGACCCCATGGACCAGAGCACGCCAGGCACTCCTGTCTTCCACTGCCTCCCACAGTTTGGTCAGACTCAGGTTGGTAGCTTTGAGAACACTGTCCAACCATCTCATCCTCTGTCGCCCCCTTCTCCTTGCGCCCTCCATCTTTCCCAACATCAGGGTCTTTTCCAGGGAGTCTTCTCTTCTCATGAGGTGGCCAAAGTACTGGAGCCTCAACTTCAGGATCTGCCCTTCCAGTGAGCACTCAGGGCTGATTTCTTTAAGGATGGATAAGTTTGATCTTCTTGCAGTTCATGGGACTCTCAAGAGTCTCCTCCAGCACCAGAATTCAAAAGAATAGTGTTCTCGAAGCTACTAACATGAGTTTGGCCAAACTGCGAGAGGCAGTGAAGGATAGGCGTGCCTGGCGTGCTCTGGTCCATGGGGTCACGAAGAGTCGGACACGACTGAACGACTGAACAACAACAAAATAGAATACACACACATACACACACACACACACACACACACACATGTATGGCTTTTCTCAGCCAGAACTCACCAGAAATCAGTTCCGGCGCCTCTCAGGTGGACGCCGTTGCCATTCTAAGACAACGAGGGACATGTTTATGGTGAGTTCTGGCACCTCCTTTCCAGAAAAAAAATAGCTCTGCATCTATATACAGATACATACACATAAAATCTATTAAAGCCATGCAGAGAATTACAATGAAAAGAACATGTCACCAGGCCTTTAATTGGAAGCAGCAGGTTCCCAGAAGCCCGTTGAAACGAAAAAGTCTTAGAATCGTGGAGCTGGAAGGGATCCTGGGGGTCAACTAGTCCAACCCCATGCAATGAAGGAATCTCAGCTCAATAATCCCATTGCTCAGTCCCAGCTCCTGCCAACCTAGCAGTTCGAAAGCACATCAAAGTGCAAATAGATAACTAGGTACCACTCCGGCGGGAAGGTAAACGGCGTTTGCGTGCGCTGCTCTGGTTTGCCAAAAGTGACTTAGTCATGCTGGCCACATGACCCAGAAGCTGTACACAACTGGACCTAATGGTCAGGGGGTCTCTTTACCTTTACCTTTTAAGCCAAGTTGATAAGAAAATATACAGGTGAAACTCGAAAAATTAGAATATCGTGGAAAAGTCCGTTTATGTAAGCAATTGTTTTCATTAGCTACTGGAGTTTAATATATGAGATAGACTCATGACATGCAAAGCGAGAGATGTCAAGCCTTTGCTTGTTATAATTGTGATGATTATGGCGTGCAGCTGATGGAAACCCCCAAGTTGAGATTGTTGATTTGGGGTTCTCATCAGCTGTACCCCATAATCATCACAATTATAACAAATAAAGGCTTGACATATCTCGCTTTGCATGTCATGAGTCTATCACATATATTAGTTTCACCTTTTAAGTTGAATTACTGAAAGAAACGAACCTTTCCATGATATTCTAATTTTTTGAATTTCACCTGTGTGTGTGTGTGTGTGTGTATATATTCGGGGCCCCGAAACTGCCTCGGCCCCTAGGAGTTGGTGCCTATGGCTCCTACCTTCTCGGCGTCAGTTGAGAGGGCTGCGGAATCTCTGTTTCACGTGACTCTCATCCAATAATTTTTATTACCCCTCGCTGTGTTTGTAAGTATGATTGTCCTGGAATGGGCAGGGATTAATCATGACATCCTGTTAGTTCTCCGGGATTTTCTTAATGCCTTTGCTTTGATTCATCTGTTTGTGTCGCGATGTGGAGCCCGACGGCTGCTTGACATTTCCGATGACTCGGTTGCTTCATCTCACCCCCCCACCCTTTCCAGTGCTTGTGGACATTTGTTCCCTCCCAGTTTTGGGTGTGATAAAATGCCCTGAGCTTTTCTGACCCCCCTCTTCCACCTGTTTACACACACACAATTTTATTTGTGCTAAAGGTAAAGGACCCCTGGATGGTTATGTCCAGCCAAAGGTGACTATGGAGTTGCATTGTTCATCTCACTTTCAGACCGAGGGAGCCGGCGTTCAGAAGGTCAGGAGGTCGGTGGTTCGAATCCCCGCGATGGAGTGAGCTCCCGTTGCTCTGTCCCAGCTCCTGCCAACCTAGCAGTTTGAAAGCACGTCAAAGTGCAAATAGATAAATAGGTGCCACTGCAGGGGGAAGGTAAACGGCATTTCCGTGAGCTCTGATTTCCGTCACGGTGTCCCGTTGCGCCCAGTGTGGTGTAGTGGTTAAGAGCGGTGGACTCGTAATCTGGGGAACCGGGTTCGCGTCTCCGCTCCTCCACATGCAGCTGCTGGGTGACCTTGGGCTAGTCACACTTCTCTGAAGTCTCTCAGCCCCACTCACCCCACAGAGTGTTTGTTGTCAGGGAGGAAGGGAAAGGAGAATGTGAGCCGCTTTGAGACTCCTTCGGGTAGTGATAAAGCGGGATATCAAATCCAAACTCGTCTTCTTCTTCTTTAGCCCTGCTGGCCACATGACCCGGAAAGCTGTCTGCGGACAAACACCGGCTCCCTCGGCCTGAAAGCAAGATGAGCGCCGCAACCCCATAGCCGCCTTGGACTGGTCTTAACCATCCAGGGGTCCTTTACCTTTAATTTATTGGGGCAGTTGAGAAGCAGAAGGGGATGCAACTCGATTGTGGCCCGTGCTGTTGACACACCCGTAAATGGAAAAGTTGGCCTCAGTGTGGTATTTTCCATACCCTACACAATTCTCCCTCTCCCGCTTGCATCTGAGCGGGATCCTCCAGGGGGCAGAAAAACGTGATGTTTGGGCATCTCCTCCTTGGCCCACGCCGAAGTCTCGAAGATGCTGGCAGAGAGATGCCCCCAACGGGCAGGGCTGTGCGCATGCAGGGCGGGGGCGCATGTTCCACCCGAGGCCCGTCACTTGAGTTTGCGAAAATCCGCCCTGACAACGTGTGGGAAAGGGGGCCTCCGGTTTCTTCCAGGCTCTGCGAGGAGATCAGAAATACGTCAAGGCCAGCCGTGTGCTTCTCAGGCTCCCAGTCGGTCCTGGAAGATGCGAAGGAGACGGAATTAGACGAGGAGGCAGCGTGATTTGGGGATCAGTCACGACCAGAGCAGCGGGAATGGAAGGTCACGGCCGCTGCCACCGGGAGATCAGACTGATAAGGACTGTGGGGCTTTCAGTCTTCCGAGCTCTCTCTCACAAGATTGGAGTCGGGCTGCACCGCCGAGTCAGGCAGGAGCTTGGGTGATGGTCCGTGAGAAAGAAAACCAAAGATTTTTAAAAGTTCCTGCGAACCGAAGGGAGTGGGAAAGGCTGCAGTTCAGTGGCAAGAGCACATGCTCCTGTTGAAATCTGTTCAGAATCACGAGGACTGCGATCTTAGGGCTCATTCGCACTTCCTTTTGTGCTGTGCTTCTTTCCAGATATAGGTCTGGGTTTTCGGACCCTCAAGTGCCCTTATTTTTAAGGGATGGTCCTAGATTTACAGAAGACGTCCTGGTTTCTGATTTTATCCCGGAATGCCCCGCTTTTCCTTAGGAGGGGGTGGAGTTATGCGACCCCCTAGCCAAGGGGTGGCGCTGTGGTTTAAACCACAGAGGGCTTGCCAATCAGAAGGTTGGCGGTTCGAATCCCCGCGACGGGGTGAGCTCCCATTGCTCAGTCCCTGCTCCTGTTAACCTAGTAGTTCGAAAGGACGTCAAAGTGCAAGTAGATAAGTAGGTACTGCTCCAGCGGGAAGGTAAACAGCATTTCAGTACACTGCTCTGGTTCGCCAGAAACGGCTTAGTCGTGCTGGCCACATGACCTGGAAGCTGTACGCGATTGGACCTAATGGTCAGGGGGTCCCTTTACCTTTACCTTTTAAGCCAAGTTGATAAGGAAATATACAACCTTTAGAAGACATCCGAAGGCAGCCCTGTATAGGGAAGGGTTTTTAATGTTCAGTGTTCATTGTTTTATTATGGGTAGGGAATCAATCAATCAATCTGGCAATACAATTGACTTTTGAAGATGATTACATGGATTCTGCTGCATTAGAAGAACTTCCAAGTGTCCCTATTTTTCCAGGGACAGTCCCGGTTTTGCAGAAGCCATTCCTGTTTCTGATTTGATCCAGGAATGTCCTGCTTTTCCTTAGGACGTCTCTATTTTCACTGGAGAAATGTTGGAGGGTATGCACTTTAAAGCTGCATCGGAGCAAATGGTTTAATCACTGGAAGAACAAATTGCTGTTTGTTCCAATTCAGCATTAGAGAGTGGGTTTTCCTAGGGGGAAAGGCAGTGGGGGCGGGGAAAGCACTCGGACACTGGGCTTTAAAGCACGGACATGCCTAGAAAACACAGGGCAAAAGTTAAGTGTGGGTGTGCCCTTAACTTTAATTTATTAATTTTTTTGCTTGGGAGAGGGCTGCAGCTCAGTAATGCCGAAAACACAAATGATTCAAACCCTGTGCCAAACCGAGCACGCTTCAATTTTGGAAACGGATTTTCGAAATTCCTGTGGCTGAATTCAAATCCGGGAGGCGCAGAATGCAGGACAGATGCAGCGGAGCCGAGGCAATGAATTTGTCGTGGAGCAACAGGGCCTGTTGGTCAACCCTCCGTTGACCGCGTTGCATAGCAGGGCCAGACGGTTACGTGCCTAATGCGCACAGAAAGAAAGTGGCACGAGACCAGGTAAGGGGGTTTCTCCTCTGCACGGGCATGTTCTCCCGCAGCTCAGTTTGGAGTTAGCACGTGGCCCCCTCTGACTTTCAACATCTGCACCGAAAACATCTGGGAGTTGGTGTAGGAACTGTGGCAACACGTGTCGACACGGCTCCGGTTTCCTGGCTGTGACCAACGGCACTATAACGGCGGGTGAGGACAGAAATCCACTGTTAACTCCTGACTTGCGGTCGCACTGCACATTATCGGGTAGCTTCTGCAGGTGCTCGAGTTCAGAATCTGCATCTCCAATACTCAGCTGAACCGGAGGGGACAATATTAACTCCGGCCCCCAAGCTTTCCTCAGGAACAGGAAGGAATGGGAGGGGGGCGTGCGAAGCTGCCCCCAGCTACTGCTGAAAGTTGTGGGTATAAATACCAGCCTGCCCAAATCTTCCTTCACCTGATCAGCAAAAATGGACCTAGGTCGCCAAGGATGTGGAACATTTTCTGTGCCACATCTTGGTGAAAGAGTTGAGCAAACAGGATCCCCTCTCCCTTTAGGGAGAGAGCAGGGAGACCGGGGGGGAGGGGGGAGAGAGTGTCCCGCCTTGCATTGCCAAGACTCCAGTTAATTTGTGATCATGTTCCATTTAACAAGACAGCCTAAATATTTAAAATAGATTTGCGAGCGCGGGGGACGCGAGATCTGAGCGAAAGCGCACTTTGCGAGGTTCCCCCGGCTGATCGGGTTACAGTGAGCTGCAGATGGAAATTATTACGGCTCCAGGCCGGGAAAGGAGGAGAGGCACGTAGGTTTTATACACTAGTGTGACGACGACAACAACAACAACAACAACAGCAACAACAACATCAGGACCATCGGAGCCCAGGCATCTGTTTTGAAGCCTGATAATTTAATTCTGCTTCTAGAACAAAACTAATTCTGAGCAGGTGCAGTGAGTTGAGGATCATTGGCAAAACGATGGTCTTGGATGCTGGGATTGGCCAGAGCACTCCCAAGCAACTGGTCTACTGAGCATCCATCCTGATTTGTTTGCGGGGAGGTTAGATGACACTGGCTATTTATTATCGGAATGTGTTTCTCCGGTATCCAGCTGCTAGTCCTGGTGCAACGTGGTGTCAGAAGTGGGATCCCTCTTTGGCCAGGCATTTCCCCCCGGTAATCTGGAGGAGCCAAACAGCAGGCTTAATAAACAATTAAATGTAACCCCCAGTTGTCCCCGTGGACAACCTCTTTTTATTAGTTATGGTGGTTGTCTGGGCTCTCCCTGTACAGGAGCAGTCTACCTGTAAATGCCAAACAATCGGGGAAAGGCCAGTAGCTCAGCAGTGGAACATCTGCTTTGCGTGCAGAAGTCCTCAGGTTCAATCCTTTGCATTTCTGGGTAGGGCCGGAAAAGACTCCCTAGCAAGATGCTGCCAGTTGGTGCAGACAACACTGGGCTAGATGAGCAACTTTCTATGTTAGTTAGAAGACTGTTGCCTTGATATTCTGGCAACGGGGTTCCCAAAAGGCATCTGATAAGCTACTGTGGTAAGCAAGGTGATAGGGTGGATCACTTGCTCTGCTCCTCTTCACTCAGGAAGCCAATCCCAGCTCTGCTGTATGGAACCCTTTAAGCTGGAAGGAGGGGAAGTGTTTCAATCCGGGACCTTCTGCATTTCATAGAATCATAGACAATTCAGGGTCATCTTGTCTAACCCTCTGCAATGCCGGAATCTCAACTAAAGCATCAATGACAGATGATAATTTGAAACACTGTTTAAAATAAGGTTACCAGATGTCCCCATTCCCTGGGGACAGTCCCCGGATTTACAAATCAGCCCCCATGGAAAATCCATTGAAGTTGAGAAGTGTCCTCGGATTCATTGAAAAAAATCTGCTAACCTTAGTTTGAAAACCTCCAAGAAAGGAGAGTCCACCACCTCCCGAGGGAGTCCACCCACTGTCAAAAAGCTCTTGCTGTCAGGTAGTCTTTCCTGATACTGAGTCGGAATCTCCTTTCTTGTAACTTGAAGCCTAATGGTTCAAGTCCTACCTTCCACAGCAGGAGAAAAGAAGCTTGTTCCCTCTTCCACGTGACAGCCCTTAAGATATTTGAAGACCCGGACACTGCAATTAATCCAGAATGCGGCAGCTAGACTGGTGACTGGGAGCGGCCACCGAGACCACATAACACCGGTCCTGTGAGATCTACATTGGCTCCCAGTACGTTTCCGAGCACAATTCAAAGTGTTTGGTGCTGACCTTTAAAGCCCTAAACGGCCTGGGTCCTGTATACCTTGAAGGAGCGTCTCCACCCCCACCATTCAGCCCGGACACTGAGATCCAGCGCCGAGGGCCTTCTGTCGGTTCCCTCACTGCGAGAAGCAAAACTACAGGGAACCAGGCAGAGGGCCTTCTCAGTGGTGGCGCCCGCCCTGTGGAACTCCCTCCCATCAGAAGTCAAGGGAATAAACAAGTACCTGACATTCAGAAAATACCTGAAGGCAGCCCTGTTTAGGGAAGTTTTTAAACTGTGATATTTTAAATGTATTTTAACGTTTGGTGGAAGCCGCCCAGTGTGGCTGGGGAGACCAAGCCAGATGGGCAGGGTACAAATAATAAATTGTTGTTGTTCAGTCATTCAGTCGTGTCCGACTCTTTGTGACCCCATGGACCAGAGCACGCCAGGCACGCCTATCCTTCACTGCCTCCCGCAGTTTGGCCAAACTCATGCCAGTCGCTTCGAGAACACTGTCCAACCATCTCATCCTCTGTCGCCCCCTTCTCCTTGTGCCCTCCATCTTTCCCAACATCAGGGTCTTTTCCAGGGAGACTTCTCTTCTCATGAGGTGGCCAAAGTGCTGGAGCCTCAACTTCAGGATCTGTCCTTCTAGTGAGCACTCAGGGCCGATTTCCTTAAGAATGGATAGGTTTGATCTTCTTGCAGTCCATGGGACTCTCAAGAGTCTCCTCCAGCACCATAATTCAAAAGCATCAATTCTTCGGCGATCAGCCTTCTTGATGGTCCAGAATAATAAATTATGTTGTTGTTGTTGTTGTTGTTGTTGTTGTTGTTGTTGTTGTTGTTGTTGTTGTTATTTTCTGAAACTGGAAAATAAGTTAGAAAAACGAAGAGGTATATCTGTCCCCACCCCCCTCCACTGAGCACGCGCCCACTTCCTTTGCCCGTTCGTCAACTCTGGAGGCGCCGCGACAAAGGTTTGCGAAATCTGTTTGCCAGAGGCAATATGGTGTGTACACAGCCCCATGATGTCTCTATCCTAGTCCTTTCAGCGCTACGAATATAAACTCGTCATCTGTCTCCAGCCTTACAGATCACTCCCATGGCAGGGGACCCCCATCCCCTTCCTCTCTCACGCATGCACTCCCCTCCCCTGAAAATTTATTGTCCGGCACAACTCCCCCCCCCCCATGCTAAGCCGTCGCTCCCCAGCCTGGATGATCCCCCCCCCCAACTCCCCGCTTTCTTCGTACCAATAACTCAGAGGAAATAGCAAAAAAGCTTTCAAGTTTCTGTTGCTACGGGCAACTGTTTTTATTGGGGTAGCCACATGTTGGGCACATGTGTCCAAAGGCATGACGGCTCTCTTTGCAAAAGAGAGGAAGGAAAAAGGGCTTCCCTTCTAGCCGAGGCCTTGCTTCCCCAGCAAAACGCCGCAGAAATTGCAGGAATCTTGAGCGGCAAGGAACCTAAGGGTTCATCTAGTCCACCCCATGGAAGACGACAAGAGAGCAACCCTGAGAGACGCCCGCCATGCCTCTACTTAGATTTGGGGCTCCTGGCTTGCTAGTAGTAGGTGTGAAAAGGATCCAGGGGTCTTGGTGCACCACAACATGAGTCAACATTGTGATGCAGCAGCAAAAAAAGGCTAACGCTATTCCAGATGAAGGGAGGTCATAGTCCCATTCTGTTCTGCCTTGGTCAGACCACATCTGGAATGCTGTGTCCAGTTCTGGGCACCGCAATTTAGGAAGGATGTGGACCAGCTGAAAGGTGTGCAGAGGAGGTCAACCAAGATGGTCAAGGGTCTGGAAACCAAGCCTGATGAGGAACGGTTGAAGGAGCTGGGTATGTTCAGCCTGGAGAAGAGAAGGTTAAGGGGTGATATTATAGCCATGTTCAAATATATAAAAAGGATGTCATATAGAGAAGGGTGAAAGGTTGTTTTCTGCTGCTCCAGAGAAGCGGACACGGGGCAATGGATTCAAACAACAAGAAAGAAGATTCCACCTAAACCTTAGGAAGAACTTCCTGACAGTAAGAGCTGTTGGACAGTGGGATTTGCTACCAAGGAGTGTGGTGGAGTCTCCTTCTTTGGAGGTCTTGAAGCGGAGGCTTGCCAGCCATCTGTCAGGAATGCTTTGATGGTGTTTCCTGCTTGTCAGGGGGTTGGACTGGATGGCCCTTGGGGTCTCTTCCAACTCTAGGATTCTATGATTCTAAGATGGTCAAGGGTCTGGAGAATCCAAGCCTGATGAGGAACGGTCGAAGGAGCTGGGTATGTTCAGCCTGGAGAAGAGAAGGTTAAGGGGTGATATGATAGCCATGTTCAAATATATAAAAAGGATGTCATATAGAGGAGGGTGAAAGGTTGTTTTCTGCTGCTCCAGAGAAGCGGACACGGGGCAATGGATTCAAACTACAAGAAAGAAGATTCCACCTAAACATTAGGAAGAACTTCCTGACAGTGAGAGCTGTTCGGCAGTGGGATTTGCTGCCAAGGAGTGTGGTGGAGTCTCCTTCTTTGGAGGTCTTGAAGCGGAGGCTTGACAGCCATCTGCCAGGAATGCTTTGATGGTGTTTCCTGCTTGGCAGGGGGTTGGACTGGATGGCCCTTGTGGTCTCTTCCAATGCTATGATTCTATGATTCTAAGATGGTCAAGGGTCTGGAAACCAAGCCTGATGAGGAACGGTCGAAGGAGCTGGTTATGTTCAGCCTGGAGAAAAGAGGAGAGTGAGAAGGAGATACGAGAGCCATCTTCGAACATCTCAAGGGCTGTCAAACGGAAGAGGGAACAAGTTTGTTTTGTCCTGCTCTGGAGGGTAGGACTCGAACCAACGACTTCAAGAAAGGAGATTCCGACTCAACATCAGGAAGAACTTTCTGACAGTAAGAGCCGTTTGACAGTGGGACGGACTCCCTCGGAAGATGGTGGACTCTCCTTCCTTGGAGGTTTTTAAGCAGAGGTTGGATGGACATCTGTCTTGGACGCTTTAGTTGGACTAGATGAACCTTGGGGTCCCTCTCTACAATTCTATGATCTCGTAGGTAAACTGGTCCCAAGTTGTTGAGGGCTTTCTATACTACTAGCGAAACCACAAACCTGGTCCAGCAGCAAACCGGCAAGCAGTGCGGATCTCTGAGCACAGGAACTGCATTCTAAGAAGGCCTCACTTGTGTCAGCAATTGTGTTGCAGCATTCTGCCAGTTCCGGATCAACGGCGAGGGAAGCCCCCCATGAAGGACACTGCAGCAGTCCAGCCATGAAGTTATCAACAGACGAACTACTGTGTCAAGGCTTTATGGGAACGGCTTCTGGGTTTTCCCCCCGAGGTTTTTTGAACTAATCGAGTGAAATCTGTTAAACAGAATTAAGTTATTTTTGCCTCTGCGTGATTTAACCCCGATAATAACTTTAATAATAATCTGCACCTTGCTTTCCTTTCTAAATTGCCCTGAATGGCAAGTTAGCGATCTTCTAAGCACAAATAACAGAAGCTGGAGGTGGCCTGGATCAGTTCAAAACCCTAACATACGAGACACCCAGTCTAAAATCCGAAACAATAAATTCCGATAATATCACAAAAAAATCAAACACAGAAGGCAGCAGCGTAAAAAACATTAAAATTAAAACAGCTAATTAATATCAGCTCCAGACTCGGAGGATGAACGCAGCTGCTTCCATGTTTCAGCTCCTTTCTTTCGCTTGCATCTTTCGGCCCATGCTGCTGAGTCCGCACTGATAAATTGCCGCGGGAAAGCCATGTTCTTGTGACCGTATAAAACGGTGGTGTCGAAATCCTTTCAGGGGGGATTGGGGACTCTCAGGCCTGGGGGGCAAATGTGGTCTTCTAGACTTTTCTTTTTTTATATATAATAATATTTATTAAAATTTTTCAAAACCAACAACAAAGACATACATAAAAGAAAAATACAAAACTACAAAAACAAAACATTTTACAAAAATAAAAACAAAAATATTCTATTATTAAAAATATCTACTTTCTTCACATCTTTAACTGGACTTCCCCCTGTTTCCCCTTATTGCGTCCCTTACCAAACATTTTACGTAACTTCCCAATTTAAATCTATCACATCTTTTTAAAACTGATCTTTCAAAAAAAAAAAAAAAAACTTTTTTCTAAATTCTAAATTTTATACTCTCCTAACATTCAAATCATTTAAATCTAATTATATAAATGACAGCCTATCCTTTTTCTTCAACACGCCTAATTTTAAATCTTACAATATTCTTTTAAATACAATTTAAATTTCCCCCATTCTTTCTCCACCGCTTCGTCTCTCTGGTCATGGATTCTCCCGGTCATTTCTGCAGGCTCCAAATACTCCAACATCTTCATCTGCCATTGTTCAATCGTAGGTAATTCTTCCAATTTCCAGTTCTAGACTTTTCTGTCTGGCTAGCCCTCAACCCATCTCTCTCCTCCCACACCCAGCTACTGACCCTCCAAGTGTCCCTATTTTCCGGGGACAGTCCTAGATTTACAGAAGCCATCCTGGTTTCTGTTTTGATCCTGGAATAAAGGTAAAGGGCAAAAGGACCCCTGACCGTTAGGTCCAGTCGTGGATGACTCTGGGGTTGCGGCGCTCATCTCGCTTTACTGGCCGAGGGAGCTACAGCTTCCAGGTCATGTGGCCATGACAAAGCCGCTTCTGGCGAACCAGAGCAGCGCACGGAAACGCCGTTTACCTTCCCGCCGGAACGTTGCCTATTTATCTACTTGCACTTTGACGTGCTTTTGAACTGCTAGGTTGGCAGGAGCAGGGACCGAGCAACGGGAGCTCACCCCGTCATTGCGGGGATTCGAACCGCCGACCTTCTGATCGGCAAGCCCTAGGCCTAGTGGTTTAGACCACAGCGTCACCCGCGTCCCACCCGCTTTTCCTTAGGACGTCCTTATTTTCATCGGAGAAATGTTGGAGGGTATGGAGTTATTTGACTCCCAAGCCCAGGTCATAAGGAACTATACAACTTTTAGGAGACATCTGAAGGCAGCCCTGTATATGGAAGTTTTTCAATGTTCAGTGTTTTGTTATGTTTGTTTGTATGTATGTTGGAAGCTGCCCAGAGTGGCTGGGGCAACCCGGTCGGATGGGCAGGGTGTAAAATTATTACAGTGGCACCTTGGTTCTCAAACTTAATCCGTTCCGGAAGTCCGTTCCAAAACAAAAGCGTTCCAAAACTGAGGCGCGCTTTCCCATAGAAAGTAATGCAAAACGGATTAATCCGTTCCAGACTTCTAAAAACAACCCCTAAAACAGCAATTTAACATGCATTTTACTATCTAACGAGACCATTGATCCATAAAAGGAAAGCAATAAACAATGTACTGCAGCCACATAATCATTCAATCAATCAGTCAGTAGCTGAACTGGGTTCTACACAGTTACACAAACACAAAAAGAGCCGCAAATACAAAAATGGCAAATAAATATCAAAAACAGACAGACATCAGCGCAACACTTAAAATGGAAGTGTGGCATTCAAATCAGAAGTGTAACACCCAAATCGTCAGCGTAACACTCAAAACGGAGCACGTTCGACTTCTGAAAAATGTTCGCAAACTGGAACACTTACTTCTGAGTTTGCAGCATTTGGGTTCCAAGTTGTTTGAGTACTAAGGTGTTTGACAACCAAGGTACAACTGTATTATTGTTGTTGTTATCAAATAGGACATCCCTATGTTCTGAGAATGAGAGTAATGTATGGAAGTGAGAGCTGGACCATAAAGAAGGCTGATCGTTGAATAATTGATGCTTTTGAATTCTGGTGCTAGAGGAGACTCCTGAGAGTCCCATGGACTGCAAGAAGATCAAACCTATCCGTTCTCAAGGAAATCGGCTCTGAGTGCTCACCAGAAGGACAGATCCTGAAGTTGAGGCTCCAATACTTTGGCCACCTCATGAGAAGAGAAGACTCCCTGGAAAAGACCCTGATGTTGGGAAAGATGGAGGGCAGAAGGAGAAGGGGACGACAGAGGATGAGATGGTTGGACAGTGTTCTCGAAGTGACTGGCATGAGTTTGGCCAAACTGCGGGAGGCAGTGAAGGATAGGCGTGCCTGGCGTGCTCTGGTCCATGGGGTCACGAAGAGTCGGACACGACTGAATGACTGAACAACAACAAATGTTCTTCTGAGAAATGTTGGAAGGCATGGCCTCCTGCTTGCTTGGGTGGAAGCAAGTTAGGGGAACCTGCCAAATCTTCAGGTCCTGAAACTCTACATGAGCTGAAACTGCTGCACTTCAAAATGTCCTCTTCTCCACATAAAGCCGTGTGCTTCTCCAGTAACGCAACATGTGCTCAACAATGCGCTTGCATCGTTCGCAAAGCCTACATACAAGTATGAACGGAAATGGCATGGCGAAACCATGTCAAGGTGCCAAAACGGCATATGGAAAACATGTCTGTTACACAACTTCCAACACAAGATTTGGGCCACCACCTTCCTGGTCTGCACTCTTGTGCAAGTCATGTGACCTGCATGAGATTGCAGCCCTCCAAAATGTGTTTCCCCCCCCCATAGCGGAGTGCCCACCGAACCCCAAAAAGCAGAGCCTGAAATTGCACGAGATCGGGGTGGCGTCAAGAAAAAAATGGGATGCCCCGTTCCCCCCCCCCCCCGGGCAGTTGACGGATATGCTGTTAGGAGAACTTTGCGCTGAAACGCTGGCGAGTTTTCATGAGGACCTTTAACAAACTACAGTTCCCAGAGTTCTTTGGGTGGAACCACGACTCTTAAAGCGGTATAAGAGAGCTTTTACATGTATGGTATTGGATGTGACCAGATGTGATCTGGAAACGCGGAGAAGCGAATTTAAGACTGGAGGCAGGAGAAGGGGAGGGGGAATGCGATGGGCAGATTTTCACCCTCTCCCTCCCTTGCCTGGCCCAGGCAAAGTCTGGAGGGCGAGAGAGAAGGGGCAGGAAGGCCCCCCACCACCAATCCCTTCTCTGAGTAATGATACCTCATTTGAGATTCAGGGCGGCTTCGTGGAGAAAAGAAATAAAACGACTTGGAGCTTCAGAAGAGCAACAACAAACTATAAAATGCAGACCGTCCTGGTCAGACTCGGTAGCTGCTAAAGCAAACATCTTAATCTGAACCAGACTCACTGCAGAAGAGGAAACATAGAAGCAGAGCGGGGGGGGGGGGGGAGAGAGAGAGAGAGAGAGAGAGAGTTTGGAAACCTCTTTTCACAAAAAAACCCTGGTTCTAGTTCAGGCATAGGCAAACTCGGCCCTCCAGATGTTTTGAGACTACAATTCCCATCATCCCTGACCACTGGTCCTGCTAGCTAGGGATGATGGGAGTTGTAGTCCCAAAACATCTGGAGGGCCAAGTTTGCCTATGCCTATTCTAGTTCTTGTCTCCCTGCTTATTTAACTTATATGCAGAATTCATCATGCGAAAGGCTGGACTGCATGAATCCCAAGTCGGAATTAAGATTGCCGGAAGAAATATCAACAACCTCAGATACGCTGATGACACAACCTTGATGGCAGAAAGTGAGGAGGAATTAAAGAACCTTTTAATGAGGGTAAAAGAGGAGATAGCAAAATATGGTCTGCAGCTCAACATCAAAAAGACTAAGATCATGGCCACTGGTCCCATCACCTCCTGGCAAATAGAAGGGGAAGAAATGGAGGCAGTGAGAGATTTCACTTTCTTGGGTTCCATGATCACTGCAGATGGTGACAGCAGTCATGAAATTAAAAGACGCCTGCTTCTATTAAATTAAACTCTGTCCAAAGTGACAGTTGTTGGGTTGTTGTTTTTTAATTGTTTCACCAGTGTGGTGTAGTGGTTAAGAGTGGTAGACTCGTAATCTGGGGAACCGGGTTCGTTTCCCCGTTCTTCCACATGCAGCTGCTGGGTGACCTTGGGCTAGTCACGCTTTTCTGAAGTTTCTCAGCCCCACTCACCTCACAAGACTGTTTGTTGTGGGGGAGGAAGGGAAAGAAGAATGTTAGCTGCCATGGGCATACCCGGGGGGGCAGCTGCCCCCCCCCCCAAGCAAAAAAAAAAAATTAAATGGTTATCGGCAGCCTAAAAGGGAAAAAAGCTCAAGACTGGTCTTTCTCCCCCTCCCAAAATCTCAATAACAATTGAGCTCTTGCCCTCTTGCGGAGGCACAGTTGGCGACTGTGTGTGTGTGTGTGTGTGTGTGTGTGTTGCACCGGCTGTTTCCCCCTCCCTCATGCTGACAAAGAGCTGGCCGGATCCTAGCCTGCACCCTGCTTGGTCAAACGGGGATGCAGGTTGAGACTTGGGCAGTGTCAGGGGGCGAATTCATCGTTGCTGGGATTCATCGTCGCAAGGGAGCTTGGCAAACCGAGTTCCCTTGCATGGTGAGTAGTTCCTTTGCCAGGGCTGAGGATCCTGGGAAACTGAGTTTTTCAGCCATTTGGGGGCTTTCTGTTTTTTGGGGGGAAGTTTTTCTGTTTTTTGAAGCTGTTTTTGTTTTTTGAAGCTGTTTTTGTTTTTGAACCTGAACGACCATGGCTTGCCCCCCCCCCCCTAGTTTTGATCCTGGGTACGCCCCTGTTAGCCGCTTTGAGACTCCTTCGGGTAGTGATAAAGCGGGATATCAAATCCAAACTCTTCTTCTTCTTCTTCTTCTTCTTCTTCTTCTCAACAACCCTGCAGCGTAGGTTAGGTGATGACTGACTCCAAGGTCCAGATAGATCAAGCAGCATAATGTGAAATGGTTTGTTACTTACATCCCCCCCTTTTCTTTTTAAAGGTCCTATTTCTGTTTTCTTTTGCAGAAAAGGCACCCATAACATCTCTCCAGTGGGTACCACGAGCCCCTCCCCCCTCCCCCATCTGGAAACGTTATTTTCTGGGGACAGCTGGAAAGGCTTAACTCTTAACATCTGCACTGGCGTGGCTGGCAGAGCAAAGGGATGGGCTCTGTCGGTGTTTCCTTCTCGCCCCTTTGGAAACGAAGAGACAAGTCCATGTGGCTGGAAATTGCAGTACTTTTCTAACTCCACAGGGAGAGATGAAGGCAAGGGGCATCTCAGCTTGAACTACTGCCTTCGCTGTTGGTGGAGAAGCGGCAGCGGCGACTCCTGGCAAGCTCTCATCTCAAGTTTGCAGATGACACCAAATTGGGAGGGGTGGCTAATACCCCAGAGGACAGGATCACACTTCAAAATGACCTTAACAGATTAGACAACTGGGCCAGAGCAAACAAGATGAATTTTAACAGGGAGAAATGTAAAGTACTACACTTGGGCAAAAAAAATGAAAGGCACAAATACAGGATGGGTGACACCTGGCTTGAGAGCAGTACATGTGAAAAGGATCTAGGAGTCTTGGTAGACCATCAACTTGACATGAGTCAACAGTGTGATGCAGCAGCTAAAAAAGCCAATGCAATTCTGGGCTGCATCAATAGGAGTATAGCGTCTAGATCAAGGGAAGTAATAGTACCACTGTACTCCGCTCTGGTCAGACCTCACCTGGAATACTGTGTCCAGTTCTGGGCACCACAGTTCAAGAAGGATACGGACAAGCTGGAACGTGTCCAGAAGAGGGCAACCAAAATGGTCAAAGGCCTGGAAACGATGCCTTAGGAGGAACGGCTTAGGGAGCTGGATATGTTTAGCCTGGAGAAGAGAAGGTTAAGGGGTGATAGGATAGCCATGTTCAAATATATAAAAGGATGTCATATAGAGGAGGGAGAAAGGTTGTTTTCTGCTGCTGCAGAGAAGCGGACACGGGGCAATGGATTCAAACTACAAGAAAGAAGATTCCACCTAAACATTAGGAAGAACTTCCTGACAGTAAGAGCTGTTCGACAGTGGGATTTGCTGCCAAGGAGTGTGGTGGAGTCTCCTTCTTTGGAGGTCTTGAAGCGGAGCCTTGACAGCCATCTGTCAGGAATGCTTTGATGGTGTTTCCTGCTTGGCAGGGGGTTGGACTGGATGGCCCTTGGGGTCTCTTCCAACTCTAGGATTCTAGGATCTCATGCGCTTTGTGAGATCGCGTGAGAGTTCCTCAAAATCTCGCTGGAACCCGTTGCCACCGCTTCTCGGGTGCCACCACACATTTCTCATTGGCGAAATGTTGGAAGGGATGGAAGAGGACGCCCCCATTTTCATAGGAGAAGTGTTGGAGGAGGTGGACCAGGACGTCCCTATTTCCATCAGGGAAATGTTGGAAAACATGGAATAGGATGTCCCTATTTTCAATTGCAGGGTGGTACTTTCCCATTTTAGCTCAGGCAGCAAACTGGAACGGGCCACACCTGACGACTACGTGGGCCACTGGCCTGATTCAGCAAGCTCGTCTTACAATCTTAAGACCAAAAATTTGTCAGGGCCAACTGGGAAGAATACGTAGAACTGTGTGCCTTCCCTTTGTGGTGAAATGCACTTGCTTGGAGCCATCAACGCACAGGCCTGGGGCGAAATCCTCAAGCTGCAGGATCCATCCTGCCCCTTGCACTCACCCCTGTGGTGCCCCAGGGGAAAGCATGTTGTGGGACCGGGCCAGAACAAACCTTCTCCTGACCCCACACCTTTCCAAAGCCAGAAGACGCTTTAAATGGTCAAAACTGTGCCACGGGGAAACATGACATATTAATCATAATAATTCTAAATCCAGGTCAGCTATATAAAGGCTGATGTCAAGGAATTTAAATCCTATGAAAAATATACACAGTGTCGGTGTTTCAAACCAGAGTCGCAAAAAAAGCATTGAGATTTCTCTTCTTCGTGCAACCCTGAGATTTACAGGAAGGTCACGTGGTATGGGCTATTTTGGGGGGGGGCAGCCAGGCCCAAACAGAGTTGGGGGGTCTTATGGGCCACTTGGCCCAGGCCTCCGATTCCAAAGGGGGCCTCGGTGATTGATATTCACAATCGCTCACCATTATTTAAATGTAAATACTTAAAACAATCCCTTTCCCTATGTACCGTATTTTTCGTTCCATAAGACGCACTTTTTTCCTGCTAAAAAGTAAGGGGAAATATCTGTGCGTCTTATGGAGCGAATGGTGGTCCCTGGAGCTGAATAGCCCAGGGGCCAAAAGAGGATCATGCTTTTTATTTTACAAAGAGAAAAGGGGGTGTTGAAAGGACCCGCTCAGCAGCTGATCAGCAAGAGATCGGGAGAGAGATAAGAGTCCCCGGCTCCCTTTCAGCCCCGCCCTCCGTTGTTGAATGTGCTGCAGAGGGAGGTTGTTTGTTTCCCCAGCGACATGGGACTGGCTGATTAGATTATCTGTCTGGAAACTGTAGAAAAGGCTCCCTTTCCTTTAGAAGCTGCAGAAATGTGAGTTGAACCCCATAAAAACGGGCCTTTTCCTATTTGCTTTTCCCCCTTTGCAAAAGGAGCTTTGCTTTTCCCCCTTTGCAAAAAAAGCAGCAAAACATTTAGCTGATCCTCAATAAACAGGGTTTTTTCCCTTTGCAAAAAAAGCTGCAAAACTTTTAGCTGATCCTCAAAAAAACAGGGCTTTTCCCTTTGCAAAAAAAGCTGCAAAACTTTTAGCTGATCCTCAAAAAAAACCCAGGGCTTTTCCCTTTGCAAAAAAAGCTGCAAGACTTTTAGCTGATCCTGATCCTCAATAAAACAGGGCTTTTAGACGAGGAAAACCAGAAAAAATATTTTTTTCTTGTTTCCGCCTCTAAAAACGAGGTGCGCCCTATGGAGCGAAAAATACAGTGTTTTTAAAAAGCACTATTGTATATCTATGTTTTCGATTTTGTCTTTATATGCAGATACGGTTCAAGCCTGGAAATAAAATTATTTGTCAGCATAACTTTTGTGAAAATTATTTATATACTTATTTATTTATAAGACTTTGGAGATCCCCAGAGCTCTGCAAGGGCCTGGGGGCAAATAGTGGCTGGACTCCAGGGAAGACTTAACGCTTTCAGGAACAATACTTGTTGCCGCTGTTGGTTTCAATACAGTGGTACCTTTGTTTTCAAGCTTAATCCGTTCTGGAAGTCCATTCCAAAACCAAAGCGTTCTAAAACCAAGGTGCGCTTCCCCACAGAAAGTAATGCAAAATGGAACAACCCGTTCGAGACTTTTAAAAACAACCCCTAAAATAATAATTAATAATAATAATAATAATAATAATAATAATAATAATAATATATTTATACCCGCCCATCTGGCTGGGTTTCCCCAGCCACTCTGGGCGGCTTCCAACAGAACATTAAAATGCAATAATCTATTAAACATTAAAAGCCTCCCTAAAACAGAAATTTAACATGAATTTTATTGTCTAACGAGACCTTTGATCCACAAAATGAAAGCAACGAATGATGTACGGTACTGCAAAAAAAAAGATGGTGACAGCAGTCACGAAATTAGAAGACGCCTGCTTCTTGGAAGGAAAGCATTGACAAACCTAGACAGCATCTTAAAAAACAAAGACATCACCTTGCCGACAAAGGTCCGTATAGTTAAAGCTATGGTTTTCCCAGTAGTAATGTACGGAAGTGAGAGCTGGACCATCAAGAAGGCTGATCGCCGAAGAATTGATGCTTTTGAATTATGGTGCTGGAGGAGACTCTTGAAAGTCCCATGGACTGCAAGAAGATCAAACCTATCCATTCTCAAGGAAATCGGCCCTGAGTGCTCACTAGAAGGACAGATCCTGAAGTTGAGGCTCCAGTACTTTGGCCACCTCATGAGAAGAGAAGACTCCCTGGAAAAGACCCTGGTGTTGGGAAAGATGGAGGGTACAAGGAGAAGGGGACGACAGAGGATGAGATGGTTGGACAGTGTTCTCGAAGCTACTAACATGAGTTTGGCCAAACTGTGAGAGGCAGTGAAGGATAGGCGTGCCTGGCGTGCTCTGGTCCATGGGGTCACGAGGAGTCGGACACGACTGAACGACTGAACAACAACTGCAAAAATCAGCAAAACGGCATTGTAGATGTTATAATAATAATAATTTAATAATAATTTATTATTTATACCCCGCCCATCTGGCCGGGTCTCCCCAGCCACTCTGGGCGGCCTCCAACAAATACCAAAATACAATACAGAGTCATTTTGTTAAAAATGAAAAGGTAATATCACTCCCTCACACACACAACTGCACTGTCCGAAGTGGCTTTGCAGCTTTTATCCATTTCTGCAGTCACACAAATCGAATCGATCAGTAGCTGAACTGGGTTCCACACAGTTACAAAAGCAAAAAAACAACAACACAAAAAAACAAAAAAAACAAAAACCCCAGTAAAAACAAAATGCAAAAAACAGACAGACCTCAGCGTAGTACTCAATATGGAAGTGTGGCACTCAGTTCCGAAGCATGACACTCAAATCGGAAGCGTAACACTCAAATCGGAGCACGTTCGGCTTCCAGAAAAAGTGGGTTTCAGCAGCGGCATCTGGAGATGCAGACGAACCGAGGCCAAAAAACGGGCAAAGTCATACCCCACAGTAGTGGTTCGGTTCAGCGTCTCAATTCAAAATGGCAGCTGGCATTCAAATATGGGTGAAAATGGCCCCCACCCCCCACCTCAGGAAGCCGTGTGCCAAGTTTGGTGATGGTATCTCAACAGGTGTCCCAACCGATGCCCCCCAAACCAGGCAAAGTTACATTTTTGTCTGCTATCTTGATTCTAAATGGTGCGCAGTATCCAAGCAGGGTTATACTCCACCTCCTAAGCCTCAGAAACCCTCATGGCAAGTTTTGTGATGATATCTCAAGAGGCATCCAACTGAGAGCCAGTGTGGTGTAGTGGTTAAGAGAGGTAGACTTGTAATCTGGTGAACCAGGTTCGATTCCCTGCTCCTCCACATGCAGCTGCTGGGGGACCTTGGGCTAGTCACACTTCTCTGAAGTCTCTCAGCCCCAATCACTTCACAGAGTGTTTGCTGTGGGGGAGGAAGGGAAAGGAGGATGTTAGCCACTTTGAGACTCCTTTGGGTACTGATAAAGCGGGATATCAAATCCAAACTCCTCCTCCTCCTCCTCCTCCTCCTCCTCCTCCTCTTCTTCTTCTTCTTCTTCTTCTTCTTCTTCTTCTTCTTCTTCTTCTTCTTCTCCTCTTCTTCAATTCTGGTTCAGCACAATATCCCTAGTGCAGTTATACCATAGATTTTTATAATGGCCTTATGTTATTGTCAGAAATATACTGACCCCTTTCTTTATGTTATCTCCTATGGAAATACCCAATTTTTGCAAGTTCCAAACAGGGTTGACGGTTCTTCGTGCAGGAAAATGTCCACCCCCAGGCAAAGCCTGCCTTCTATTTTTATTCCTCTCCCCAGCCCCCCCCCCCAGCCCTCCCTGCCACCATTTTCTCTGAAAAGGGAACAGTTTGGTCGAAATACTTGCTTACAGAAAACAAATGCCACATTAAATTTTAATTTTAACCATCTGGCTGAACTCGTTTTGGAACGAGTAGATGAGCAAATGTCGTGTTGGCCCACTTTACTGACCGAGAACTGGGAATTGTGTCTAATGCCAGCCCAACTCAGAACAGGCCCACTGAATTAACGGACAAGGCTATGGTAGGTTTGTTAATTTCAGTGGGTTTCTCCCGAGCAGGATTTAGCTCGATGGAGAGACGGCACAACATCCTGGCGGAAACAGAAAGGGGAGTGTAAATCGCTGATATTTGCTTCTTTGTCCCATGTTCAGAACAGATAGATAGAAGATAGAATCTTTATTTGCGTCGGCCACTCGCCATAGCAATAAAATAAAATAAACATATAAGCTAAACAAGCTATAGCTTAGGGTCGGCATCCCCAAACTGCGGCCCTCCAGATGTTCTGGCCTACAACTCCCATGATCCCTAGCTAACAGGACCAGTGGTCAGGGATGATGGGAACTGTAGTCTAAAACATCTGGAGGGCTGAAGTTTGGGGGTGCCTGGCTTAGGCCCCCACTCTATTGCCCCCTTATTAAAGGTAAAAGGACCCCTGACAATTAAGTCCAGTCACAAATGACTCTTGGTTTGTGGCGCTCATCTCGCTTTACAGGCCAGGGGAGCCGGCGTTTGTCCACTTCCGTAGACAGTTTTTCCGGGTCATGTGGCCAGCATGACTAAGCCACTTCTGGCGAAACCAGAGCAGCGCACGGAAACGCCGTTTACCTTCCCGCTGCACCTATTTATCTACTTGCACTTTTGACGTGCTTTCGAACTGCTAGGTTGGCAGGAGCAGGGACCGAGCAACGGGAGCTCACCCCGTCATTGCGGGGATTCGAACCGCCGACCTTTCGATCGGCAAGCCCAAGAGGCTCAGTGGTTTAACCCACAGCGCCAACCGCGTCCCACAGATACCTATTAGGTCCATAAATTACCATATAGCATATATTCAGTAGGAGGCAGTGAGAGATTTCACTTTCTTGGGTTCCATGATCACTGCAGATGGTGACAGCAATCACGAAATTCGAAGGCGCCTGCTTCTTGGGAGAAAAGCAATGACAAACCTAGACAGCATCTTAAAAAGCAAAGACATCACCTTGCCGACAAAGGTCCGTATAGTTAAAGCTATGGTTTTCCCAGTAGTAATGTACGGAAGTGAGAGCTGGACCATCAAGAAGGCTGATCGCCGAAAAATTGGTCTCTGAGATTGCTTCCTTCTCCAGTTTCATCTCATGTAAATAACAACAACATTTATTAGGTTTGTGAGGTCCATGCCTTTACACAAAACACCATACAACACCGTTAAAAAGTAAACAATAAAATTATTAAAATAGGTTTAAGATTTTAAAAGCCTGTGCCGCGCTGTCGCAGCAAAGGGGACAGATCCAGACCAAAAAAAAAAAAAACAAAGAGGCAAAAAATGAAACCCAACACCCCCCCATACAGGAAAAAGGATTCAACAGGTTAGGAGAGCGATGGGAGGGCCTTCACTACCTCATTCAGGAACCCCACCCTGGTTTTCATAGCCCTCGCCATGAAAACCGCTACCACGTGGGTAATCCGTGGGTCAGCATCCACCAGCAGAAACTTTACTTGGTCCTCAGAATTGACTAATGACTTGGGAATAGTTTGTAAGATCGCATCCCTGAAGGCCGAATAAATGGGACAGTACAACAAGTAATGCGTGAGGTCCTCTTTGGTTCTCATGTGGCAAGGACATAAACGGTGCTCTACCGGGATTTTTGCATATCTGCCTGACAGATAGGCCGTAGGGATAGTTTGAAAACGGGCCATGGTGAAAGCTCTCCGAAGTGTGGGATCGGTGATATTCGCCAAGTAATTGGCGCAGGTTTTAACTGATTTCAGTCAGGGAAACCAGTGGGAGGACCCTGGGTTCTGTATTTTTGTGATGTCTAACAGGGCGTCTCTCTCCAGGATCCATTCCCGAACTTTGTCCGGGCTCCACAATTTGAGTGTATTAAACTCCGGTAGGGTGTATCTAACCAGGATATCAGATAGGTTTTGACGCCAAGTGGTGTTCTTTTGAAGAGAAACAAAGGCTTGTTTGGCCAGTAAGGTGTTCGAGGTATTTGCCAGGTTGATGTAAAAACATAAAAATCTCAAGTGGGCCCTGGCAGACACAGAAGGTAATCCTACCTCCACTCTCAAGTAAGCTGCCGGAGTTCCTTGAGGAAGGCCTAGGATCCTCTTGAGATAGTAATTTTGCAAGATTTCAAGCCGTTCCAACAGCCTCTGGTTCCACCCCCAGAGCTCTACCCCATATAACATCTGGGGAATAGCTTTCCCAACAAAAGCTCTTATTGCCGGGATCACCAATTGTCCTCCCCGGGTATAGAAGAATTGGTGCTTTTGAATTATGGTGCTGGAGGAGACTCTTGAGAGTCCCATGGACTGCAAGAAGATCAAACCTCTCCATTCTCAAGGAAATCGGCCCTGAGTGCTCACTAGAAGGACAGATCCTGAAGCTGAGGCTCCAGTACTTTGGCCACCTCATGAGAAGAGAAGACTCCCTGGAAAAGACCCTGATGTTGGGAAAGATGGAGGGCACAAGGAGAAGGGGACGACAGAGGATGAGATGGTTGGACGGTGTTCTCGAAGCTACTAACATGAGTTTGGCCAAACTGCGGGAGGCAGTGAAGGATAGGTGTGCCTGGCGTGCTCTGGTCCATGGGGTCACGAAGAGTCGGACACGACTGAACGACTGAACAACAACAACAAATATATTCAACGCAAAAAGCACCAGCGGCAATTTGTTGTTGACAAAGGACAGCTGGACATATAAAGGGCCCCATTACCTTCAGTAGCTTAGGGCCTCATCAAACCTAAATATGGCCCTGATGGGCATGACTCCACCAGGCATCGGCGTGTGAGTCACACCCTGACCTCTCTGCGCCTCGCAACTGAGCCACCCCCACCCCACGCACCCGGGTCCCCACCTTTGCCTTGGGGGCTGCTGGCTGATGGATGGCCTCTCTTCTTTCCCTGACATCTGGTTTGCAAGACGGAATTTGTTTTACTGCCGATGACTCAGGGCTCGGGCTGGGCGTCCCCGAGGTGGTGCAGAGGTATTAAAGGGGCCTTAGGTAGAAGCCGCGGAGAAGCCGGGATGATCCAAAAAACCCTCCTCCGAGAGGAGGCTGACAGGATGTGAGGGCAGCGGGGAGATAACCAGACACAGCTTGCCGGTTCGGAATCTGCTGTTGCGCTATTCCCTCCACTCCTCCACCTTCCTGTTGCCTGTGTACAAAAATGCACCAGAGCTCCGTTGCTTTGAGCAAAGCACTGGATTTACGAAGCGGAGTCCTTTCACAGTAGGAATAAATTTAGCCAACGAGCCTCTTGGGCTTGCCGATCGGAAGGTCGGCGGTTCGAATCCCCGCGATGGGGGGTGAGCTCCCGTTGCTCTGTCCCAGCTCCCGCCAACATAGCAGTTCGAAAGCACACCAGCGCAAAGTAGATAAATAGGTACCACTGCAGCGGGAAGGTAAACGGCGTTTCCATGCACTCTTGTTTTCGTCACTGTGTCCTGTTGCGCCAGAAGTGGCCACATGACCCGGAAAGCTGTCTGTGGACAAACGCCGGCTACTTCGTCCTGAAAATGAGATGAGCACCGCAACCCCATAGTCACCTTTGACTGGACTCAACTGTCCAGGGGTCCTTTACCTTTTACCTTTACTTTTAAAGGAGAATCCCCATACTTCGCACTTTCTGAAACAAGACGTGCACGTACTTTGAAATTCACTCTTCTTCTTCTTCTTCTTCTTCTTCTTCTTCTTCTTCTTCTTCTTCTGTGGGTTTTTATTGTTGCTGTGCAGAACACTTTTGACACTAGTGTGTTACTTAAAGGAAAAAGCAATGGATTCCTATAACATTCTTATTTCTTCACAAAATTATTAGAAATACATAGAGGCTTTTTGTGCTGGGTTAGGTGCCTTTAAGGGACGCGGGTGGCGCTGTGGTCTAAACCCCTGAGCCTCTTGGGCTTGCTGATCAGAAGGTCGTGGGTTCGAATCCTCGCAACGGGGTGAGCTCCTATTGCTTGGTCCCAGCTCCTGCCAACCTAGCGGTTCGAAAGCACGTCAAAGGGCAAGTAGATAAATAGGTACCGCTCCGGCGGGAATGTAAGCGGCGTTTCCGTGCGCTGCTCTGGTTCGCCAGAAGCGGCTTAGTCCTGCTGGACACATGACCCGGAAGCTGTACGCCGGCTCCCTCGGGCAGTAATGCGAGATGAGCGCCGCAACCCCAGAGTCGTCTGTGACTGGACCTAATGGTCAGGATTCTCTGCCTCTGGAAACAGCTAGACTGGAAGGCAAGTACAAGGGAGGAGGTCCGTATCTGCAGGTAATGGTAAAAAGGTAAAGGACCCCTGGATGGTTCAGTCCAGTCAAAGACGACAATGGGGTTGCGGCGCTCAGGCCGAGGGAGCTGGCGTTTGTCCGCAGACAACTTTCTCGGTCATGTGGCCAGCATGACTAAGCCGCTTCTGGCGAACCAGAGCAGCGCACGGAAACGCCGTTTACCTTCCCGCCGGAGTGGAACCTATTTATCTACTTGCACTGGCGTGCTTTCGAACTGCTAGGTTGGCAGGAGCAGGGACAGAACAACGTGGGCTTCACTCCAATGACCATAGGAACTGTTGTTTGCCAAGGGTGTTGGGACGGTAGCTCTGAGAAGAAGACGAAGAAGAGGAAGAAGAGGAAGAAGAGGAAGAAGAGGAAGAAGAGGAAGAAGAAGAAGAAGAAGAAGAAGAAGAAGAAGAAGAAGAAGAAGAAGAAAACTACAGTTCCCAGGAACCTTTAGGGGCAAGCCATGTGCACTCAATGTGCTTTACATATATCGAGTGGGTGCGGCATAGGAAGGAGTGCGCAGGGATTGTGCTGGATGTTAACATCACTTTTTTATGTCTGGCTATTATTAGGGGTTTTATGGTTGTAATTGTGTTTTATGACATTTTAGCTGGAGAGCTTTTTAACCTTAATGGAGGCCCGTTTCACATAAATTTAGACAAGAAGCCACGACTACAAAACGAAATGGCAGGGAACCCAGAGGAAAGCAGCCTCCCATGCCAGAAAGTTGCAAGGCTGACTGTGGAACCAGTTTTGGTTTTTCTCCGTCTCTCTTTTTCCAAACTTCTTTTTCGTTTTATCAATCGGGGGTTCTGAAGAAACGCGAACTCAGGATGCGAGGGAGAAACGCGCTAAGAGGAAGGCAAACCCTCACCGGGATCAACTCCTGCCTGGAAACCTCTGTCCCCACTGTGAAAGGATGTGTGGGTCCAGAATTGGTCTCTGCAGAGAGCCAGTGTGGTGTAGTGGTTAAGAGCGGTAGACTCGTAATCTGGGGAACTGGGTTCGCTTCCCCACTCCTCCACATGCAGCTGCTGGGTGACATTGGGCTAGTCACACTTCTCTGAAGTCTCTCAGCCCCACTCACCTCGCAGAGGAAGGGAAAGGAGAATGTTAGCCGCTTTGAGACTCCTTCGGGTAGTGAAAAGCGGGATATCAAATCCAAACTCTTCTTCTCTTCTTCTTCTTCTTCTGTAGTCACTTACGGACTCACTGTTAAGACCACGGAAGACAATCTTACTCAGCTACGAGGGATCGCCAAAGAGAAAGAAAGAGATATAACAAACCAGAACCGCTGCAAATATCTTGATTGCCTTGGCGTGATTCGCCCCAAAAAAGCATTCGGGATATTATGAATGAACGGAAAAGGCATGGCATGCAAAAAATATACCCTCGGACATAAAGATTAAAATAGAGACATTTCTCTCTCACACACACACCCCACAATTGACCCTCATCATGCCCCCCCCTGCACAGCATTTCCTATCAGAAGAAGGGCAAGCATACCCTCCAACATTTCTCTGATGAAAATAGGGGTATCCTATTCAAACACAACAACAACTTTATCATTTATACCCAGCCACTCTGGGCAGCTTCCAACATAGATAAAAACATCATAAAACATTGAACATTAAAAAAAAACAACTTACCTATACAGGGCAGCCTTCAGATGTCTTCTAAAGGTTGAGAGCCGGTGTGGTGTAGTGGTTAAGAGCGGTAGACTTGTAATCTGGTGAACCGGGTTCGCATCTCCGCTCCTCCACACGCAGCTGCTGGGTGACCTTGGGCTAGTCGCACTTCTCTGAAGTCTCTCAGCCCCACTCACTTCACAAAGTGTTTGTTGTGGGGGAGGAAGGGAAAAGGAGAACGTGAGCCGCTTTGAGACTCCTTCGGGTAGTGATAAAGCGTGATATCAAATCCAAACTCTTCTTGTATAGTTATCTCCTTATCTCCTTGGGTTGGGGTTTGCACAACTCCATTCCCTCCAACAATTCTCCAGTGAGAATGGGAATGCCACAGGAAAAGCTGGATGTTCTGGGATCATATCAGAAACTGGGATGGCTTCTGTAAATCTGGGACTGTCCCTGGAAAATAGGGACACTTGGAGGGTCTGAAATAAAGCCGTAGCTTGGATTCTGAACGCCTTGGTACGTTTCGGCTCCCGAACGCCGCAAACCCAGAAGGGAGTGTTCCGGTTTGCGAATGTTCTTTGGAACCCGAACGTCTAGCGTAGGTTCAGCATGGGCCCAGCATGGGTTCCGCGGCTTCCGATTGGCTGCACGTTCGCCTGGGATAATTTGCCATAACATTATATCATGTTCACTTTCCTCCAGAGGATGCCTTTATGCGCGTATTCTTTGGCTTAGCAAAATTCAGGGAAAGTGTGAATTTCAGGGGAAAGTGTGAATTTGTGGTTAAAACGGAAAGGGGTTGAACCATCGCAAGAGGTGTTGAAATGTTGGGAGGTTGGAAGGTTATCATGGAATGGTCTTGGAGGCGGGGTGCACATTTTTCTTATTTATTTATTTATGATTATTACTCTGTAAAAAAAAAAAGGATGTATAAAATGTAAATAAATGTATAAAATATAAACCAATGAATAAAAAGTGTCGGGAGATGTTAAAGGCACCTATAAAAGGTAAAAGGTAAAGGGACCCCAGACAATTAAGTCCAGTCACAGCCGACTCTGGGGTTGCGGCACTCATCTCGCTTTACTGGCCGAGGGAGCTGGCGTACAATTTCCAGGTCATATGGCCAGCATGACTAAGCCGCTTCTGGAGAACCAGAGCAGCGCACGGAAACGCCGTTTACCTTCCCGCCAGAGTGGTACCTATTTATCTACTTGCCCTCTGACGTGCTTTCGAACTGCTAGGTTGGCAGGAGCTGGGACCGAGCAACGGGAGCTCACCCCGTCATTGCGGGGATTCGAACCGCCGACCTTCTGACCGGCAAGCCCAAGAGGCTCAGGGGTTTAGACCACTGCGCCACCCGTGTCCCTTAAAGGCACCTAACCCAACACAAAAAGCCTCTATGATCGGCAAGCCCGGGCACCTGCATTTCTGAACAGTTCTCTCGGAGAACCGCATTGCAAAATTCAGAAAAGTGTGAATGTCAAAGGGTGGCTGGTTTTCGATCCACGTATTGCGAGGGTGAATGCAAACTGACCTGAAATTCTCCTGCATCCCTAAGCTGAGAGTGTTGTGCTTGTAATTGTTCTGTTAAACACTTCTCTAGCCTCCCTACTTCCCAGCGCTTTCTGATCTGAAACTTGCACGCAATTGCAGAGGTCCCCTAATATTGTTTCCTCCTTGAAACACAACATTCCCCTTGGAAATGCGAAGAATGGGAAGCCGAGGAGACCGACCATGGAATGATTTGAGATCAGCGCACCTTCTGAATTCCTTTACGTCCGCACACAAGCACACAACACCTTGGAAGGTAAGCTCAGTAAAACCCCGACATTTCACCCAAACGTTCTCTGCTAGTTTTCAAATGAAATTTACTTTTCTCTTTAACTGATGGAGAAGACACGGGGGGAAATTCCAGCAGAGCATCGAGTTCTGCCTAAATCACACATGCATTTTCATGTTCATGCTGGAATTATCTCCTCCTTTGGTTTCTTAGCCTCTCTATACTGCCTGGAAGATTCAGTTTTTCTTGCTTTAAATGCTGCCACACAGTCAGTGTAAGAGAAGTGCTTGAGTTATCTCCCGCTTGGACTACTGCAATGCACTCTACGTGGGGCTACCTTTGAAGTTGTTACGGAAATTATGGGGGGGGGTCACCTAAGCAAAGTCTCTTCCCGAGTAAACTCATTTGGGGTATGGAGTGATGCCCTTAAGGGGACCCATCTCTCTGCCATGATCCAGTAGGCGGGAGACCACCATACACAGGGAAATGCCTCAGCAGGTAATCTCTGGGTGCTTCAGGCTAATATCCCTCAACCAGAATCCCATTGTTCTCTCCCAGATAAGTGCTCAAGGTATCCTTGCCAATACTTAACACCCATTCACACTTCTCAGGGCTATCTCCCTGATATTGCTCTGTTTTCCCCATATGTTAATCTTGTTTTTCCTGTTTTTCCTATATGTCAATCATGTATAACCCTTCCCTTTCCCGATGTAGTGATGATGTAGTAATGATGTTTCCAAACTGTATTCTGGGATATGATAAGGAGTTTTTAAAAGTTCTTGTAACACTGCTCTGGGTGTGCAGTTTTGACTGTAACCTATTGCGCAATAAACCCTGTCTTGTCCTTGCTCCAGTGGCTGGACTTCTTTTATTTAACTCCGCAGAAACCAGTGGGCTTATCCCTAAGGGCCAGGTGGCTGGGCAGTTCCACACCTGGGATTTTTCCATTACAAAGTTGACCCGGAAATTGCAATTAATCCAGAATGCGGCAGCTAGACTGGTGACTGGGAGCGGCTGCCGAGACCACATAACACCGGTCCTGAGAGATCTACATTGGCTCCCAGTACATTTCCGAGCACAATTCAAAGTGTTGGTGCTGACCTTTAAAGCCCTAAACGGCCTCAGCCCAGTAGACCTGAAGGAGCGTCTCCACCACCATCATTCAGCCCGGACACTGAGGTCCAGCTCCGAGGGTCTTCTGGCGGTTCCCTCATTGCGAGAAGTGAGGTTACAGGGAACCAGACAGAGGGCCTTCTCGGTAGTGGCGCCCACCCTGTGTACGCCCCTCCATCAGAGGTCAGGAAATAAGCAGCTATTCTATTTTTAAAAGGCATCTGAAGGCGGCCCTGTTTAGGGAAGTTTTTAATATTTAATGCTGTATTGTTTTTAACACTCGATTGGCAGCTGCCCAGAGTGGCTGGGGGAACTCAGTCAGATGGATGGGGTACAAATAATAATTTATTATATATAAATTATTATCTCACCCCAGACACTGCCAAGGAGCCCCCTCCAACTAGACTCACGAAATCTCACACAACTACCACCATTTCCTTCGCGAGAATTGATCAGGAATGAAGGAAAGGCACTCTGCACACGTCCAGGAATAATGCATTTTTATTTATTTTTTACTACATAATGTTGCATTTCCAAATATTGGCTGTGAGAGAGGGCTGGGGTTAACCCACTGGTGGCTTCCTGGGACAGCACAGCTGGCAGAGCCTCGAGACTCTTTAATCTCAAGGCCGTGGGTTCGAGCCCCACGTTGGGCAAAAGATTCCTGCATCGCAGGGGGTTGGACTAGATGACCCTCGGGGGGTCCCTTCCAACTCTACAATTCTATGAGTCTATGAAAGAAAGGTGGAGGAGAAGGAGCAGGTCCTGCACAGCACTTTCTCCTTCCTTCAAATCACTCTTCAGTTTGTAGACAAGACTTCCCTGTGTGGCTTTAGACTTCCGAAAATCACCTTTCGCAATTTTGACTGCCCTCGTCTGTATTCACCCACTCCCTGGTTTCCCCCCTGTCCTCTCCCCCCCCCCCCGCCGCCTCGTTTGTTTATTTTACTTTGTAAGCTCCTAGGAGGCAGAGAGCTGCCTCCCATATTTTTGCCTCCGCGGGGAAGATAGCCTGAGAATCGACGATGTGTACAAAAAGTGCCTCTTCAACGGCAGACGCCCGGATGACATCCTCGCTAAACTATTTCAAATAAAACGTCCTCACCTGGTACTTAAAATAAAATCACTCCTCTAGTCTCTCTCCACCCCCCACCCACCCCCCACCCTGACATCTAGATTTTCCAGCCCTCTCATCCTTCTCTCTTCCCATGCCTTTCGAGAAGCAGCTCCGATCGTCTCAGGAAAGACACGCTTAATCCTTTGGGCACTGGGGGGAAATTTGACACCCTCCAGCCTTGGTGGTGGAGGGCGGGGCTTGCCGAAACCCCTCCCCTCGTGCATTCAGCTCTGTGGACGGTACCTTCTCCGCCAACCCTCTTTCCCCCCCCCCCTCCCACAAAAAAAGAGTTGGAAGGCAGGAACGGATCCACCAAACACTTGCAAACCCTTTCTCTCTTCCCCCTAAGGCAGAAGCTCCAAGGTGAATGAATGTGTGTGTGTGTGAGATTTTTTTCTTTAAAAATGCAAAGCAGAAGAGAAGGAATATAGCTGCTGTGGAAGGAAATAACTTCTTGAAAAGTGACAGATCCAGAAGCCTTGGTGTTGTTGTTTTTTTGGAGTGTGGGTTTTTTTTTTTTTTTGCATGTGTGTTTCTTGTTTTCTTTCTCCCCCCACCCCCCACCCCACCACAAACAACCCTGCTGTTCCCTCTCCAAAGGATTCCTGAATTGAGGCTGGCAGCTGGATAGGAAGAGGAGAAGAAAAAAAAAGTCAGCGTTTACGCACAGCAGGCGCACCAGCGCAAAGAGAGACTCCAGCTGCGGCTTCCAGCGGCCGGGAGAATTGCCTCGAAGAGGGCATCCGTGTGACCTCTGGAGGCCTGAAGACTCTCCGGCCACCTTCCTCGCAGGGACAAGCAGCAAGAAGTGGCAGGAAATTAGCCAGCTTGGGGGGGGGGGGAGACCGCTTCGCCAGGTGCCGACAGGGAGGCTCTGCTGGCGAGGACCGCACCTGGCCCACGGGAAGAGGTGGGTGGCAGGAGGAGACAGGAGTCCACCTGCTTGCTCTCCCCCCCCCCCACTCCCAAAGGACCTCTTCTCCCTTCGGGGCGAGGCGAACGAGAGAGGTCAGAAGAGGGAGCGCCCTCCGCCGCCGCCAAAAACTTCTGGAATCTGCAACTGGGTGTCCTCCACCGGACCGTTTCCGATGTCCCTCGAAGTCTGGATCCCCAGGGACCAACGAGATGGGTCTTGGGTAGCAGTGCTGCCCTGGTTTGGCAGAATGCAGAAAGCAGAATGAAGTCCTGCAGGGCGGTTGGGAATCGGAAGGAGGATTAACCCAAAGCCGGGTGTGGAGGTTTTCTGGGGTCGCTGCTGAATTTGGGGCGGGGGTTGTTCTTATTTTTGGACTCTCCTGGATGAGATGGGCCCTTTGAGGTGATCTGTGTTCTTCTTGTGTTTTTCTGGGTGGTTTTTTTTCTTTTTTGCAAGGATGACTGGCCTTGCAGGTTTCGATTCTTTCGGAGGTCTCTGCTTTTTCTGGAACACTTTTTGACCGGTGACTTTTGGAGAGACTGGACTGCGAACTGCGAAGGTAAGACAACGGGGCTCTTCTCTCTTGTTTTCCGGGCTGTTAAGGAAGGGCGAGATCCTGGTTTGCAGGGGGGGGTGGAAGTTTGAGGACATGCAGAGTTTGAGGACAAACTTGCTGAGATTCGCTTTAACAACCAGAAAGAAACCAGATCAAGAGGAGAACTAGTGTCTTAAATATGGGAGGGTGACGAAAGATGTGTACATTTCCTTCTTTCTCTCTCTCTCCCCCCCCCCCCCGTGCCATCTCAAATCAGATCTATCCCTGCAGCAGAATGAGGGGGTCGGATCCTGAGGAAGTAGAATGGATTTATTATAACCCTTCAGGCTGCATGGAGTGGCGGGGGACATAGGAAATTATACATTGGTTTATCTACTCTCCAGTGTTTCACACAGGGGGTCATTTGCAGTCCCCCCCCCCCCCCAGATGCCAAGGATTGAACCCTGGCGTGCGAAACAGTTGCCCTACCACTGGGCTTCGTCCCTTCCTCAGCCACAGTTTTCAACATTCCCCCATATTAAAATGAAAGCAAAGGATAATGCCCCGCGAGCAGAAATCTAGCACAGCACACAGAGGGCAAGGTTTTTCTCCTTGCGGTGAAGCAAGGAGCTTTTTCTCTCTCTCTTCCTTTTCCATTTTACATGGCAGGAAGCATTTCAGCATTTCCCTTCTGCTTGCAACCTTGAAAGCAGCACATTCCTCTACTCATTTCCTCCTCGGGACCATGCGTTCGGGCAAAGTGGAAACTCTAGAACACAGGACCGGAGTCGGGAATTTATTTTCTGGGTGGCTTAATGTAGCCTATAGCGAACGAACTTTACAAATTTGGGTGGCTCTCAGATCCTGGATAGAGAATAGTTTTCATACCTCTTGTTAGATGGGAAGGGCGTTGCCAAGTATTCAGCTAATTTGGACTAAGAATTTCTCCCTAGATTTAAATATTATTTAAAAAAAGGGGGGGGGGTCAGGAGAATACCAAACACACTGATATCTGAGCTATTTGTTAATTAGTGAATGAAGCAGTTGATCAACTGTTTCAACTGCTTCATTCACTAATTAATGAATAGCACATCTCCCCAGTGTTGACAGGGATGTGCAAAGTTAAAATCCTAAGGGAAGAATTTTTGCACTTGAAATAATGGTTCAGCGCACATGTTTCAACAGTGCGTAAACTCAAGGCTAACTCTCCTTTCTCCCTGTAGAGTTAGTGCAGGGCAGGGAAACGAGGGCAGGACGTATTCCTCCGTTTTCACCAATACATAAATGAGTATCAGATCAGCCGCTCACATCAGCTATGAACTGGTTTCCAGGACTGCCCCAACTTCTACTTATTGGGAGCAAAACTGCATAGCCGATTATAGCAAACTCGGAATTCATTTGGAAACCCAGGGTTCTGTTTGATAGCTTTGAAAAGCAGGCGACTCAGGCAAGAAATGGGTTTTCTCGCGGTCTGGGGAACAGGGTGATTATTCCCTCGCTCGCTGGCGACAAAAGAGCACGGAGCTTCCACATGGTCATTGATACGCCCTAGGTGCACGTTTAGAAATACTGTAATTGCTAAGGTTTACATAGAGACTCATTCCATTCCATCTCCTAGGAATGGGGGAGACTGACAAGGCAATTGCGGGCTGCATCTGTGAGCTGCCTTGAGTCTTTGTCTGGGGAAAAGACATTAATATCATAATCTGTTTGCTGATGTTCTTACTGTGGATGGGAAGCGTGGAAGTATTTTCAGATCTGTTTTCTTGGCGTTCGTTGGCAGTGTCCAGACCAGTGCCGGATTTATGTATAAGCTAAACTAGTGTTTTTCAACCACTGTTCCGCGGCACACTAGTGTGCCGCGAGATGTTGCCTGGTGTGCCGTGAAAAAATTACTTTATATATAGTCAATATAGGCACAGAGTTAAATTTTTTAACATTTTCTGATGGTGGTGTGCCTCGTGATTTTTTTCATGAAACAAGTGTGCCTTTGCCCAAAAAAGGTTGAAAAACACTGAGCTAAACAAGCTATAGCTTAGCCCCCCACCCCACCCCCCAAAAAAATTAAAGAAAAAACCCCCGGCTGTACATTTCCAAAATATAAGATGAAAAACAAATAAAAGAAAACCTACATACAGCAACAGTGTTTTGTGTTGTGTAGGCTCCTATGATGTAAGTCATGGCCCCCGCCTGCTAGCCTGCTCCCTAAAATATCACTGGTTTGCTCCTTTCTATATATAGGGTGCCTACATCCTGCATGGACTGGTTGCATGACAACATGGGCAAATGGCTTGAGATACCTATTAGGTCCATAAATGACCATCTAGCATATACTCAACACAAAAAACAGTGACAATTTGTTGTTGACAAAGGACAGCTGGACACATAAAGGGCCCCATTGCCTTCAGTAGCTGAGGGCCTCATCGAAGCTAAATCTGGCCCTGGTTCAGTTGTTGTTGTTCAGTCGTTCAGTCGTGTCCGACTCTTCGTGACCCCATGGACCAGAGCACGCCAGGCACGCCTATCCTCCACTGCCTCCCGCAGTTTGGCCAAACTCATGTTAGTAGCTTCGAGAACACTGTCCCACCATCTCGTCCTCTGTCGTCCCCTTCTCCTTGTGCCCTCCATCTTTCCCAACATCAGGGTCTTTTTCCAGGGAGTCTTCTCTTCTCATGAGGTGGCCAAAGTCTTGGAGCCTCAACTTCAGGATCTGTCCTTCCAGTGGCTCAGACTATACATTCAAATACACACAATTGAATCCTGAGGTTTACCCACTACAGAGCTACATTTCCCAGCACCCATGGCAAACTACAGTTCCCAGGATTCCTTGGTCATGTGCTTGATGTGAATTGGCAGCCTTTATCTTTAAACTAGGCTAGGGCTGGACGGACCCCCAAACAGAGAGCAGACCCTCCAAACCTCTCTGTTTTCCAGGGACAGTCCCGGATTTACAGAAGCCGTCCTGGTTTCTGAACTGAACCCGGAACGTCCCGCTTTTCCTTAGGGCATCCCTATTTTCATCGGAAAAACGTTGGAGGGTATGGAGTTATGTGACTTCCCCCCCCCCCCAACCAAGGAGATAAGTCACAATACAACCTTTAGAAGACATCTGAAGGCAGCCCTGGATAGGGAGGTTTCTTAATGTTCTGTGTTTTATTATGTTTTTATATGTGTTGGAAGCTGCCCAGAGTGGCTGGGGCAACCCAGTCAGATGGGAGGGGCATAAACCACAGTTCAAGAAGGATACTGACAAGCTGGAACGTGTCCAGAGGAGGGCAACCAAAATGGTCCAAGGCCTGGAAACGATGCCTTAGGAGGAACGGCTTAGGGAGCTGGATATGTTTAGCCTGGAGAAGAGAAGGTTAAGGGGGGATAGGATAGCCATGTTCAAATATATCAAAGGATGTCATCTAGAGGAGGGAGATAGGTTCTTTTCTGCTGCTCCAGAGAAGCGGACACGGGGCAATGGATTCAAACTACAAGAAAGAAGATTCCACCAGAACATTAGGAAGAACTTCCTGACAGTAAGAGCTGTCTGACAGTGGGATTTGCTGCCAAGGAGTGTGGTGGAGTCTCCTCCTTTGGAGGTCTTGAAGCGGAGGCTTGACAGCCATCTGTCAGGAATGCTTTGATGGTGTTTCCAGCTTGGCAGGGGGTTGGACTGGATGGCCCTTGGGGTCTCTTCCAACTCTAGGATTCTATGATTCTATGAAATAACATTATTATTATTATTATTATTATTATTATTAATGTTCCTATGTTCTTCAGAGAAATGTTGGAGGGTATGAGAGGTGTCGTCCTTTGCAAATTGGAACGCAGGGACACCTGAGTCAAAAAAAGGAATAGTTTTGTGGTCGTCTCACCACCGCTGTCCGAATCTGGTCAACGCAAGCCAGGTGCTGAAAGAGATACCGTATTTTTTCCCGTGTATAAGACTAGGGCAGGCATGTCCAAGCTCCGTTTCGGGGGCTTAATCCGGCCTGCTGGTCAATTTAATCCAGCTCCTGTGGGAGGTTATTTCCTGGGGTAAAATCCCCCCCCCAAAAAAACCTTCAACAACTTCAATCCTAAAAAATGGCCAATGACTTTGGTCGGCCCTCACAGCCCTTCACTTCATCAAATCTGGCCCTTCTTGAAAAAAGTTTGGACACCACTGAACTAGGGTTTTGGTTTTTTTTTAACCAAAAAATTAGGTTTAAAATTGGGGCTCGTCTTAGAGATGGGTAGTGCTGAGGGGTGTTTTCTTAATTTTGAGTCCCCCCAAATAGGGGGCATCTTATACATAGAAAAATATGATATTTGAGAGCCAGTGTGGTGTAGTGGTTAAGAGCGGTAGACTCGTAATCTGGTGAACCGGGTTTGCATCTCTGCTCCTCCACATGCATCTGCTGGGTGACCTTGGGCTAGTCACACTTCTCTGAAGTCTCTCAGCCCCACTCACCTCACAGAGTGTTTGTTGTGGGGAAGGAAGGGAAAAGGAGAATGTTAGCCGCTTTGAGACTCCTTTGGGTGGTGATAAAGCGGGGTATCAAATCCAAACTCTTCTTCTCTTCTTAAAAGTTAGCAGCTAGACTGCTCTGCTACCAAATCTGCCCCACTAAGGAAGTACTAACTGCCAGTGAAGAAGCCAAGAATGGTTTGGAGGAGGAGCATCTGTTGAAAAGGGCATTTGAAGGAAATGAGGGTTGGGGCTTTCAATTGTCCATTGCCTTCTCAAACTGGAAGTGGGATGGGGTTGGGAGGGGAAACCGAGGTTTGCAGGTGGACCTCTTATTCCACACCTGGAATACTGTGTCCAGTTGTCGGCACCACAGTTCAGGAAGGATGCTGATAAGCTGGAAGGTGTGCAGAGGAGGGCGACCAAGATGACCGAGGGTCTAGAAGCCATGCCTGATGAGGAACGGTTGAAGGAGCAGGGTATGTTTAGCCTGGAAAACAGGAGACTGAGAGGAGATAGGATAACCATCTTCAAATATGGGGGGTGGAGCAAGCTTGTTTTCTTCTGCTATGGAGGGCAGGACACAAACCAATGGGTTTCAAGTTACGAGAAAGGAGATTACCACTGAACATCAGAAAGAACTTTCCGACAGCAAGAGCTGTTGGACATTGGAACGGTCTCCCTCAGGAGGTGGCGGACTCTCCTTCCTTGGAGGCTTTTAAGCAGAGGTTGGGTGGTCACCTGTCATGGATGCTTTAGCTGAGATTCCTACATTGCAGAAGGGGTGGACTAGATGAGCCTTGGAGTTCCCTTCCAACTTGACAATTCCATGATTCTGTGATCCTGAACTCAGCTTCAAGGTTCCACCTCTCTCTCTCTCTATATATATATACCGGTGAAACTCGAAAAATTAGAACATCGTGGAAAAGTCCATTTATGTAAGCAATTGTTTTCATTAGCTACTGGAGTTTAATATATGAGATAGACTCATGACCTGCAAAGAGAGATATGTCAAGCCTTTGCTTGTTATAATTGTGATGATTATGGCGTTGTTGTTGTTCAGTCGTTCAGTCGTGTCCCGACTCTTCGTGACCCCATGGACCAGAGCACGCCAGGCACGCCTATCCTCCACTGCCTCCCGCAGTTTGGCCAAACTCATGCCAGTCGCTTCGAGAACACTGTCCCACCATCCCGTCCTCTGTCGTCCCCTTCTCCTTGCACCCTCCATCTTTCCCAACATCAGGGTCTTTTCCAGGGAGTCTTCTCTTCTCATGAGGTGGCCAAAGTCTTGGAGCCTCAACTTCAGGATCTGTCCTTCTAGTGAGCACCCAGGGCTGATTTCTTTAAGGATGGATACGTTTGATCTTCTTGCAGCCCATGGGACTCTCAAGAGTCTCCTCCAGCACCATAATTCAAAAGCATCAATTCTTCGGCGATCAGCCTTCTTGATGGTCCAGCTCTCACTTCCGTACATCACTACTGGGAAAACCATAGCTTTAACTATACGGACCTTTGTTGAAAACCCCAAAGTTGAGATTTGGGGTTCTCATCAGCTGTACGCCATAATCATCACCATTATAACAAATAAAGGCTTGGCATATGTCGCTTTGCATGTCATGAGTCTATCGCTTATATTAATTTCACCTTTTAAGTTCACAGAATCCTAGAATCCTAGAGTTGGAAGAGACCCCAAGGGCCATCCAGTCCAGCCCCCTGCCAAGCAGGAAACACCATCAAAGCATTCCTGACAGGTGGCTGTCAAGCCTCTGCTATGATTGATGAACCTTTCAACGATATTCTAATTTTTTGAGTTTCACCTGTAGATTGCTCTCTTGTTTAGGGTTCCTCAAATACCTCTGGCCGCTTGCTCTGTCGAGAAGCTGGCAGGCGCCTTTGAGTGTCTTAAGCCATATAAATTTTTACTGTATTGCAATCTCAAGTGCTTTCCGGAGAAGCGGAGGACCGCTGCCAAGCCGCTTCGCGAGAAAACTTTGTTTGGGGAAGCATGTTTATTTCAAGGCCCTGCTCCTCCCCTCCCGGTTCTGCATGCTGTGGCCGATTCCCCCCCCCCCAATGCTTGCATGCTCTCCTTGACTGAGATGGTTGTTCCTGAGCCATGCGCAGAGTGGTGTCTGGTGCTCTTTGTGACTGGACCCAGAGCCAACGGCAATGCAGAGCCAAGCCATTCTTCTTCTTTTTAGCCAAATTATTTTTATTCATTTTACAATGATACAATAATAATTTCCATTACATTTTCTCCTCTCAACTTTTAGGGCCGTGACTTCCTTCAAACCTTCCTTATGGTTTTCTTACATTCATTACTAATTTCTATATTATATTATATTATATTATATTATATTATATTATATTATATTATATGGTACCTCGGGTTACATACGCTTCAGGTTATATACACCAGGTTAAATACGCTTCAGGTTACAGACTCCGCTAACCCAGAAATAACGCTTCAGGTGAAGAACTTTGCTTCAGGATAAGAACAGAAATCGTGCTCTGGCGGCACAGCAGCAGCGAGAGGTCCCATTAGCTAAAGTGGTGCTTCAGGTTAAGAACAGTTTCAGGTTAAGAACGGACCTCCAGAACGAATTAAGTACTTAACCAGAGGTAAAGGTAAAGGGACCCCTGACCATTAGGTCCAGTCGTGTCCGATTCTGGGGTTGTGGCGCTCATCTTGCTTTACTGGCTGAGGGAGCCGGTGTACAGCTTCCGGCTCATGTGGCCAGCATGACAAAGCCGCTTCTGGCGAAACCAGAGCAGCGCACGGAAACGCCGTTTACCTTCCCGCCAGAGTGGTACCTATTTATCTACTTGCACTTTGACGTGCTTTCGAACTGCTAGGCTGGCAGGAGCAGGGACCGAGCAACGGGAGCTCACCCCGTCATTGCGGGGATTCGAACCGCCGACCTTCTGATCAGCAAGCCCTAGGCTCTGTGGTTTAACCCACAGCGCCACCCACGTCTCTTTAACCACTGTACTTAACCACTGCTTAAAATTATAACATCCAAATATATCAGTAAAATTCCATCCCTACAATGATTTTTATAGTTACAGGTGGGTAGCCGTGCTGGTCTGCCATAGTCAAAACAAAATAGAAAATTCTTTCCAGTAGCACCTTAGAGACCAACTGAGTTTGTTCTTGGTATGAGCTTTCGCTCATACCAAGAACAAACTCAGTTGGTCTCTAAGGTGCTACTGGAATGATTTTTATAATTTAACTTACAAGGCTTCATGCAATCCTACCAATGTATTTGGTTGATTGCAATTGTCTTTCGAATAGTCTACAAATTTAGTCCAATCTTTGATGAACTTCTGGTCCCGCTGTTCTCGGATTCTTCCCGTCCTTTTAGCCAGTTCCCCATACTCCATTAACTTAATTAACCATTCTTCCTTTGTTGGTAATTCCTCTTGTTACCATTAGAGCTAAGCCATTCTAGTCTGGTCTCCCTCCTCTTCCCTCCTGAGTGCTACAGGAGCAGACTTAATAATAATAATAATAATAATAATAATAATAATAATAATAATATTTATTATTTGTACCCCGCCCATCTGGCTGGATTTCCCCAGCCACTCTGGGCGGCTTCCAACAGAAATCAAATGCAAAAATATCAAACATTAAAAACTTCCCTAAAAAGGGCTGCCTTCAGGTTTTTTCTGAATGTCAGGTAGTTGTTTATTTCCCTGACCTGTGATGGGAGGGCGTTCCACAGGGCGGGCGCCACTACCGAGAAGGCCCTCTGCCTGGTTCCCTGTAGTTTTGCTTCTCGCAGTGAGGGAACCGACAGAAGGCCCTCGGCGCTGGATCTCAGTGTCCGGGCTGAATGATGGGGGTGGAGACGCTCCTTCAGGTATACAGGACCGAGGCCGTTTAGGGCTTTAAAGGTCAGCACCAACACTTTGAATTGTGCTCGGAAACATACTGGGAGCCAATGCAGATCTCTCAGGACTGGTGTTATGTGGTCCCGGCGGCCACTCCCAGTCACCAGTCTAGCTGCCGCATTCTGGATCAATTGCAGTTTCCGGGTCACCTTCAAAGGTAGCCCCACATAGAGCGCATTGCAGTAGTCCAAGCGGGAGATAACCAGAGCATGCACCACCCTGGTGAGGCAGACTTGAGACTTGAGGAGCAGGAGGAAGCTGGGAGTCAGCGTCTCTCTCTAGTGTGGCTAAAAACAAGAAGCTAGTGGCTGGCTGAGGGCATACATATAACACCGGTCCTGGAAAACCTACATCGGCTCCCAGGACATTTCCAAGCACAATTCAAAGTGTCAGTCCTGACCTTGAAAGCCCTAAACAGCCTCAGCCCAGTAGACCTGAAGGAGCGTCTCCACCCACATCGTCCAGCCCAGACACTGAGGCCCAGCTCCGACGGCCTCCCGGCAGTCCCCTCCCTGTGACAAGTGAGGTTATGTGCTCTCTCTGGCGCAAGGACTCATATCCTAAACCTGCGCCAAAATAAGCGTCCCTCACCCGTAATGCAAATTGAGGAAATGTGTGCAGCGCTTCTTATTTTGCATCATTCTGGTTTTCCTAGTTGAGGCAGGTGGGAGAGCCTGTCTTTCCCCTCCCCTTCCCCGGTTTCTGGAAAAAAAATCTGCAGCCGGTTTCTGCATCTGCTCTTAAAACGGCTACTGAACCTCTTCTCCTGCTTCTGGAAATCCCAGTCTAGCGACAAGGCGGTATGAGTCGCCACCGAGGCAAGTGGGCTGTGGGATGCCTTCTTCTCCCTTGTTAACTGGGAGAGGCGAGGGGGTGACACATCTTCTGAATGGCTCTTCCGCACATGGACTGAATATTTCCCAGAACCTCTCTCTCTCTCTCTCTCTAAGTAAAGCAAGCTGAGATTCTCAGGAAGTTGAGCTCTGGGGTCAAAGCTGCCTTCTGTGATTTTTTACGGCGCTCCTGGAGAATTGAGGCATCTAAACGCAGCCCTGAATTAAACCTATTTCCTGCTCTGTGAAGTAAGGTGGAACTTGGGAGGCTGGCGGTGAATGGAGCGAGGTCAGCTTTCTCCGTTCCTGAAATAACCTGTTTCCTTTGGGTTCTCCCTCACACTTCTAGTTTACTGCTCTCCCTGTACTCATAAAGACTTCACGAAACTCTCTCTCTCTCTCTCTCTCTCTCTCTCTCTCTCTCTCTTTCCATATTCAAGTTGGAAGAGGATTTTGGAGGGGCAGACGCACTTTGCAATTTGCCTTTGCATTTTCTTTCGGGAATATTTTATTCCTTCCTCCCAACTAAGCTATTAGAAAAAACTTGCTGATGACATGAGGTGTTTGACCGCGTGGAAGGACTCTCCTTAGAATCATAGTATCACAGAGTTGGAAGAACTGGTCCTGAATGGGGTAACCATGCCCCTGAAGGACCAGGTGCACAGCCTGGGAGTCATTTTGGACTCACAGCTGTCCATGGAGGCACAGGTTAATTCTGTGTCCAGGGCGGCTGTCTACCAGCTCCATCAGGTACGCAGGATGGGACTCTACCTGCCCGCAGACTGTCTGGCCAGAGTGGTACATGCTCTGGTTATCTCCCGCTTGGACTACTGCCATGTGCTCTACGTGGGGCTACCTTTGAAGGTGACCTGGAAACTACAACTAATCCAGAATGTGGCAGCTAAACTGGTGACTGGGAGTGGCCGCTGGGACCACATAACACCGGTCCTGAGAGATCTACATTGGCTCCGAGCACAATTCAAAGTGTTGGTGCTGACCTTGAAAGCCCTGAACGGCCTCGGTCCTGTATACCTGAAGGAGCGTCTCCACCCCCATCGTTCAGCCCGGACACTGAGATTCAGCACGAGGGCCTTCTGGCGGTTCCCTCCCTGCGAGAAGCAAAGCTACAGGGAACCAGGCAGAGGGCCTTCTCGGTGGTGGCGCCCGCCCTGTGGAACGCCCTCCCATCAGAGGTCAAGGGAATAAACAACTACGTGACATTCAGAAAATACCTGAAGGCAGCCCTGTTTAGGGAAGTTTTTTATCTGTGACATTTTAATGTATTTTAATATTTGTTGGAAGCCGCCCAGAGTGGCTGGGGAAACCCAGCCAGATGGGCGGGGTACAAATAAATTATTATTATTATTATTATTATTATTATTATTATTATTATTATGGTACCCAGGGATCATCTAGCCCAGCCCCCTGCAACACAGGAAAATATGCAGCTGTCGCATGCGGGAATCGAACCTGCAACCTTGTCGTCATCACCACCACACTCTAACCGACTGAGTTATCCAGACTGTGTTCGACTTCCTCAGAGACTTTTAAAACTAGGCTGGGCGCTTGCCTGTCGGGCGGAGGAATTTGGTTTGGCTGATATTTCAATGCAAACCCACCTGATTCACAACTTCTGAAACAATACCCAAACTGGAACGCAGCCGTCCTTCTGAATTCTCGCCTGTCCCTGAATTTTCTAATACAGCTCTACAGCTAGGAGCCGTGTACAAAAAAAAGGGCACGTACTAAGGGGAAGTGTACATAAAAATATTGGTGGAAAAGGACATGAAACAGTGCATTGCATTGGGGGGATGGCCGGCCTTGTAAATAATGTGTCGATTGGGAGAATTTTGCACTGAAATGTTGATGAATTTTAACGACTTTACGACACTGCAGAAATGTGAAGAACTGAAATTTTAAAAATTTTTTTTGGGGGGGGGAATGAGAAACTGAGAGAAACCGAAATTGTCAGATTCCCCCCTCAGTCAAAGGGAGATCCCTTTCACTTCTATGGTTCTATGATAAATCTCCACCACCCCAGCCCCATCTATTTGTAGGATCTGAAACAGAGAAACGCAAATTCATAGCAGGGCGATCCCATGCAGGGTTACTCTGAAGCAAGCCCTGTTGGGTCCAGTAAGGCCTACTCTCTAGTAAGTAGTGATGGGGGATAAATTTGGGTTCAGCAATCCTTCCATATCTGCACCTACCATCCAAAAATAACCTGCAAAGTGTCATACCGTAATAAAATAGCATTTCACAGGGAGACAGCAAACTAAGTCATACTGAATCGAATGGGCTTAGTAACTTTAACTCCATTGATTTCAATAGGTCATCTCTATGACTAACATTCAATGGTACCACATTCTGTTTTAATAATAATAATAATAATAATAATAATAATAATAATAATACAGCTTTAGGGCTTGTTTGGTTTCTTAAACCACTTACCGTTATATACCTGAGTATAAGCCTAGTTTTTCAGCACACTTTTTGTGCTTTAAAAGCTGCCCTCGGCTTATACTCAAGTCAACCATTCCTTAAGAAGTGTACAAGAACGGTGGTTCTTTACTCTCCCCAGGCAGCTTGTTCCATTCCTGAACTGCTCACATAAATGCAAACTTTAGACCCCAGAAGGCAGAAAGCCTATCAGTTAAGGAAGTATTAAAACCCCACAGGTGCTCACTTTCCCTGGCTCCTGCTTAAACAGGACAGGATCCCAGCCTTCTCTGTATAACACAAGGGAACATTGCGCTGTGAGTTAAACCACAGAGCCCTAGGGCTTGCTGATCAGAAGAATGGCGGTTCGAAACCCTGCGACGGGGTGAGCTCCACAGCAGCAAAGGATGAAGAGGAAGGAGCAGCCCAAAGGGCTGCTTTGGGCTGCTCGTTCCTCCTCTACCACAGTGGCAAAGGTGAACCGGCTTATACTTCAGTCAATAAGCTTTCCCACATTTTTGTAGGGAAATTAGGTGCCTTGGCTTATATTTGGGTCGACTTATACTCGAGTATATACGGTAATTTCAGTTCAGTGGAGCACTTACTGTTCCCAACCCTAACCCTGTGGAAAGCCATCTAATGAGCCTTTAATTTGATTCTGAAATGTTTTTAGGAGGTAATTTAATGATTGTTTGATTTTATACCAATGTTACGTGCCTGACGTTAACCGCCCTGAGCCCGACTTCGGCCGGGGAGGGCGGGATATAAATAAAAGTTATTATTATTATTATTACTTGTTATTATTCCTTTGTAAGAAAATATGAAATAACAGAAAACCATTTTTGCAGTGGTGGGGTGGCGGAAATCAATGGGGGGGGGACACAAGAAAATTTCCACACCGGGTACCACCTGACCTTCCTACGCCTCTGGGGGGGCGACAAAATTTTTTTTGCCCCCGGGTACCAATGGAGGAGACTCTTGAGAGTCCCATGGACTGCAAGAAGATCAAACCTATCCATTCTCAAAGAAATCAGCCCTGAGTGCTCACTGGAAGGACAGATCCTGAAGCTGAGGCTCCAGTACTTTGGCCACCTCATGAGAAGAGAAGACTCCCTGGAAAAGACCCTGATGTTGGGAAAGATGGAGGGCACAAGGAGAAGGGGACGACAGAGGACGAGATGGTTGGGCAGTGTTCTCGAAGCTTCTAACATGAGTTTGGCCAAATTGCGAGAGACAGTGAAGGATAGGCGTGCCTGGCGTGCTCTGGTCCATGGGGTCACGAAGAGTCGGACACGACTGAACGACTGAACGACAACAACCAATTTACCTTGCTATGCCCCCTGCTTCCCTGATCGGCTTGAACCTGCGTTCTGCTGCTTCAGAACTGGACCCAGTCCAGAGCAGTGGAATCTTCCACGGGATAAATGAAAGTATGCGAAACATCCTTTCTCCCTTTCTTTGACTAGCTCCAGCTGGGGCAGCCAGCTGGGTTTAAGGCGGCCTCGTTCCCTTTCACGGCTGTTTTCAGCGCCGGGTAGAGAGAGAGAGAGAGAGCAAGAAAATGTGTTTCGTTTCACCTCTGCGTTTGGGAAGCGAGAAGAGTTTTTTCTCCCCATTGCTTGCATTGCATTTTCTTCTTTAGGAAAAGAACACACACACACACACACACCCTCCCGCCCCGTTGTGTTCTTGTGACTTTTATGAAGTGTTTTGTTCTGCTGTGCAGGCAGTACCATTCCTGCAGAAAGAGGAGGAGGAAAAGTCTTGGTGGGGGGGTGCCGGGCGGCCGGGGGGGGGGGACAGCACTGCCTCCATTGTAGGGGCGAGGGCACATGGCTTGTTAAGCGTTCCATGTTTTGTACATATATGGTAGCTTGCAAGGAAGAGGCAAAGAGGAAGGAGCAACAGTTTGGAACCCATTAGCACACCCTGTCCTCAGCAAAAACCGGGAACTGCTTTGAAGATAATATTGCCAATGTACAACCTGTGTACAGTGAAATTAACCGAGCCTCCCTCCCCGCACAAACACTCAGTCTTATTGCATTCTGGGTGCTTGTCGCACAACACACCACCTCGCAAGTCAGTTGCGCGACGTTATTTTCCGTTCAGCAGCCTAACAGCCCACGGATAGAAACTGTTTCTTAGCCTATATATCTCCTGCCCGAGGGTAGAAGATTAGAGAGGTGCTGGCTGGGGGTGTGAATCGCCCCTGATAATTTTTCTCGCTCTGCTAAGGCATCGATCCGTTTCCGAGCACAATTCAAAGTGTTGGTGCTGACCTTTAAAGCCCTAAACAGCCTCGGTCCTGTATACCTCAAGGAACGTCTCCACCCCCATCGTTCAGCCCGGACACTGAGATCCAGCGCCGAGGGCCTTCTGTCGGTTCCCTCACTGCGAGAAGCAAAACTACAGGGAACCAGGCAGAGGGCCTTCTCGGTGGTGGCGCCCGCCCTGTGGAACGCCCTCCCATCAGAGGTCAATGAGATAAACAACTACTTGACATTCAGAAAATACCTGAAGGCAGCCCTGTTTAGGGAAGTTTTTAATCTGTGATATTTTAATATATTTTAATATTTGTTGGAAGCCGCCCAGAGTGGCTGGGGAGACAAATAAAATATTATTATGATTATGATTATGATTATGATTATGATTAATCCCCTGCAATGTCATCTGGCGGGCTCAGGGGACAGCCCATGATATCATAGTGCTGTGTTCACCACCCTCTGTAATGACTTTCTGTCCGTGGCTGTCAAGCCAACTTACCGCACTGTGATACAGTATGAGAGGACACATTTTATTGTGGACCGGTAGAAGGAGGTCATCAATTGTTTGACGTTGTTCAGAAGCTGTACGCCGGCTCCCTCGGCCAGTAAAGCGGGAAGAGCTCTGTAACCCTAGAGTCGTCCGCGACTGGACCTAACGGTCAGGGGTCCCTTTACCTTTACCTTTGTTGTTGTTGTTGTTCAGTCGTTCAGTCGTGTCCGACTCTTCGTGACCCCATGGACCAGAGCACGCCAGGCACGCCTATCCTCCACTGCCTCCCGCAGTTTGGCCAAACTCATGTTAGTAGCTTCGAGAACACTGTCCAACCATCTCGTCCTCTGTCGTCCCCTTCTCCTTGTGCCCTCCATCTTTCCCAACATCAGGGTCTTTTCCAGGGAGTCTTCTCTTCTCATGAGGTGGCCAAAGTACTGGAGCCTCAACTTCAGGATCTGTCCTTCCAGTGAGCACTCAGGGCTGATTTCTTTAAGAATGGATAGATTTGATCTTCTTGCAGTCCATGGGACTCTCAAGAGTCTCCTCCAGCACCATAATTCAAAAGCATCAATTCTTCGGCGATCAGCCTTCTTTATGGTCCAGCTCTCATTCCGTACATCACTACTGGGAAAACCATAGCTCTAACTATACGGACCTTTGTCGGCAAGGTGATGTCTTTGCTTTTTAAGATGCTGTCTAGGTTTGTCATTGCTTTCCTCCCAAGAAGCAGGCGTCTTTTAATTTCATGACTGCTGTCACCATCTGCAGTGATCATGGAACCCAAGAAAGTGAAATCTCTCACTGCCTCCATTTCTTCCCCTTCTATTTGCCAGGAGGTGATGGGACCAGTAGCCATGATCTTAGTTTTTTTTTGATGTTGAGCTTCAGACCATACTTTGCGCTCTCCTCTTTCACCCTCATTAAAAGGTTCTTAGCTTCAGATCAGGGTGAATTAATCCTCCTGTTTCTGCACATAGAATTGCAGAGTCGGAAGGGACCCCCAAGGGTCATCTAGTCTAATCCTTTGCTAGGCAGGAATTTAGGCGAAAACCAAGTGGCTGGTGCCAATTTGCCAAGTGGAAAAAGTCCGACCAGGCCCCTCGATGGCGACAAACCGAAGTCAATAGCAAGGTCAAGAGAGAGGGAAACCTAAAGGGCAGGAGGTTGGGGAAACCGGAGCAGCTGGAACCGCGGAAAGGGGAGAGCTTCCGGCCGCGTCCTGCTTAAATTGAGAAGGCCACACCTCCAGACCAACCGCATTAGTCAGCCTGGCCAGCAAAGCAGCCAGGAATCCCACAATCCCACACACAAACACCCCGCGCACATGGAGGGGTCTTGAGAGCCCCCAACCCCACCTCCCCCTTAAGGCGGAAGTGGCTTTCTCGGCCATCGGCCACTAAGGTCCATTGCTGAGCGCCTGAGCTCACATCTCTCCGGGGTTCTGCAGCGGAGGACGGAGCAGCTGTTTGCTTTGGGCAACTCACCCCGGAGAAGAACCGGCCTCACCTGTGACTCACTGGTCTCCGCTCCTCAGACCACCTGCGCAGCGGGCAGGATCCAGGGAGTGTGCGAAAGTAGGTGAAAAGAGGATTTGCCCAGCGGGGCTGGTTAATGAACCAGCCGCCCTGCTCTCGCTGACTCATTTGTCAAAAAAAAAGAACGGGTCAGACAGAGGGTTGGCTTGTCTGACAGCATCCATGCATGCAACACGATGCTTCTTTCTTGAACCCCCTTCTCCTTTGTTTCTCTCCTCTCTTTTGCTTCCCATTTGTTCTGAGGAGGCTGTTTCGGGTCCTCACATCAGGGGGTTACCCAACTACTCGAGAGGCATAGGTAAAGGGACCCCTGATCGTTAGGTCCAGTTGCGGACGACTCTGGGGTTGCGGCGCTCATCTCGCTTTACTGGCCGAGGGAGCCGGCGTACAGCTTCCGGGTCATGTGGCCAGTAAACAAGAGAAGTGCACGCAAATGCTGTTTACCTTCCTGCTGGAGTGGTACCTATTTATCTACTTGCACTGGCGTGCTTTCGAACTGCTAGGTGGGCATATTCTTTGGTAGATTTGCATAAAAAGGAAAGCACACAATGATCAAGACTCCTTGTGCTACTCTCCACTGTCCCTTTCTTTCCGCCAAGGATGGCCCTGCACTCTGCCTGCCCTGCAGAGATGGCACACCACACAGGGCTGGGCCTCGGTAGCTGCAGCCTCGCCCGTTCTCCAGCCACTGCTCCAAGCTGCCCAAGGGAGGAGGCTGGCAGCAGCAACCATGGAGAGGCAATGAGATGCTACCTCACAGCTGCCATCCCCACTCGGGACAAGGGCCGGCTCCTCCTCCAGTGTGGTGTAGTGGTTAAGAGCGGTAGACTTGTAATCTGGTGAACCGGGTTCGCTTCCCCGCTCCTCCACATGCAGCTGCTGGGTGACCTTGGGCTAGTCACACTTCTCTGAAGTCTCTCAGCCCCACTCACCTCACAGAGTGTTTGTTGTGTGAGGAGGAAGGGAAAGGAGAATGTTAGCCGCTTTGAGACTCCTTCGGATAGTGATAAAGCAGGATATCAAATCCAAACTCCTCCTCCTCCTCCTCCTCCTCCTCCTCCTCTTCTTCTTCTTCTTCTTCTTCTTCTTCTTCTTCTTCTTCTTCTTCTTCTTCTTCTTCTTCTTCCTTTTCTTCTTCTTCTCTTCCCTGAGCTTGGTTCTGGTGGGGGAAACAGGGACATTCTGGGATCAAACCCCAAGCTGGGATGGTTTTTGTCATTCCAGGAATGTCCTTGTAGAAACGGGACACTTGAACGGTTTGTGCAGAGGACCTCGCCTGTCCGCGTTCTCCCTTCCTCTCTCTGCCTAAGATCTTGGGGAGATTTTCTGAGCAGGCAACTTCCATTGCTTGGCGTGGCTTCTCCTCGACTGGGTTGTATAATCTCCCAAAGGGCACCCAACTCAGGCCTCTCCTTGCAGGCCCCGGCAAGTTTTCCATGAGCGTGGAAACTTGCCAGAAAGATAATGAGCTGGCGTTAATTAAGATGAACCCTCGCCCTTTTTAACATCTCCATCAACATCCCGGGAAGGTGAATGTGAAACTGGATTTACAAACAATCGTGTCTTGGAAACCAAGGTGGATAAAAAAAAGGGTAGCCGAGGGCCCTTTGGAATAGTTTTGAAAGCATCCGAGACTCTCCTCTTTTGCAGCAAAAAGGGAGCAGAGCTGTTTCTCTCCCTCGGGTTAACTGAATACTTTGTGCCATCTCCCTTTCTGCCAAAGAGCCTGGAGGAATAATTCTCTGAACCACTGACATAGTCATTACTATCTCGCTAATGCTCATTTTATATTTGTTTATACCCAGCGGTGGGGGAGAGAGAGATCAAATTCGGTTTGCACCTACAGGAAAACCTGCCAGATCTGCCCTTTCTGAAATAGCACGAGAATCAAAACACAGAACCGTCTTATGAAGTGCACGCTTCTCCGAAATGTACAGCCACGTGTAGAGAAATAGGCACCTTTTAGGGTCGAGTGCGCACAGAAATACTTACGTTAGTATAGAATCATAGAATCCTGGAGTTGGAAGAGACCCCAAGGGCCATCCAGTCCAACCCCCTGCCAAGCAGGAAACACCATCAAAGCATTCCTGACAGATGGCTGTCAAGCCTCCGCTTAAAGACCTCCAAAGAAGGAGACTCCACCACACTCCTTGGCAGCAAATCCCACTGTCGAACAGCTCTTACTGTCTCTTACTTCCTAATGTTTAGGTGGAATCTTCTTTCTTGTAGTTTGAATCCATTGCCCCGTGTCCGCTTCTCTGGAGCAGCAGAAAACAACCTTTCTCCCTCCTCTATATGACATCCTTTGATATATTTGAACATTGCTATCCTATCACCCCTTAACCTTCTCTTCTCCAGGCTAAACATACCCAGCTCCCTAAGCAGTTCCTCATAAGGCATTGTTTCCAGGCCTTGGACCATTTTGGTTGCCCTCCTCTAGACACGCTCCAGCTTGTCAGTATCCTTCTTGAACTGTGGTACCCAGAACTGGACACAGTATTCCAGGTGAGGTCTGACCAGAGCGGAATACAGTGGTACTATTACCTCCCTTGATCTAGACGCTATACTCTTATTGGTGCAGCCCAGAATTGCATTGGCTTTTTTAGCTGCTGCATCACACTGTTGACTCATGTCAAGTTTATGGTCTACCAAGACTCCTAGATCCTTTTCACATGTACTGCTCTCAAGCCAGGTGTCACCCATCCTGTATTTGTGCCTTTCATTTCTTTTTTTTTTTGCCCAAGTGTAGTACTTTACATTTCTCCCTGTTAAGATTCATCTTGTTTGCTTTGGCCCAGTTGTCTAATCTGTTAAGGTCATTTTGAAACAAAGTACAAAACAAAGTACAAGGTACAAAAATGCATTTATTTGTGAAAACAGCTTTGCAAAAGAAATACACACGAAAGAAGAAGAAGAGTTTGGATTTGATATCCCGCTTTATCACTAGCCGAAGGAGTCTCAAAGCGGCTCACATTCTCTGTTATGTATTGAAGTCCTCACCCTAGGCCACTAGGGGTGTCGTGCATATAGTTTCACTCTGCCCACCGTGGCTGCAGTTCTCACTCAGGTCCACAACATGCAAATGAAGGATTGAGAGTGCCGTTCGCGGATTAGGTAGCAAGAGAGAGTTGTTACTGTTGCATGTTACTGAGTGCTATATAAGCAGGCTGGCTCAGCCCTTCAGTCCAGTTCTGTTCCAGCCTGAGAATAAAGAGAGCTTTTTGTTGTTGTTGTTGAAATTTTTATTATTATTTCCCTTTCCTAAGCAAAGTGACCTGTGAAGCTTAAAATAAAATAACACCTAGGACCAATGAGGTTGCAATCCTAGGTTAATTTATTTGAAAATGTCATTGAATTCAGTGTGTTTGGACTTGTGTCTGAAAAGCTGTGCTTGCATGCATAATTTAATTTGTATGCTGCTTTTCCACAGTTCTTCTTTTTTTTTAAAAATAAATCACTTTATTAGTAGATTTGTCCTTCCTGGATTTACAGAAGCCGTCCTTGTTTCTGATTTGATCCTGGAATGTCCCCCTTTTCTCCTCGTTGTTGTTTAGTCGTTTAGTCGTGTCCGACTCTTCGTGACCTCATGGGCCAGAGCACACCAGGCACTCCTGTCTTCCATTGCCTCCCGCAGTTTGGTCAGACTCATGCTAGTCGCTTTGAGAACACTGTCCAACCATCTCATCCTCTGTCGTCCCCTTCTCCTTGTGCCCTCCATCTTTCCCAACATCAGGGTCTTTTCCAGGGAGTCTTCTCTTCTCATGAGGTGGCCAAAGCCTTGGAGCCTCAGCTTCAGGATCTGTCCTTCCAGCGAGCACTCAGGGCTGATTTCCTTCAGAATGGATCGGTTTGATCTTCTCGCAGTCCATGGGACTCTCAAGAGTCTCCTCCAGCACCATCATTCAAAAGCAGTACAAAGGAAAAGCATATCTCCTCTCTTCAGAGAGCAGACAGAACAGAAAGTAAAACGGAAACAGAGTACGGAAACACCCGTCCCCGTGATCCAACAATCAGTGTTGTGGAATGCATAACATAACACAGACATGGGACATCTGCAGTGGAGGAAATAGAAACCTAACAATTATGACATCAGATGACGACATCAGAAGGGTTTCGTCATCAGTGCACAGCCGCACCGACAGCAAGCCTTGCTTTGTGTATTTGCAGGTGTAAGACAGAAACACACACACACAGAGAGAGAGGGAGAGAGAGAGAGAGAGAGAGAGAGAGAGAGAGAGAACCAGTGGAAAACTGGCAGGTGGTTATCTTTTCACAGAGCACTTTGTGGTACCCAAAGGATGTTGACTTGTTCTCTTGGGCTAGAGCGAGGCCTTGGAACGGAGTGGAAGTTGGGTTTGCATGACTTTCCACGCATATATACTCACAAAGGATACTTCTGTTGCGATCAGGGCTTTTGCCAAACTCCAGACTCATGCCCCCTTGGGCATTTGAAGCGCTGAAAGTAATGTCATTCTAATTTTTACAGTTGTTCCCTTCCCTGGGTTTAATTAAATTTTCCTCCTTCAGAATGACATTTCTGCAGATTGGAGAGGCGCTGGTTCATTTGGCTAGCATTGTATGTGTGTGTTGAAAGGCTTTCTGTGACCAGTGACATAGCGTGAGTTGCTGGTGCCCGGGGCAAAGCAAGGGTTGCTCCCTCCTGGTAGACTGGGCAGTTGGGTTGGAGGCATGCGTGTCCCAGCCTGGGCATGGCTTGCCTTCTTGCAGCTTAAGAAGATGGCAGGAGCTCAGCCATGCAGTCTCAATAAGGGAGCCTGTTGTGGGGGCGCCTGGTTGTGCCCCTCTCAGAATTTTGCGCCCGGGGCCACCACCCACTCTGTCCCTTCACACTATGCCACTGCCGTTAAGATAATGTAGACTGCACACTAAAACCAACCAGCTTTATTTGTAGGCGCTGTGGGTTAAACCACAGAGCCTACTGCTTGTCGATCAGAAGGTAAAGGGTTCGAATCTCCACGATGGGGTGAGCTCCCATTGCTCAGTCCCAGCTCCTGTCCACCTAGCAGTTCGAAAGCACGTCAAAGTGCAAGTAGATAAATAGGGACCGCTCCGGCGGGAAGGTAAACGGCGTTTCTGTGCGCTGCTCTGGTTCACCCGAAGCGGCTTAGTCATGCTGGCCACATGACCTGGAAGCTGTACGCCGGCTCCCTCAGCCAGTAAAGCGAGATGAGAGCCACAACCCCAGAGTCGTCCGCGACTGGACCTAATGGTCAGGGGTCTCTTTACCCCCCCTTTTTTTTTGACATACTCTTAGTCTTACATCTTCTCTTACACCTAACATGCCCTGTGAAGAAGTACTTTCTTTTATCTGTCCTGAATCTTCCGGCGTCCAGCTTCACTGGATTTCCACAGGTTCTAGTGTTAGGACACAGAGAATCGTAGAATTGTAGAGTTGGAAGGGTGCCCCGGGGGTCATCTAGTCCAACCCTTTGCAATGCAGGAATCTCAATTCAAACATCCATGACAGATCTTTTTGCAGAGCACTTTGTGGTACCCTTTGCCCCGGGCACCAGCAACTCACGCTATGTCACTGGTCACAGAAAGCCTTTCAACACACACACACACACACACACACACACAATGCTAGCCAAATGAACCAGCGCCTCTCCAATCTGCAGAAATGTCATTCTGAAGGAGGAAAAGTTAATTAAACCCAGGGAAGGGAACAACTGTAAAAATTAGAATGACATTACTTTCAGCACTTCAACCTCTGCTTTAAAACCTCCAAGGAAGGAGAGTCCACAACCTCTCACGGGAGACCGTTCCACTGAGAAAAGCGTAATTTCGACTCACCTTTCCTCCAAATTCTGGGCACAATTCTGAAGGAGCGTCTCCACCCCCATCGTCCAGCCCGGACACTGAGGTCCAGCTCCGAGGGCCTTTTGGCGGTTCCCTCCCTGCCAGAAGTGAGGTGACAGGGAACCAGGCAGAGGGCCTTCTCGGTGGTGGCGCCCTCCCTGTGGCACGCCCTCCCGTCAGATGTCCAGGAAATAAACAATCTGATTTTTGGAAGACATCTGAAGGCAGCCCTGTTTAGGGAAGCTTTTTAATGTGCAGTGTTTCGTTATGCTTTTGTAGTTTGGAAGCCCCAAATGTTTCAGCCTTTCCTCAGAGGGGTTTGCTCCACCTGCTTGATCCTCAGCAAACAACAGGATCTCTCCCCCCCCCTTGCTAGCTCATCCCTCACAGCTCCTCTTTCCCACGGATCGGTTGACCCAGGCTGGAGATATAGGCTACCCTCAGCTGGATAGACTTCTTGCGTTCCTTTGGTAGCCCACAGACTCACGGCCCCCCTCTGGACAAAAGCAGCAGAGCCCAAGATAAACCAGAGGGCTGTGGGTCACATCCTCTTGCTCCAGAGCTGTGCTGAGCGCCTCTTCCCCCACCCCACCCCAAAGAGAAGGACTTTGTGCCTCCGCAGGGGAGGTTTAGTAGCAGAGGCTCTGACGGCAGGAAAACAGCTGCTGAGCGAGGAGGGGGGGTGACTCTGGAGTCCCCAGCGCCTGCATATTTCTGCCTCATTAGCGAAATAAGAAACAGTCCCGAACCCCCGAGGAAGGAGCAGAGGAGAGGAGGTAAGAAGGCCTCTTCCCAGAGAGCTGCGCTCCATCCCTGATCTTTCCTGCCAACTGCACATTTGGGAAAGATGCTGAGTGACAGCCTCTCAGCTCCTCGCAACGGGCGGCCTCTGCCTCGGTGGACTTCGGATTCCCCGCTCCGGACTTCGCTGTTCTCCTGGACAATTATCACAATCCCATCGGGTGGTGGGAAGCAATGGGGCGCCAGCCATCGGACACAACATTTCATCAGCGCTAGTGGAAGAAGAAGAAGAAGAAGAAGAGGAGGAGTTTGGATTTGATATCCCACTTTATCACTACCCGAAGGAGTCTCAAAGCGGCTCACATTCTCCTTTCCCTTCCTCCCCCACAACAAACACTCTGTGAGGTGAGTGGGGCTGAGAGACTTCATGGAAGCATGACTAGCCCAAGGTCACCCAGCAGCTGCATGCGGAGGAGCGGGGAATCGAACCCGGTTCACCAGATTATGAGTCCACCGCTCTTAACCACTACACCATGCTGGAGAGGCTGGCCCGATGTCCAGGCAGGAGCCTCCCTCCAAGGATCCATCCGGCCTGGGATTCTGTTTCACATGGTGACCGAACACACCTACAAATATGTCAGTGTATCCCGGGCCGGCCCTAGGGTGAGGCTGAGTGAGGAGGCAGCCTCAGGCAGACGGTTCTGATGGGGGAGTGTCCAGTGTTTGAGTGCCATGTGACCTGCCCTGTACCTGCAAATTAAAGGGATGTGGTTGGCGCTGTGGTCTAAACCACTGAGCAGCTTGGGCTTGCCGATCAGAAGGTCAGCGGTTCGAATCCCCGCGACAGGGTGAGCTCCCGTTGCTCGGTCCCAGCTCCTGCCAGCCTAGAATCATAGAGTTGGAAGAAACCCCAAGGGCCATCCAGTCCAACCCCCTGCCAAGCAGGGAACACCATCAAAGCATTCCTGACAGATGGCTGTCAAGCCTCTGCTTCAAGACCTCCAAAGAAGGAGACTCCACCACACTCCTTGGCAGCAAATTCCACTGTCCAACAGCTCTTACTGTCAGGATGTACTTCCTAATGTTTAGGTGGAATCTTCTTTCTTGTAGTTTGAATCCATTGCCCCGTGTCCGCTTCTCTAGAGCAGCTGAAAACAACCTTTCACCCTCCTCTATATGACATCCTTTGATATATTTGAACATGGCTATCATATCACCCCTTAACCTTCTCTTCTCCAGGCTAAACATACCCAGCTCCTAGCAGTTTGAAAGCACGCCAGCGCAAGTAGATAAATAGGTACCGCTCCGGCGGGAAGGTAAATGCCATTTCTGTGCACTCTGGTTTCCGTCACGGTGTCCTGTTGCGCCAGAAGCGGTTTAGTCCTGCTGGCCACATGACCCGGGAAGCTGTCTGCGGACAAACGCCAGCTCCCTCGGCCTGAAAGCGAGATGAGCGCCGCAACCCCATAGTCGCCTCTTTGACTGGACTTAACCGTCCGGGTGTCCTTTCTCTTTTTACCTGCTAAGCTTGCCAATTGCCCTCAATCATCACCTTCATCAAATAAGTCGCTACCCTTTCGTCAGAATTGGAGTAAGATTCAACTACCAGTCCAATTGGTTTCTCTGTGCGCCTTTTTATACTGTGTTTTGTTCGTAGGTCAATACTCATTTTCTTTATTCTTCACTGGAAGAGTAAAGGATGAATTTCTGCGATAAATTTCGACGGCCGGTTGGCATGTGAAGGGCAAAATACCTGCCATATTAGTCACTGCAGGCTGAGATATTATGAAGGCTGAGGATAATAGTTTGTGAAGTTAGAAATGGTTCGCAGTAGTAAATAGGCTCTGCTGAAACAAGTACATCTGTTTGCTGGCTCAGTTTTTGAGTTTCAGGTTTGCATGGGTCCTGGCGAAAGAAAGAATTGTATTGTCATGAATTAAGTTCGTATACTGCCCTTCGTCCGAAGACCACAGGGTGGCTGAAAATGCACAAAGAGGACACAAAATACATAACGAAAAAGGGAAAAACAACAACCCCCCAATAACCCTCCTGACAGAAACACATTTAAAAGAACGGCTCAGGACCGCAAAGCCCGTCTCTCTCCATATGACCCTACCCAGACCCTGAGATCATCCTCTGAGACCCTTCTTCGTGTGCCTCCTCCACAAGAGGTCTGGAGGGTGGCAACACGAGAACAGGGCCTTTGCTGTGGTGGCTCCCTGTTTGTGGAATACTCGCACCTTCGTAAGCACTAGGCGAAAACGTTCCTCTTTAACCAGGCCTTTTTAAATGTGTTGTGGGAGGGGGGGGGTTATTGGTTTGTCTTCGTTTCTGTTTTTATTATATATTTTGTGTTCTTTATGATGTGATTTTTATATTGCGAACCTCCCTGAGATCTACAGGTCTAGGGCGAAAATAATAACGATAACTGGGAGATTGGACCATTTTGCCCTTTGTCCCAGGTAGCAAAATGTCTTGAGGAGGCCCTGATACAGTGGTACTTTGGTTCTCAAACGCCTCGGTGCTCAAACAACTTGGAACCCAAACACTGCAAACCCGGAAGGAAGTGTTCCGGTTCGCGAACTTCTTTTCGGATGCCGAACGTGCTCTCTTTTGAGTGTCACACTTCCGATTTGAGTGTTACTCTGAGGTCTGTATGTTTTTGCTATTTATTTTTGAATTTTGGGGTTTTTTTCCGCGGCTCTTTTTCGTTTAGTTTTTGTGACTGTGTGGAACCCAGTCCAGCTACTGAATGATTGATTGTGTGACTGCTGTACATCGTTTATTGCTTTCATTTTATGGATCAAAGGTCTCGTTGGATTGTAAAATTCACGTAAAACTGCTGTTTTAGGGGTTGTTTTTTAAATAATAATAATAATAATAATAATAATAATAATAATAATAATAATGTTGTTCAGTCGTTCAGTGGTGTCCGACTCTTCGTGACCCCATGGACCAGAGCACGCCAGGCACCCCTATCCTCCACTGCCTCCCACAGTTTGACCAAACTCATGCCAGTCGCTTCAAGAACACTGTCCAACCATCTCATCCTCTGTCGTCCCCTTCTCCTTGTGCCCTCCATCTTTCCTAACATCAGGGTCTTTATTTATTTTATTTTATTTTTACCCTGGCCACTCTGGGCGGCTTCCAACAAATATTAAAATACTTTAAAATGTCACAGATTAAGAACTTCCCTAAACAGGGCTGCCTTCAGGTATTTTCTAAATGTCAGGTATTTTGTTTATCTCTCTGACCCCTGATGGGAGGGCGTTCCACAGGGTGGGTGCCACCACCGAGAAGGCCCTCTGCCTGGTTCCCTGTAGCTTTGCTTCTCGCAAGGAGGGAACTGCCAGAAGGCCCTCAGCGCTGGATCTCAGTGTCCGGGCTGAATGATGGGGGTGGAGATGCTCCTTGAGGTATACAGGACCAAGGCCTTTTGGGGCTTTCAAGGTCAGCATCAACACTTTAAAAGCCTGGAATGGATTAATCCGTTTTTCATTACTTTCTATGGGAAAGCGTGCCTTGGTTTTGGAACGCTTTGGTTTTGGAACGGACTTCCGGGATGGATTAAGTTTGAAAACCAAGGTGCTACTGTATATACAGGCGAAACTCGAAAAACTAGAATATCGTGGAAAGGTTCATTTCTTTCAGTAATTCAACTTAAAAGGTGAAACTAATATATGAGATAGACTCATGACATGCAAAGCGAGATATGTGTCAAGCCTTTGCTTGTTATAATTGTGGTGATTATGGCGTGCAGCTGATGGAAACCCCAAATTAACAATCTCAACTTTGGGGTTTTCATTCATAATTGAGATTAATAATTAATAATTGAGATTGTGAATTTGGGGTTCTCATCAGCTGTACGCCATAATCATCACAACTATAACAAACAAAGGCTTGACATATCTCGCTTTGCATGTCACAAGTCTATCTCATATATTAAACCCCAGTAGCTAATGAAAACAATTGCTTACATAAATGGACTTTTCCACGATATTCGAATTTTTCGAGTTTCACCTGTGCTTGCAACGTACTCCGAAGAACAAACAGATAAAAACAGAATCCTGTTCGGGCTTGGCATGCTTCCACGTTTTTTAATGCACCCACAAGTCCCCCCCCCCCAGCAAGCCTTTGCTGGTAATGAGCTTGCACTTGAATAAAACCAATTTCAGGACTGAGCAGGAGGGACGGGAGCGGGCTGGGAGCAAAGCACATCTTTCTTCAAAAGTTCAAGACGCAGCTGTTTGCCGTGTGTCACTTCCCCTTGCCATATCTGCCCCATCTCAAGCAGCGATAATCCCGACAGGGCGCTCTCCCCTTTGCTTTGCTGGGGTGGAGAGGGCTGGGGGGGGGGTATCCTTTCCTCCTCCGAAGCTGTAAACCAGACCTACTGTGATCTCCAGCGCATGTGAAACGTTGCGGCAGCTGTGCTCTTCCGTCTTTGTTTGTGGGCTTCCCTTAATGGCGTTCCCATCCCGCCTGGAATGCCAGAAATCTGCTTGAATAGCTGTGGTTCCTCTGACCCCCCCCCCAAAAAAAAACATGTAGGGGGTTTGTCCACAAAGACGAGTGGTACCTGAAACAACCAGCCAGCCGGACCCTGCTCCGGCCGGCCGTTCCGTTCCCTCCCTCCCCGATACCCGTTTCCCATTTTTCTCCTCCAGCGGACTCACAACATTCTGTGTAAGGATGCCAGAGAAACTGGGATGTTGCCAACCGTTGCTTATTCCCAGATCGGAAATCAACCCAGCGATTGATTATTGCAATTGTTGCTTTCGATTTGCAAATGGCACACAATTCATTATTCCCGGCCCCGCCCCGCCCCAATTTGCATTGCGTTGAACAAATTATGGAATTGTGTAGCAATGGTGTAATTGTGTAAAATTCTGTCACAGCAGACAGGCGAATAACACAGCATTTGGCAGAAGCCCAACTGCAGCAGAATGGAAACATCGCTGCGTGGGAAGGGGATCAGAGCAGAAACTTTTCCCTCCTTCCATTCCTAACTCTCTGGCTACTAGCCATACTTCATTCTCCATGGGTGCGCTCTCTCTCTAACTCTGTGTATTTCCCACCCCCACCCCACCCCATTTAAACTTTTTAAAAAAATCTTAGGGTTCCTTTATAGATGCTGCTACAATCTTCTCGTTTGATTTTCTTATTTCTCACTGACGTTGTTTGGTTTAATTCCTGTTGGCTTAATTCCTGTTGGCCCTCACTGCCTGAGTTTGTCATTAGAAGGAGTGATTCCCAGGGGCGTTCTTAGCCCCTTGGCTGCCCGGGGCGGGAAGCCAAGGGGCACCCCTGGGGGCGGGGCATCACAGTGCGTGCGTGCATCATGACGTCACGTGCATCATGCCACCCGGCGGCTGCAACACTTTGTGCCGCGGCAGCTCATGCCTGTGTGAGCAACCGCTGCACGAAGGGGGGCCGGGCGGCGGATTCAGGAGTCTCTGCGGGCTGCAAAGACTCCAGAATCCGCCGCCCGGGCTCCCTTGGCGGAGCGCAAGTTGGGGCAGGGAGAGGGACGGGCCAGTGAGGAGGGGTGTCCCTCTCCATGCCCCGGCTCCGCAAGCCAGCCAGCACCCCTCCTCGCTGGCCGCCCCTGCGGCTCCACCCCGGCAGTGCCGAAAATAGCGCGGGGGGGGGATTTTAAATTTTTTAAAAAATTAAAAAGCCCAGGGGGCGGGGCCGCCCCCGATGTGTCACCCCCAGCAGGGGCGCTGCCCGGGGCCCCCCACCCCCTCCGCCCCCCCTTGCTACACCCCTGGTGATTCCCAACCCCTCCCGAGGAACTGAAGAAGGAAAGTGTGTTTGTGTTTGTGTGTGTTTTTGTGTTTTTGTGTTTCTTTGTCTGTGGAACTGAAGAGAGCTAGGAAAAAGTGGACCTGTGTTCTGGTGGGAATTGGGTTATGCACGAAGATATATTTTTTGACAGCAAAGCAGATCCATCTGGAGCCAGAGAGGATAGCTCTGGTTTTGCTTACGTTATTGGGTGGAGGTGCATGAGAAGGAAAATAAGAAACAGAAGCAGCCTGTTAATAATAATGTTAATTGGATGCTGCGCCAACAATGTCCAGAAAAATCTTGTCTCCTGGCAAAGAGTTGCTCGCTCTTTCGGGGCCGTTAGAGAAATCTCCTGGTGATCTGACGAGGAAGCTTTGCAAATGTCGGGTCCTTCCTGAGCGCGTTTTTGTTATGCTTGGAAAGGAAACCATGTGGGTTGACAGCTTTGCAGAGCACGGATCTGGTTTATAAGGCCGAAAGCGTACTGGCGAGAAGCTGGACTCTGGCACCCACTTCAGAGTGTCTGCTTGTCGGATAGCACTGGAGAACTGCCCGGCGAAAGGGCCAATTCAAAAGATTCACAGAGGTTCAGTCCATCAATGGCTATTAACCTCGGGATTCAACTTGCTTATTCCGAGGCAGCCTATAGGGTGGCCCCAAATGTAGGCATGCAGTTGAACCAATGAGATTATATTGCAACAGATTATATGGGTACACATAACTGACACACCACTAAGTGGCAGTCAGATTTTGGGTGGACAGCGGAGTCAGATGAAAGTATTAATTGCGAATGTTGACAGCGAACTTGAGTCAAGAACAAAGAAAGTGGATTCCACAGCAGGCTACCTACCATATTTTTTCGCTCCATAGGGCGCACCTCGTTTTTAGAGGAGGAAACAAGAAAAAAAAATATTTTTTCTGGTTTTCCTCCTCTAAAAGCCCTGGGTTTTTTTTAGGACCAGCTAAAAGTTTTGCAGCTTTTTTTTGCAAAGGGAACAGCCCTGTTTTTTAAAGGATCAGCTAAAAGTTTTGCAGCTTTTTTTGCAAAGGGAAAAGCCCTGTTTTTCTGAGGATCAACTAAAAGTTTTGCAGCTTTTTTTGCAAAGGGGGAAAAGCAAAGCTCCTTTTGCAAAGGGGGAAAAGCAAAGAGGAAAAGCCCCGTTTTAATGGGGTTCAACTCACATTTCTGCAGCTTCTAAAGCTAAACTGTAGCCTTTTCTACAGTTTCCAGACAGATAATCTAATCAGCCAGTCACATGTCGCTGGGGAAACAAATAACCTCCCTCTGCAGCACATTCAACAATGGAGGCCTGGGCAAGTGGGTGGGGCTGAAAGGGAGCCAGGACTCTTATCTCTCTCCTGATCTCTTGCTGATCAGTTGCCGAGCGGGGTCCTTTCAACACTCCCTTTTCTCTTTGTAAAAGAAAAAGCATGATTCTCTTTTGGCCCCTGGGCAATTAGGCTCCAGGGACCACCATTCGCTCCATAATACGCACAGATATTTCCCCTTACTTTTTAGGAGGGAAAAAGTGCGTCTCATGGAGCGAAAAATACGGTACTTTTGAAACACCTTGCAAATCCTATTTTGTGTTACTGAGTGGCCAATCGCGTACTTCATCTCTTAATCGTAGGACTCCCATAGCCGCAGGGCACGTCTTCCTCCCTCAGGGAGAGCAGGCCCACCAATGTTAGCTGCTAGCCAGGCAGTTGAATGGAACTTCCATGTTCCAGAGCAGTATACCACTGAATAGTAAAAGGACACGTGTGGTGCTGTGGTCTAAACCCCTGAGCCTCTTGGGCTTGCCGATCGGAAGGTCAGCGGTTCGAATCCCCGCGGCGGGGTGAGCTCCCGTTGCTCTGTCCCAGCTCCTGCCAACCGAGAAATTCGAAAGCACACCAGTGCAAGTAGATAAACAGGTATCACTGCGGCGGGAAGGTAAACGGCGTTTCCATGCGCTCTGGTTTCCGTCACGGTGTCCCGTTGTGCCAGAAGCGGTTTAGTCCTGCCGGCCACATGACCCAGAAAGCTGTCTGTGGACAAACGCCGGCTCCCTCGGCCTGAAAGCAAGATGAGCGCCGCAACCCCATAGTCGCCTTTGACTGAACTTAACTGCCCAGGGATCCTTTACCTTTTTTTTACCTTTTACTACTGAATGCAAGATATTGCTGGCAAACCAGCAAGAGAGGGCTGTTGTGTTAATGTCCTGCTTGTTGGAGGACGGTCTCGGCTGTAAAAAAAAGAGAGAAAAGGATGCTGGCACAAATTGGCATTTGGCTGCACCGTTGTTGAAAGTGACCATCTCGGGCAGCAGCTACTCGCGTGTAGACAGACAGGGCATGGCAGTTTGATGGCAGAGCTGTAGGTGCCATGCACTCTCGCCTTTTTCAGACAGAGGTTGCTTTCAAAGAGAGGACGGTCCAGTTCGGTTCTTCACACTAAGGCAGCAATTTGCAAAACCTCCATGAAAATTCATCAGCGTTTTCATGCGAATTTCTTCTAATAACTACATATTTGTACGCCACTAACACACACAGTAGTGTCCAGCAGTGGTGTATGGAAGTGAGAGCTGGACCATAAAGAAGGCTGATCACCGAAGAATTGATGCTTTTGAATTATGGTGCTGGAGGAGACTCTTGAGAGTCCCATGGACTGCAAGAAGATCAAACCTCTCCATCCTGAAAGAAATAAGCCCTGAGTGCTCACTAGAAGGACAGATCCTGAAGTTGAGGCTCCAAGACTTTGGCCACCTCATGAGAAGAGAAGACTCCCTAGAAAAGACCCTGATGTTGGGAAAGATGGAGGGCACAAGGAGAAGGGGACGACAGAGGATGAGATGGTGGGACAGTGTTCTCGAAGTGGCCAACATGAGTCTGACCAAACTGCGAGAGGCAGTGGAAGACAGGAGTGCCTGGCGTGCTCTGGTCCACGGGGTCACGAAGAGTCGGGCACGACTAAACAACAACTATTTCAGACATGTGGGATAGATCCTGAAGTTTAGGCTCCAAGACTTTGGCCACCTCATGAGAAGAGAAGACTCCCTGGAAAAGACCCTGATGTTGGGAAAGATGGAGGGCACAAGGAGAAGGGGACGACAGAGGATGAGATGGTTGGACAGTGTTCTCGAAGCTACTAACATGAGTTTGGCCAAACTGCGGGAGGCAGTGGAAGACAGGAGTGCCTGGTGCGCTCTGGTCCATGGGGTCACGAAGAGTCGGACATGACTGAACGACTAAACAACAACAACAACACATTTCTGCAAGTGGTTTTCCCTAATAGAATGCTTTTGCGTGTGCTATTTTCACACTGTGCACATTTGCACGGACACTCTCTGTATGCACGCTATGCTTGCATTCCTTGGCTGGAGAACTGACCATTGCAGAATTTGGAGAAGTGTGAATCTCAACAGCATGGCTGTGTTGCATTCCTCCTATTGTTCTGGGAAGTGTGAATTGGGGAGATTTGCCCTTAAACGCTAACTGGATCAGGATTTATTTCCCTGCTCCTTCCTTCAGTCACCCTGAGAACAAACGTAGAGCCCATTTAGCTGAGCACCCTGTTCTCGCGGTGACCAGCTATATGCCTCTGGGTGACCCAAACGCAGCACTTGAGCGGGACTTAAGTTACAAGAAAAGGAGATAGTAACAATCTAATGTTAGAATATTTACAATTAGCTAAGACAACTGGAAGAATAAGAGGACAAATGAATCAAACTGGCAGGAATGGAGGATGTTTAAAGAATATTTAATGAGTAATGGTGTAAACGGAATCCTAATGGCAGATACAGACTGAACCTATACGCAAACATGATGAGATGAGAAGAAGTAATCGAGTAACAAACAGAAATAGACAACTGTACATTATACTGATATAATGATATAAAATACAGTGAGAATAAGTGGAAGTTATTTTTTAACAATTTGAACCTTTCATTTATGTTCAGTTAGTTTTGTTTGTATCAGTTCCTATCACATGTTGTAAAATGTACGGTATGCGATATATATCATAGAATCCTAGAGTTGGAAGAGACCCCAAGGGCCATCCAGTCCAACCCCCTGCCAAGCAGGAAACACCATCACAGCATTCCTGACAGATGGCTGTCAAGCTTCCGCTTCAAGACCTCCAAAGAAGGAGACTCCACCACACTCCTTGGCAGCAAATTCCACTGTCAAACAGCTCTTCCTGTCAGGAAGTTCTTCCTAATGTTTAGGTGGAATCTTCTTTCTTGTAGTTTGAATCCATTGCCCCGTGTCCGCTTATCTGGAGCAGCAGAAAACAACCTTTCACCCTCCTCTATATGACATCCTTTGATATATTTGAACATGGCTATCATATCACCCCTTAACCTTCTCTTCTCCAGGCTAAACATACCCAGCTCCCTAAGCCGTTCCTCCTAAGGCATCGTTTCCAGGCCTTGGACCATTTTGGTTGCCCTCCTCTGGACACGTTCCAGCTTGTCCGTATCCTTCTTGAACTGTGGTGCCCAGAACTGGACACAGTATTCCAGGTGAGGTCTGACCAGAGCGGAGTACAGTGGTCCTATTACTTCCCTTGATCTAGATGCTATACTCCTATTGATGCAGCCCAGAATTGCATTGGCTTTTTTAGCTGCTGCATCACACTGTTGACTCATGTCAAGCTTATGGTCTACCAAGACTCCTTATTGAAAACTCATATATGTTTTCAATAATTTTTAATCAATAAAGAATTTATTACCAAAAAAGAAAGCTAAACATCAGGAAGAACTTTCTGACAGTAAGAGCTGTTTGACTGTGGAACGGTCTCCCTCCGGAAGTTGTGGACTCTCCTCCCTCGGAGGTTTTTAAGCAGAGGTTGGGTGGCTATCCTCTTTAGCGGAGATTCCTGCATCACAGGGGGGTTGGACTAGATGACCCTTGGGGGTCCCTTCCAGCTGTAAGATTCTAGTCGGGTCTCTTGGTTTGTACTCCAGGAGCTTTCGCGCCTCGTAGCAACAGCAGCGGTGATAAGACAAGGGTGGAAGGAAACACGGAAGCGTTTTTGGCAACGACACCCTCCTCCTTTTTGCGAGGGCCGCCAAGAACACTTCACCAATTATTGGCCGGCGGATTGAAGATAAATCCTCATTTCCTGATGGCTTCCATCCCCTCTGCTTTGCCAAGACAAACTTGGGAGTGGGGATCTTTCACTCTCTCCGAATCTCTCCTGCCCCCCCGGTCCCCAACTGGGTCACTTCGGAGATTCCTCCTCCCTACGTTTGTCCCCCAACCCAAGTTTGCTGACGGGGAGAAATGTCACCAAATGACCCGCCGAAAAAACAAGTGGCGCTTTTTCCATTGTCTTGTTTTTGAGAGCTGGATATGATTCAGAGCGCAGTACCGGGGGGCGGGGGGAGGGGGGAATACAGCCATAATAATCTCTGTGTCGGAACAAAGAGCAGCATGTGTTTTCTAAGCTGCACAAAGATGCGTGTGTCTCTTTTGACGGTGTACACAGTGGAAGTTGAGCCCAAGGCGTGTTGGGGCCGGGGACAGAAATTCTCGTCCTGTTAAGAGTCTCAGAATTGCTTCACTGGATCAAAGCAAAGTTTGTCCCATCATCCTGCCTCCGCCAGATGCCCCTAGGAAGTTTGCAAGTGTGGCCCACTCTTGTTTATAAGTCGTTGTTGATTCCCCAGCTTCTGGTATTGAGAGGCAGATTATTTTTAGACAGCGGAGGCTCAACAAGGCTGTCGTAGTTAAACTAGGCACGGGAGCGAAATCAAAGTGTGGTGTAGTGGTTAAGAGTGGTAGACTCGTAATCTGGTGAACCGTGTTCGCGTCTCCGCTCCTCCACCTGCAGCTGCTGGGTGACCTTGGGCTAGTCACGCTTCTTTGAAGTCTCTCAGCCCCACTCACCTCACAGAGTGTTTGTTGTGCGCAGGACTGGTGCTAGGGTTTCTTGCGCCCTAGGCGAACCACCTTCTGGCACCCCCCCCCCCGCCAAAGCCTGCTTTAGCGGGAGGTGGGGGGTGGTGGAGAGGCAAGCAGCAGTTTCTACGCTGTAGCAGAGAAGCTGCTGCTCGCCCGTCCTGCCCCCCACCCCCCACCAAAGCCTGCTTTAGCAGGAGCCGGGGGTGGTGTAGGGGGCAAGCAGCACCTCTCCGCTACAGCGGAGAAGCTGCTGCTTAGCCCGTCCCGCCCCAGCCTGGCCAGCGCCCCCTCCATTTTGGCGCCCTAGGCAATTGCCTGGTTCGCCTAAATGGACGTGCTGGCCCTGGTTGTGGGGGAGAAAGGGAAAGGAGAATGTTAGCCACTTTGAGACTCCTTAGGGTGGTGATAAAGCGGGATATCAAATCCAAACGCCGCCTCCTCCTTTTCTTTCTTTCTTTCTTTCTTTCTTTCTTTCTTTCTTTCTTTCTTTCTTTCTTTCTTCTTCCTGGCACAATTGATCTTCCTCCTCCTCCTCTTCCTCTTCCTCCTCCTCCTCCTCCTCCTCCTCCTCTTCTTCTTCTTCTTCTTCTTCTTCTTCTTCTTCTTCTTCTTCCAATTTGGTTTGCATTTCAAAGGAGAACTTACGTTTGTGCTTTCCAAAACACATCGCAAACTGAAACCCAACCCATTCTTCAAATTTCACACTTCCGCAGATTCCATGGGGAAGTTCTTCCCCAGGCAAGTATTATGTACCAAAAAGAGGGGTATATCAGTACAGATTGGTATGAAAACTGTCCGATTCACCCATCCCTAAGTTAAGTTTTTTAAAAGGTAAAGGACCCCAGACGGTTAAGTCCAGTCAAAGGCGACTCTGGGGTTGCGGCGCTCATCTTGCTTTCATGCCGAGGGAGCCGGCGTTTGTCCACAGACAGCTTTCGGAGTCATGTGGCCGGCATGACTAAACCGTTTCTGGCGCAACGGGACACAGTGATGGAAACCAGAGCACACGGAAACACCATTTACCTTCCCGCCGCAGCGGTACCTATTTATCTACTTGCACTGGCGTGCTTTCGAACTGCTTGGTTGGCAGGAGCTGGGACAGACAGCTTTCCAAGTCATGTGGCCAGCAGAACTATACCGCTTCAGGGGCAATGAGACACCGCTCCCTGGGAACCTTCTGGGGGCCGCATGCCGACGGCGGACGGGGCCAAATAAGCGGACGGGGCCAAACCAACACCTGCCCACCCTCGCTGGCTTCCAACGGTAGCGCAGGTTAGTCCCACCGGAGGCCCTCTGAGCATGAACAGAGGGCCTTCCTTTTCTCTGATCAGGGGGAAATTCCGTTGCTCCGAATTCTAGATCAGACACTGCGGCTCCCGCAAAGATCCTGAGAACCGTCACCGGGTTGGGGGGAGGGTAATGAAACCCCTCCAATAACAACTGTTTCCACTTACATGCTCATTCTGTGTGTATGTTGAAATTGAAAGAATAAGCTTGTTTTGCTTTCATGCAAGAGATTCTCTCTTCCCCCCCCCCCCCGAAAAAAAGCACGGCTTGTTTTTGCAAAGACTCCTTTAAGCCTCCTAATCCGGGCCTTCCCTAAACATCTTGACAATGTCTCTTTAACAGACAGCCCAGTCGGAGGGGGGTAAATTGCAAAAACAGACCCTCGTCTCCCTTCGCTCCTTCCGCCAGCCTCCAACGCCAAAGGCAGGCTGCTGTTTGGCTGGAATAGCCCTCCATAAAGTTTTATGGGTTTTAAATAAAAAAAAGTGTTGGGGGGGGGGAGAAGAGAGAGGGGCTAAGCGCGCGCACACACACACACACACACACACACACCCGCCGCCTTTGCCGTCTCCGTCTTGCTGCATCGTTGCACATGCAAGCGAACTGCGGAGCAACCCCATTGGGATTTGACATCTGCAGCACACGTGGGGCAAAAAGGGCAAGGATCCGGCAGCGGCAAGGTGCAGTTCTACTGCTGCACGGATTCCTTCAGCTCCTAGGCAGGATCCGCCTTCGCAGAGAGCAGCCCTTCCTTGCAAGGGCTGTCAGAGCACACATCTCTATCGGATAGGGCTGGGGTGGGGTGGGGTGAGGAATCTGATCCCCTGTGTTTTTCTGTTATAAAAATTAGGTTCAACCCCAGAAGGGAGTCCACGAACCCCAGGGGAGAGCCTTAGTAGGGCTCCCCTCCTCTCGGGAGCACTTATGAATAAATAGAGACGATAATGGTAAAACATTAGACATTACAAAATTTCCCAATTCAGGGTTGCCTCCAGATACCGAATTTTGCCCGTAGATCTCAGGGCAGTTCGCAACATAAAAATGCAAAGGTAAAGGGACCCCTGACCGTTAAGGTCTAGTCGCGGACGACTCTGGGGTTGCGGCGCTCATCTCGCTTTATTGGCTGAGGGAGCCAGCATACAGCTTCCGGGTCATGTGGCCAGCATGATTAAGCTGCTTCTGGTGAACCAGAGCAGCGCACGGAAATGCCGTTTACCTTCCCGCCGGAGCGGTACCTATTTATCTACTTGCACTTTGACGTGCTTTCGAACTGCTAGGTTGGCAGGAGCCGGGACCGAGCAACGGGAGCTCACCCCGTCATTGCGGGGATTCGAACCGCCGACCTTCTGATCGGCAAGCCCTAGGCTCTGTGGTTTAGACCACAGCGCCACCCGCGTCCCTACTGTATATATAAAAGAACACAAAACAGGCATATGTTAGTCTAAGTAACAGGGAAACGTTGGGGGAAATCGCTTTGAAAACCTGCGTACATTAGTCAGACCTTCAAACCAAAACAAAAAAAATTCAGTTTCTTCGTCAGCCAACAGGGGAAGTCCCCCACAGAGAGGATTGCAGCAGCCTAGTCAACTGAGGAGCTGCTGTAGATGTTTCAACAGCTGGTGCAGAAACGGCTCCTAGGCCTCTGAAGATGCTTGGGCCGTGGGGGACAAGGATGGATCTGGAAGTATTCCCAACCCATGCACTTGCTTTGTCAAAAAAGTAGAGTGTTCCCCGACACAGAAGAATTGGCTGGCCAGTTTCCCGGACCGGGAAAATGTTCCCCGCCCCCCAAGCCTCTGTCCTGCCATAAACTTCAGGGTCAAATCTGATTCAGATGTTTTTATTTTGTAAGATTCACACGCCACATGGTTGCAATAAAACTTCAAAGCGGTCCGCGAGAAAAGACTAAAACGATAACAAAACGATAACATTATCAGTAAAAAAAAAAAGTTAAAACCTTTTAACCCCAATTAAAATCTACTGTAATCTAAAGACCAAACACATGCCAACACCCGACATTCGAACACATATCTGGATAGACTTTCCTGAGCTATAATGTTTTTAGCAAGCGCCAAAAAGGATGCAGTGAAAGGGCCACCCTGCTGTCAATAGGCAGGGAGTTCCACACTTTCCACAAGTATTACGCAGCACCCGTTACTGGGTCGGTTCCACAGGCTGAAGCCGTCGCGTGGGCACGTATGGGTTAAGGTGATTTCGCAGGTAATCTGCTTTCAAACGGAGCAGCAGAAACCAAGCTTGCTCCGTGCTCCAACTCTTGAGATATCTGAAGATGGCTCTCATATCTCCTCTCAGTCTCCTCATTTCCAGGCTAAACATTGTTGTTGTTGTTTAGTCATTTAGTCGAGTCCGACTCTTTGTGACCCCATGGACCAGAGCACGCCAGGCACTCCTGTCTTCCACTGCCTCCCGCAGTTTGGTCAGACTCATGCTAGTTGCTTCGAGAACACTGTCCCACCATCTCTGTCGTCCCCTTCTCCTTGTGCCCTCCATCTTTCCCAACATCAGGGTCTTTTCTAGGGAATCTTCTCTTCTCATGAGGTGGCCAAAGTACTGGAGCCTCAGCTTCAGGATCTGTCCTTCCAGTGAGCACCCAGGGCTGATTTCCTTCAGCATGGAGAGGTTTGATCTTCTTGCAGTCCATGGGACTCTCAAGAGTCTCCTCCAGCACCATAATTCAAAAGCATCAATTCTTCGGCGATCAGCCTTCTTTATGGTCCAGCTCTCACTTCCGTACATCACTACTGGGAAAACCATAGCTTTAACTATACGGACCTTTGTCGGCAAGGTGATGTCTCTGCTTTTTAAGATGCTGTCTAGGTTTGTCATTGCTTTCCTCCCTAGAAGCAGGCGTCTTCTAACTTCGTGACTGCTGTCACCATCTGCAGTGATCATGGAACCCAAGAAAGTGAAATCTCTCACTGCCTCCATTTCTTCCCCTTCTGTTTGCCAGGGGGTGATGGGACCGGTGGCCATGACCTTAGTTTTTTTGATGTTGAGCTTCAGACCATATTTTGCGCTCTCCTCTTTCACCCTCATTAAGAAGTTCTTAAATTCCTCCTCGCTTTCTGCCATCAAGGTTTTGTCATCACAATATACCCAGCTCTAATCCTCTTTTCAAATCCCATCTAACCGCTGGCCATCATTGCCTCCTGGGGGGGAGCAAATTCCATCACTTAAATACGTGCTGCATTTTATCCACCCTGAATCTTCCAACCCTTTGCAGGATTAGCCTTTGCACACTCGACGCTGCCTTGACCAAATTGGGTAGCGCTTATCAGCCACAGAATCGCCTTGCGAAAAGTTGAAGGAGCCCATATTTGGCTGTTTCTCTCTGTCCCCAATTCCTGTCACCTCTCGGGAGATTTTGCACAATAACAATCTCAGCTTCGCTGTGTTTTGGCACTGACAGTTTGCTAAGCGGGCACTGTGTCTTGCCGCAGAGCTGGGAGAGTCACACAACGCCTAATATGTTGTAAAAGGCCATTAAAAAACAAAGGGGGAAAAAGGACTGGGTTTCCTAGAAGTGCCTGTTTCTGCCAGAAAATGCTTGATTCAGGCCCGCTCTCCTGTTCTGTCCGGTTCATTCCACCAAATTGCAAACAGATCCTGCAAAACAAAGTGCTGTGTTTAAAGCTCTGTTTGTGATAGGTTTCATTTAGGGATGAAAGGAGGCCCGCTGATTCCTTGGCGTTCGTCACAATCTGCGCTTCTTCCTTTCCACTGCGGTTCGGGTGCTGCTAAGACTTATTCTGTTTGTCTCGCTATCCGCTATTGCCGAAACAGACGCAATGAACTATGGTGCATTTCGCTGAAAGGGAAATGTCAAAAGCGTTGCAGAAAATAGTGTAATCCTTTACGTAATTTTTGTGGACAACAACAAATGCTGCTCGCGTTTTCTTGCCCAATTTCCGTTCCTGACACTGGGTGAGCAGGTGAATCGCAGCAAATTTCTGCTGCCAATTCCATTTCAAGAGGCATGGAGTCCATTTGTCACCACTACTCCCTTCCAGACTTCGCAGCCCTATCCTCATGGGACAAGGACAAAATTCGCGACTGGATTCTTGTTAGGGACGCTGCCCTTGATCAAGAACTATCTAATGCGGCCAGACTCTCCACGTGGTTCCCTCGCGTGAAGGCAGTTAGATCTCTGGCCCACTATCTGAGTGATCTGATGGATCCTACACTGAGAAGGGCCTTTACACTCATTCCCACAGCATTCCTACAGGGTGTATTTTCCAATACCCCTCTGGATCTTCGACTCTGCCCATGCAACAATGGAAAGATAGAGGACTTTATTCACTTCTTCCTCTACTGCCCACTATATGCCTCAATAAGATCCAGGCTTCTCCCTCTAATCCCGCCGACTATCCAGGGACGATGACCGCATGAAATATCTACTGGCGGATGCCAACCCCTTGGTTTCACGTGGAGTGGCCACCTACATATTACAGGCCCTGAAACTCAGGACCACCTTTTTGGCTAACTTCCCTTAGCCTTAGTCTCATGTATATTCCCAACGTGGACACTGTCGTCACGCCCGCTAGTGCTTTTTATTTTATTTGTTTTAACCTGTACGATTTTACTTCCAATTGTTTTAACTGTATCTGTTGTATTCTCTGCATAATTGTGTCAGGCTACTGCCTGGTCTTTTACTATGTGCTACGGCCATAGGGCTAATGCAATAAATAAATTGAATTGAATGAGTGATCTGGTATCCCTAAGTAGTACAGTGGTACCTCTGGTTGTGTTCTGCTCTTGTTACGGACTTTCAGCTTACGAACACGGCAAACCCGGAAGTGTTTGCTTCTGGGTTCGCCACACGCGCATGCACAGAAGCGATCTGCGCACTTCGCACATGTACAAAAGCGATCTGTGCACTTTGTGCATGCGCAGAAGCACTCAATCGTGCCACACACATGCGCAGAAGAGGTGCTATAGTTGCAGACTTTTCAGGGTGCGAATGGCACCCCAAAATGGATTAAGCCCGCAATGAGAGGTACCACTGTTCATCTGTTTTGCATGTCACAAGATTCCTGTGCTGATTCACCAGTGTGGTGTAGTGGTTAAGAGCGGTAGACTCGTAATCTGGGGAACCGGGTTCGCTTCCCCGCTCCTCCACATGCAGCTGCTGGGTGACCTTGGGCTAGTCACACTTCTCTGAAGTCTCTCAGCCCCACTCACCTCACAGAGTGTTTGTTGTGGGGAGAGGAAGGGAAAGGAGAATGTGAGCCGCTTTGAGACTCCTTCGGGTAGTGATAAAGCGGGATATCAAATCCAAACTCTTCTTCTTCTTCTTCTTCATACCTGCAACCGGTCTTCCACAGAGACGCTCCATTGTGAAGTTCCTAAGCAGGGCAGGAGGGGTGTCCGGGGATGGGAATTCATGCAATCCACAATTTTAATATAAACTGACTTAATTCGCATTTCCTGAACTCAAATGTGAGCCAAAATCCAGCTATCCTGCACATGATCATTCTCCAATCTGGAAATGGGGGGAAACGGAGTCGCATTTTGGAAGCGAGAACAAGGCATTCTGAACTCCAGAACTCAGGAGAGAGATTTAATAGAATCATAGAATTCTGAAGTTGGAAGGGACCCCAGAGGGTCATCTAGTCCAACCCCCTGCAATGCAGGAATTTCAGCTAAAGCACCCATGACAGATGGCCACCCAACCTCTGCTGGAAAACCTCCAAGGAAGGAGAGGCCGTGATCTGAGCACTCGATGGTTCAAAGGCAATGAATCATCGCACAACAGCCCTTGGATCTTTGGGCACCAATTCTGTTCCTCCCAACTGATGTCTCCATCCTTGCAAGCTGACGTCACAATTTCAACAGCCGGGAACGGATGATTTAGTCTGCGTCTAGACATGAAGAAGAAGGGTGCATCTCAAAGTTCACAAATATCCATCAGCGGTTGCTGTAAAAGAAATGTCTGCTTTGGATTCCGTGAGACAGTTTGGCAAAAGTTTTGTGGCCTGCGGGCAAGGCTTCCTTTTTGTCCTCCTCAAATCTATACGGAGAGCCCAGCAGGGACAGATTAAAATGGGTACATCTGATGGCAAAACAAAATAAAAAATAAAAAAATTCCCTTCAGTAGCACCTTAGAGACCAACGAAGTTTGTTCTTGGTATGAGCTTTCGTGTGCATGCACACTTCTTCAGATACACCGAAACAGAAGTCACCAGACCCTTAAATATAGTGAGCGAGTGGGGAGGGGTATTACTCAGAGGGTGGTGGGAATGGGTGATCAGCTGATAGGTGTGGAAAACCTGTTGACGACTGTTAACGACTGCAATTGGTCTTACAGGAAAAGGCAAGGGGTGAGATGGCTAAAGATAGCTTTGTCATGTATAATGAGATAAGAATCCAATGTCTCTATTCAGACCAGGTATCTGAAGAAGTGTGCATGCAGACGAAAGCTCATACCAAGAACAAACTCAGTTGGTCTCTAAGGTGCTACTGGAAAGAATTTTCTATTTTGTTTCGTCTATTCAGACTAGGTCTCTCCGTGGTTTTAAGTTTGGTAATGAGTTGCAATTCAGCCACTTCTCTTTCCAGTCTATTTCTGAAATTCCTTTGTATTAAGACAGCTTACTTTGAGATCTTGTATAGAACGTCCTGGGAGACTGAAGTGTTCTCCTACTGGTTTCTCTGTCTTGTGATTCCTGATATCAGATTTATGTCCATTTATCCTTTGGCATAGGGTTTGGCCTGTTTGCCCAATATAGAGAGCTGAAGGGCACTGTTGGCATTTGATTGCATACACAATGTTAGAAGATGAGCAATTAAATAGTCTCGAGATGGTATGTTTGATGTTGTTGGGGCCAGTAATGGTGTTGTCCGGGTTTATGTGGCAGCAAAGTTGGCATCTGGGTTTATTGCAGGCTCTGGTACCAGTGTCCATGTTGGGTCCTGTTGTCGTATTATTGTGGGTGAGGAGTGGGTGAGCATCTGATGGCCTGCATCTTGTTTGCTTCCCCCTTGCCCAACAAACGGTGTTCAAAGATAAACCTGTTTAAAAAAATAATAATAATACAGACTTTTATCATAAGATAAACCATTCTTGGAGCCATTGAGAGACCTTGTCTCATTCTCTTCCTCCTTTCTCCACACTTGAGGGGAAGTGTGTAGAACAGGTCTCGGTGTTTCAGTTTCTGGGAATGGAGCTGAGAGATTACCTAACCTGGGGAGAAAACTGCTGAGACCTGATGAAGAGAGCACAGCAGAGGTTATATTTTCTGTGAATCCTCCGGAAAAATAATCTCTCAAAGGACCTGTTGATAACATTTTACCGTTGTACTGTTGAGAGCGTATTAACTTATAGTCTCTGTGTGTGGTTTGGGAGTTCCACGGTCAGGGAAAGAACAATGCTGTCCAGGGTTGTAAAGACTGCGGAGAGAAAAATTGGGTGCCCTCTTCCCACCTTGGATCAAATCTATGCCTCCAGGTGCCAGAAGAAAGCTGCAGGGATAGTGTGGGATAGTGTGCACCCCGGAAATGATCTCTTTCAGCTTCTGCCTTCTGGAAGAAGGTTGTTGTTGTTGTTGTTGTTCAGTCGTTCAGTCGTGTCCGACTCTTCGTGACCCCATGGACCAGAGCACGCCAGGCACCCCTATCCTCCACTGCCTCTTGCAGTTTGGCCAAACTCATGTTAGTAGCTTCGAGAACACTGTCCAACCATCTCATCCTCGGTCGCCCCCTTCTCCTTGTGCCCTCCATCTTTCCCAACATCAGGGTCTTTTCCAGGGAGTCTTCTCTTCTCATGAGGTGGCCAAAGTACTGGAGCCTCAACTTCAGGATCTGTCCCTCTAGTGAGCACTCAGAGCTGATTTCTTTAAGGATGGATAGGTTTGATCTTCTTGCAGTCCATGGGACTCTCAAGAGTCTCCTCCAGCAACAGAATTCAAAAGCATCAATTCTTCTGCGACCAGCCTTCTTTATGGTCCAGCTCTCACTTCCGTACATTACTACTGGGAAAACCATAGCTTTAATTATACGGACCTTTGTCGGCAAGGTGATGTCTTTGCTTTTTAAGATGCTGTCTAGGTTTGTCATTGCTTTTCTCCCAAGAAGCAGGCGTCTTCTAATGTTGTGACTGCTGTCACCATCTGCTGTGATCATGGAACCCAAGAAAGTGAACTCTCTCACTGCTAGCCGCCTGAGAAACAGTTTCTATCCAAAAGCGATTTTGGTTTTAAACGCAGTGTAAGGCAGTCTCTAAGGGAGTATCTGTATAGTCATACCCTGGGCTGCGCACGCCCCGTGTTGCGTACGTTCAGGTTGCGTACTCCGCTAACCCGGAAGTGCAGCACGGAGCGCTGACGCTTCTGCGCACATCCGTGCGGTCCGCACATGCACATAAGCGTTCCGTTACAGGTAGGTAGCCGTGTTGGTCTGCCACAGTCAAAAGAAAATAAAATAAAAAATTCCTTAGCACCTTAGAGACCAACTAAGCTTGTTCTTGGTATGAGCTTTCGTGTGCGTGCACACTTCTTCAGTTCATGCATGTGCATAAGCATTCTGTGCAGATCCTGCATGCGCAGAGGCGCGATATCGCCCGGGTTGCGTACTGCTCGGGGTGCGAACGGCACCCTGGAACGAATTGAGTGCGCAACCCGAGGTACCACTATATTTAGTTTGTGGGGCACCAGAGTTTTTAGGGGGCTAATCAGGTGTAGATTTTTCAATTTTGTTTTTCTGTATTGGACAATGACGATGAAGATTATCGTATCGTATCGTATCGTATCGTATCGTATCGTATCGTATCGTATTTCCAGGCATTTTCCCCAGACAGGGACTCAAGGCACATTAGAGCTACAATTTTCATTCATTCCCTTTATCTGTCGAAGGTTTTCTACAAGATCCCTTCGCTCACACTTTCTTTTCTTTACAATGATCCTGCAAGGTCGGTGAGGCAGAGAGGTTTCAATTGGCTCAAGGGGACCAATGTCAATGTGAATAGACATCTATGGGGGGAGATGAAACGCAGGAGAAGCTTCCTGATGGAGAATAGGATGTCCCTATTTTCACAGGTTGGGAAAGATGGAGGGCACAAGGAGAAGGGGACGACAGAGGATGAGATGGTTGGACAGTGTTCTCGAAGCGACTGGCATGAGTTTGGACAAACTGCGGGAGGCAGTGGAAGACAGGAGTGCCTGGTGTGCTCTGGTCCATGGGGTCACAAAGAGTCGGACACGACTGAACAACTGAACAACAACAACAACATTTTCACAGGAGAAACATTGGAGAGGATGGAATAGGACGTCCCTATTTTCATCGGAGAAATGTTGGAGGGGATGGAATAGGGTGTCCCTATTTTTACTGGAGAAATGTTGGAGGGGATGGAATAGGACGTCCCTATTTTCATCGGAGAAATGTTGGGGGGCGTGGAATAGGACGTCCCAATTTTCCTCTGAGTAATGCTGCTGGGTATGTAGAAAAATTAAGAAACAGATTCACCTGTAGCTACTCAAGGCTTTGAGATGGCTCCACCAATTTTCCAGGTTGCTGCTGGAGAACTCCTTGCACCCCCCCCCCACCAAATCTGGGGAGCCCTGGAAGGAGCAGAAACAGAGTGGCCTTCTCCAGCAAGTCAGCACAAGGGCTGGGTGCTGATTTAATTTGGAGAGGAGTCACGAGATCCTGCCATAGGGCGCAAGCTGGGCGTGCCGCGCCGAACGGGCTCACCATGGGGTGGGGGGGAAATGACGTCACTTGGGGAGTGGTGTGTGTGTGTGTCAGAGGCACGAGAAACACTGGCTCTTTTCTCCTTTCAGTTCCCAAATGCTTTCGCATCTTTCATTTCATCCCCCCACCCCCCTCTTGGGCAATAATTAAGTTGGCACACGGAGATCTTCGCCCGCCTTGTCTTTGGGGCATATTTTAATCATCAGAATAATTGCTGCTTATCATTTGATGGGAGAGATTGACGGGCCTCGGGCAAATGGCGTGTGTGCATGCGCGCGTGTGTGCAATGTTTGGTTGGCAACAGGAAGTGCCTCAACTGCATCAACACCGTCGGCAACAAGAACATTAATTTCTGGCAAGGATATCTCCCCAGCAGAGAAAGCAGCTTCCCTGTCTCTGCTTTTGCCAGTCGCTCCGTAAACTTCTGGTTGTTTTGCTCAAGATCATTTACCTTTAGACCGCGTGAAAGGAGGCAATAAGCACTGCCCGTTTCCACGTCTCCGTGGGGACCTGTGACCCGCCAGGTGTTGGTGAAATTCAGCTCCCATCAATCTCAGCCAGCCTGTTGTCAGGGCGGGACAGCAATAACTCACAAGGTGCCAGTGAAGTTAACTATTCACCAAAACGAAAACAGAGCAGGGCCTAGCGAGCATGCCAACTCTTCCCAGTGGGTCTTGCCCCAGTGAGGCAGTTGCAAGGACTGGAGGCCTTCCCACGGCTCCCTGAGTCTCCTCCTCTGCCGTGTCCCTCCCAAGCAATCTGAGACTCCGACGCCTCGTCTGTCTCTGCGCCGCCCTCTTCGTACCACTGCAGGAGACCAGGGCAGAGACAGCAGGCTGCAGCAGGACGGTGAGATTCCCTGATCATCTCTGTTGTTGTTCAGTCGTTTAGTCGTGTCCGACTCTTCGTGACCCCATGGACCAGAGCACGCCAGGCACGCCTATCTTTCACTGCCTCCCGCAGTTTGGCCAAACTCATGCTAGCCGCTTCAAGAACACTGTCCAACCATCTCGTCCTCTGTCGTCCCCTTCTCCTTGCGCCCTCCATCTTTCCCAACATCAGGGTCTTTTCCAGGGAGTCTTCTCTTCTCATGAGGTGGCCACAGTCTTGGAGCCTCAGCTTCAGGATCTGCCCTTCCAGTGAGCACTCAGGGCTGGTTTCTTTAAGGATAGATAAGTTTGATCTTCTTGCAGTCCATGGGACTCTCAAGAGTCTCCTCCAGCACCATCATTCAAAAGCATCCATTCTTCGGCGATCAGCCTTCTTTATGGTCCAGCTCTCACTTCCATACATTACTCCTGGGAAAACCGTAGCTTTAACTATACAGACCTTTGTCTGCAAGGTGATGTCTCTGCTTTTTAAGACTTGTCTCTAGACAGCTGCAAATAAGACATTTTAAGTGTGTTGTAAAGCGCAATATACAAATGCGACACTAGATGGCGGCAGTGCGCTATGCAGAATTCAGCGTCTTTTTCAAAACGGTTTTTTTTTTAAAGCATTTTCACAGCATTTATTATATGTGTGTAGATTCCGCCTCTGTCTCTTGGTCTCCATTCTCTCCAGCCTCTGCTTCTGCTTCTGCCTCTCAACCTGCACTGCTCTCTGGCACAGAATCTCCCTGATCACTAAACCCTGTTGCCTCTTCAGCTTCCGACACCTCCTCTTCCCGTTGTGTTCCCTCTCCTCCCTCTGACCACTCATTGCCATCCCACCACCAGTCCCCCTGCCCCTGCCCCTTCTTCCCTTGGGGGGGTCCCCCAGCTGGTACCGCCCACCACTTCATATATATATATTTAAATTTTCTGCTTTACAATTTAAAATACTCATTTAAACATCCTTAAATGCGCTGCCTGCAACGGTGCAGGAAGATAGTCCAACCAGAGCCTATGCAGCCACTCACTTGCTGTAATCAATAAATTTGTGGCCTAAATTCTGCCAAAAACCAAACCAAAATTTGAGTCTTGCCTGAATTTATTTAAGGGGGAGGTTAAAGGTCTAAACATGCAATTTTGTAAATATAATCTGGCTGGAGAAACACATTGCAAAATCCCCCCCCCCCAATATATTTCATTAAAGTCACAGGTGGGTAGCCGTGTTGGTCTGCCATAGTCAAAACAAAATCGAAAATTCTTTCTAGTAGCACCTTAGAGACCAACTGAGTTTGTTCCTGGTATGAGCTTTCGTGTGCATGCACACTTCTTCAGATGGACACTGGTACCAGAGCCTGCAATAAACCCAGATGCCAACTTTGCTGCCACATAAACCCGGACAACACCATTACTGGCCCCAACAACATCAAACATACCATCTCAGGACTATTTAATTGCTCATCTTCCAACATTGTGTATGCAATCAAATGCCAACAGTGCCCTTCAGCTCTCTATATTGGACAAACAGGCCAAACCCTACGCCAAAGGATAAATGGACATAAATCTGATATCAGGAATCACAAGACAGAGAAACCAGTAGGAGAACACTTCAATCTCCCAGGACATTCTATAAAAGATCTCAAAGTAGCTGTCTTAATACAAAGAAATTTCAGAAATAGACTGGAAAGAGAAGTGGCTGAATTACAACTAATCACCAAACTTAAAACCACGGAGAAACCTGGTCTGAACAAAGACATTGGATTCTTATCTCATTATACATAACAAAGCTATCTTTAGCCATCTCACCACTTGCCTTTCCCTGCAAGACTAATTACAGCCGTTAAGAGTCGTCAACAGGTTTTCCACACCTATCAGCTGATCACCCATTCCCACCACCCTTCTGAGCAATACCCCTCCCCACTCCCTCACTATATTTAAGGATCTGGTGACTTCTGTTTCAGTGTATCTGAAGAAGTGTGCATGCACACGAAAGCTCATACCAGGAACAAACTCAGTTGGTCTCTAAGGTGCTACTAGAAAGAATTTTCGATATTTCATTAAAGTTTGAAATAAAGGTTTATATTAAATATCCAATATTTTTTATTGGAGTTGATAGAAACTAATCTAAATGAAAACACAAACCCAAAGGAGGGGAGAAAAGAAAAGGAAGGGAAGGGATTAAGAGAGAGAGAGAGAGAGAGAACTTCTGACTCATCATCTGCCAGCTATATAGAGATGCCCCCCCCCAAAAAAATATCCACTCCAAGATAACACCCAACAATTCCACTTTCTAGAAACCACACTGGAAAATTCGAAGAAGTTCGGATTTTCATGGATGGCTGAATTTGGATCCAGGAAGCGAGAATTTAGGTGGAAACACCTTTAAATGAGAACTGGAAATAATTTCTTCCCCTTCCCTGGTAGGGTGATAACTAACTTAAGATTTGGTGGGAAGCAAAGTCTGCTCGCCAATACGAACCATTTTTGTAACTTTCGGTCCCAGAGTCTCTGCTTAACATCAGGAGTTGCTTTTCGAGCCCAAGCAAATGCAATGAGGGATCTGCTGTGTTGACATTTTTATTAGCGAATTTTAACCGAGAGCAAGCACGGTTATGAGTTACCGATCTGGAACCTGGCAGCGAGCCTAAGGCAGTGAATCATACAGAGAAACAACGGTCAGCGTTCTCCGCTCACACAAGATGCATTCGTTGTTTTTAACTGACTGGTTTCTTGCGGGACAGTTTTGCAATGTGCTTTACACATCTCATCCCCATTCCTTTTTGTGTGTGTGTGCGGCAACCCTGGGCGGCGGTTTGTCACACAACCCATTATACAGATGAGGGAGACTGAGGTCGAGAGCCTCAACAAGAGCCCCGAGAAATTCTATGCCTGAGAAAAAAAAATCTGTAAAGCAGAATCTCAGGATGAGCGAAACCTGATCTGAGGAAGTGAAGCTTACATCATCCCAAGTGTTTTTGGACTGTTCAGGTCTGCAGGACTTTGGGTTGCTTTTTGCCACAACAGACTAACACCTGCCCACTCTGGGGAGGAACTTCCTGTCGACTCTTCGGTGTTTACTTACTAGCTGGTGAAATGGAGAGCTAGCTGGGGATTGAGATCACACACTCCCTACTTGCGGTTTTGGGAAGCATCTATTACATTTTGTTGATTTTATGAGTTTTTCTTACCTTGTTTGCCAGCAGATGAGACTCCCAGAGTTGCTTATGTAAGATCAATAAGAAACAAAAGAAATATTAAAAAAAAAAAAACGCAGCGTCCTTTCTGTTGGGGATAATCAGACTGAAATTCCCAGGTGTCCTCCCCCCAAAAAGGGGTTATTTATGTATGCCACTACTGCGGCCCGTGTTTTGTTAGCCTACTTGCACTTCGTGCTTTCGAATTGCTAGTTGGGCAGGAGCAGGGACCGAGCAACAGGAGCTCAGCCCGTCATTGCGGGGATTCGAACCGCCGACCTTCTGATCGGCAAGCCCTAGGCTCTGTGGTTTAACCCACCACGCCACCCACATCCCTTCCAAGCAGCATATCCCGGTGTAAAACTCTCTCCCGAACAGAGATACTAAACTCAAGGCTAAATCGACTAATCACACATGCACGCAAAAAATTATGTAATTGCATCTGCAAATCCCTGCTTAGAAAACTGTATATGGCAGCATGAGATTTCCTGTGACAGCATACAATTAAATCCAGAAAGTTTGCTTAGAAAGTTTGTCTGAGTTTTGCTTTGTTTCAGTCTGTTCTGTTATGGTTTTAAGGTAAAGGTAAAGGGACCGCTGACCATTAGGTCCAGTCGTGTCCAACTCTGGGGTTGCGGCGCTCATCTCACTTTATTGGCTGAGGGAGCCGGCATACAGCTTCCGGGTCATATGGCCAGCATGACTAAGCCGCTTCTGGCAAACCAGAGCAGTGCATGGAAATGTCGTTTACCTTCCCGCCAGAGTGGTACCTATTTATCTACTTGCACTTTGACGTGCTTTTGAACTGCAAGGTTGGCAGGAGCAGGGACCGAGCAACGGGAGCTCACCCCGTCCTTGCGGGGATTCGAACCGCCGACCTTCCGATCGGCAAGCCCTAGGCCCAGTGGTTTAGACCACAGCGCCACCCGCGTCCCTTATGAATTTGTCTAACCCTCATTTAAAACCATCCAAGTCAGTGGCCATCACTTGTGGGCTAGAGAGAGTTCCAGAGTTTGGCTTATGGGCCCACCTGGGTGGGGAAGGTGGAAGAAGTGCAGGGAATGACCCTTTCTAGTTTATCCTTGAATGGCCAAATGTCCCGGTCTCCAGGCTCCCTGATTGGTTGTAACCACCCTGGATCAATGGGATTGGGAGGGGAGGCACATTTTTCGGCGGAGGAGAAGCACACACACACACACACACACACACACCGCCATGTGCGCCTCTTTCGAATGCTATTTCAGGGGGTCTTGTTGGGGCAGGGATACCAGGACCCCGGGGCCGGTGTAATAAAGACTGTCGTTTTTGCCTGTTTTGCAGAGTTTCAATGTTCTGACTTGGTCTAAGATGAAGGTATGGAAGCTTGCAGCTATAGCCTCGATGCTCTTCAGTTCCATGTTGTCCGTTTTGGTTTGTAGAGACTTGTTCACCAGGAGCCGGGAGCACACCCTCTTCTCCTCGTCGCTGTTTTCCAGATCCTCGCCGTCGTCGTCCTCGCTCGCCGAAGGCCACAGGAGGCACCCAAGGGCTCTGGGACGCCGCGGATCGCTGATCTCCCAGTGTAAGCTTGTGTGCTCAGCCCTTCCTTCCCCCAATGGAAAATGAGTTGGCTTGTTTGGGAGGGGGCACTAGTGCTTGTGAGATAGAGCCGGGTGTGAACCTAAAGTGGTAAAGGTACGCCTGACCGTTAGGTCCAGTCGTGGACGATTCTGGGGATGCGGCGCTCATCTCGCTCTATAGGCCGAGGGAGCCGGAGTTTGTCTGCAGACAGCTTCTGGGTCACGCTGTTTACCTTCCCGCTGGAGCGGTTCCTATTTATCTACTTGCACTTTGACATGCTTTTGAACTGCTAGGTGGGCAGGAGCAGGGACCGAGCAACGGGAGCTCACCCCGTCATTGCAGGGATTCGAACTGCCGACCTTCTGTTCGGCAAGCCCTAGGCTCAGTGGTTTAGACCACAGCGCCACCTGCGTCCCTTCCAAGCAGCATATCCTGGTGTAAAACTCTCTCCCGAACAGAGATACTAAACTCAAGGCTAAATCGACTAATCACACATGCACGCAAAAATTTATGTAATTACACACATGCACACAAAATTTATGTAATTGCGTCTGCAAATCCCTGCTTAGAAAACTGTATATGGTAGCACGAGATTTCCTGTGACAGCATACAATTAAATCCAGACCCGTCCTACCAAGCTGGGATGGGATGGGGAGATTAGGTGAATTTGGGGGCTGTTTGACTGGGAAATGGTTGCTTCTGAGATTGGTTACATTTGGCTCCCCACCCCCCCACCCCCCACCTACTTAAAAAATGGATTTAATTGCAGGTTTCTCTATGGATTAGAATTCTTTCAAAGGCAGCTGATTGGGGTGGATTTGTGTATATGATTAGATCAGGCTTTTTGCGGTTATCGGAGGCCTCCAAATTCCAGTTGCTGGGGAGCAAAGGAATGGGGGCGACTTTGATGGGGGGGGTACCAGGCTGATCTCCGTCGGAAGCACGATACTAAGGCGAGACGGAGTGCTGGCAGCCCAGTTCTGGGTGCCTCCTTTTAAGAAGGGCATGGGCATGCGGGAGGAAGAAACCAAATTTCAGGCATTAGGAAGAACTTCCTGACAGTTAAGAGCTGTCGGACAGTGGGATTTGCTGCCAAGGAGTGTGGTGGAGTCTCCTTCTTTGGAGGTCTTTAAGCGGAGGAATCTGTCAGGAATGCTTGGATGGTGTTTCCTGCTTGGCATGGGGTTGGACTGGATGGCCCTTGGGGTCTCTTCCAACTCTAGGATTCTATGATTCTGTGCCCCACTTGGCAAAAACCTTCTATCATTATTACCTAATTTTCTGTCGTTTCTTCTTAAAATTCCAGACAGCACATTGTTCGAGAGCTACACGGAGGGAGAAATCCGCCACCTCATCTCCACGCTGATCGAGAGGTACAGCCAGTCCATGAACTCGGGGGGCCACGAACTGCCGCTCTTCGCCAAAGCCGGCAACCGGATGAAGCGCGCCAAGGCCCGCCACAAGCCCTGCTCCCTCAAGGAGCTTGAGGTGACTGTCAGCGAGCTGGGCCTCGGCTACAAGTCGGACGAGACGGTCCTCTTCCGCTACTGCAGCGGCACGTGCGACTCGGCCGTGCGCAACTACGACCTGTCCCTGAAGAACGTGAGGAGCATGCGGAAGATCAAGAAGGAGAAGGTGAGAGCCCGCCCGTGCTGCCGCCCCCTGTCGTACGACGACGACGTCTCCTTCTTGGACGCGGGGAACCGCTACTACACGGTGAACGAGGTGTCGGCCAAAGAGTGCGGCTGCGTGTGATGGAGCAAAGGAAGGAGGGAGAGGAGCCCGGCTGCGCACCCAGAGGTGCCCAGAGGCTGCCGGCGTGTGGGTGGTTGTCCGAAGGTGGAAGAGGATGTGAGGAGAAGACCGACAGGGCATCCCCACCTGGAGCAGCCAAGGAGACAACTGGATTTTAAGTCTACCCAAGAGGCCAAGGGAAACCAGCGTCTCGTTGAGGGCCTCCTCAACTGGTGGTGGAGCCAGGGAGCCCCTGCGGCCTCGGCCTCTTGATGCCGGCAGCGCAAGGAATCCTGTCAAAGGCCTCACCGGAACAGCCCGTTGTGCTGTCATGATGGAGAAGCTGATACACTCTCGACGCAGCCGGCTGGAGGAACGGTGTCCCAAGCTTGCAGCGCGTCGGAAACAAGAGAGATCTCTTGCTTTGTGGTCTTCTGGAGGGGCCACAGTGCCTAGGAGCAGCCCCGTGGGCGATGCCCGCTTCGCCCGAGCTGGAGATCTTTACGGGAATGGTTCCACACGGGGGCCGTGTGCCAGGGGCCGTTCCTGCCCATGAATCCTGTGGCCGAAGAAGGGTCGAGAGATTGAGGAGTGCTCCTCCTGTACTGCAGGAGTGCCATCTTGCCGCCATCTTAAAAGTACACACACAGTTATAACAGTGCTGTGTGAAATGTATGTTTGTATATATACATGTAGACATAGGTTTAACGTATCAACAAATGTGTACAGAAAAGGCTGCCATTCATTTCCAGGCATTGCATCAAATTCTTAACGGAGTCGATCGGAATCGGCGCTGTCCGGGGATTCAGAAACCGAAGAGCTCAAATCTTCCACATTAAACATTGAAGGGACATTGGAGAAGGCTACAGTTTGGCGGGTTTCAATTCCTGGCACTTCCAGTTATGTCTGAAATCACGGAGAGCATCTTCCAGCAGGTTGGGCCAACGTGGAGCTCTGTGGACCTGACTCAGTTTAAGGCGCTTGCGCTGTTGTTCCAATCTGCTGAGAACCATGAGGACTAGGTGCTTCAATTAATTTAATGGGAAAGTGGCATAGTTGCATGAAGGCGGTCGAAAGTTCAATCTCTGGCACCTCGAGGTAGTTTGGGGAAGGGCGCCCCTGCCTGTGGAGAACTGTTGGTGGTTTACTGTAGAGAGAATTATAGAATGGTCGAGTTGGAAGGGACCCCGGGGGTCATCTAGTCCAACCCCCTGCAATGCAGGAACCTCAACACGCAGTCGTCGTCCCCATCCCGTTTGAAAGCACACCAGACCCTGCTCGTGTGCTAGCTGTTTTATTAGGACACGATCCTCAGATCACCCACTCCTGAGAAATGGACCAGGTTGGGTCTCCAGCTGTTTTTTGGACTACAACTCCCATCATCCCTAGCTAGCAGGACCAGTGGTCAGGGATGATGGGAATTGTAGTCCAAAAACAGCTGGAAAGAGACCCAAGTTTGGGAAATCCTGGACGAGGCAATGTGCGATCTCCTAAAGCTCTGGCCAAGGCAGCTTCCTAATTGTCTCCGGACTGGTATACACTTTGTGAGGGACCATAATTTTGGAAGCAGGACGTCCTGAGTTCAAATCTCTGGAACTGCCTGCTTTCCAGAGGTATCAGGTTCCAGGTTCCATTTTCGCCTGAGAACTGCGGGAGCCGCAGCCAATCAGAGGAGAGCAGCCTTCCCCCAAACATGTGCCCTCCAGACACCGCAGAACTAGAACTCCAATCTGTCCCCGCCAGCTTAGCCAAGGGTCAGGGATGATGGGCGCTGCAGTCCTATAATAATAATAATAATAATAATAATAATAATAATAATAATAATAATAATAATATTTATTATTTATACCCCACCCATCTGGCTGGATTTCCCCAGCCACTCTGGGCAGCTTCCAACAAAAATCAGATACAAAAATATCACACATTAAAAACTTCCCTGAAAAGGGCTGCCTTCAGATATTTTCTGAATGTCAGGTAGTTGTTTATTCCCTTGACATCTGATGGGAGGCCGTTCCACAAGGCGGGCGCCACCACCGAGAAGGCCCTGTGCCTGGTTCCCTGTAGCTTTGCTTCTCGCAGTGAGGGAACCGCCAGAAGGCCCTCGGCGCTGGATCTCAGTGTCCGGGCTGAATGATGGGGGTGGAGACGCTCCTTCAGGTATACAGGACCGAGGCCTATAACATCTGGACAAGGTTACAGTACACAATAATCCACTAAATGAATCAATTAACTGGCTTGCCGTTTAGGCAACTCTCTCTGTTCTGTCAAATACAGCGGTACCTCGACTTACGAATTACTCGACATACGAATTTTTCAACTTACGAATGGACACCCGTTGGCGGTTTTAGATGGGTTTTACTCGACTTAACGAATTTTAGATGGGGTTTACTCGACTTACGGATTTTTCGTTTCCAACGCATTCCTATGGGGAAATCGCTTTTTTCGACTTAGAAATTTTTTCGACCTACGGATGTGCATTCGGAACAGATTAAATTTGTAAGTTGAGGTACCACTGTAATGGAAATCGTGACAGTCAAAACAAGTTTTAATTTGCAGTGTCGCTGTGCTTTCCAAAGCGAGGCTGATGGCTTCTCTATGGAAGAAGGAACTAGATATTCAGCCGCAAGAGGCGTTTGCTTCTGACCGGTGAGGAGGGGGAGATAAATTTGATTCAGTTACCATTTAATAGCAAATTAACAACAACAACAACAACAACAACAACAACAACAACAACAACAGTTTATTATTTACACCCAGCCACGCTTGGAGGCTCCCAACAGAATATTAAAAACACGATAAAACATCAAACATTGAAAACCTCCCTAAACAGGGCTGCCTTCAGACGTCTTCTAAAAGTCCGATAGTTGCTTATTTCCTTGACATCTGGCAGGAGGGCATTCCACAGGGCAGGCGCCACCACCGAGAAGGCCCCGTGCCTGGTTCCCTGTCACCTCACTTCTCGCAGGGAGGGAACCGACAGAAGGCCCTCGGAGCTGGACCTCAGTGTCCGGGCTGAACGATGGGAGTGGAGACGCTCCTTCAGGTATACTGGATTCACACATCCCCGAAACGATGTGGGAGCCAAAACAGCCATCCTTTGACATTTGAACTTCTCCGAATTTTGCAATGAAATTCTCCAGCCAAGTAAATTGCAAATGAATATACATATTCTAGGGTTAAATGTGCATACAAATGCATATGATGTACAAAAAATCCATTGCATGAGGTGCATATATTTTTTTGGGGGGGGGTATCAAATTCGTAATCAAATGCTCACGAATTTTCATGAGGACATTTCCCCCAAGGAAAATTGCAAAGTAATGCAATGCGGAAATGTGATGGAACCGAAGTTAAGATTGGGGAAATGATAATCAGAAACCGGGAGATAGATGTCCAAACATACTTCTGGCATGGCGGGAACCAAATTGGCAGATGGGAGGGGCTTAGCCCTCCTGCCACGCAAAACCTTTTCCTGAACGTGCTTGGCATGCTTTCTCTGGCTATATTCCCCTCCAGTCTTGACTCAGAGACCAGATCCAAACTCAATAAGGGGGGAGTGGCTGCAGGGAGAAGAGGGTTTAGGGGGCTGAGAGGCAGGAAAACAACTCCTCGAATCTGCGACACCTGCCAAATATCCCCTCCACCAACAACTTAAAAAGGCAAAGGGTAAAGGGACCCTTGACAATTAGGTCCAGTCGTTGAAATATCCAGGCATAGGCAAGCTCGGCCCTCCAGATGTTTTGGGACTACAACTCCCATCATCGCTAGCCAACAGGACCAGTGGTCAGGGATGATGGGAGCTGCAGTCCAGAAACATCTGGAGCGCCGAGTCTGCCTATGCCTGCACTTGGCTGACTGTCTCGCAAAAGCTCATACAAACTTAGTTGGTCTCTAAGGTGCTACTGGAAGGATTTTTTATTTTATTTTTCTGTTTTGTTTTGAAAATGCAACGTGGTTCTTTTAAAATAAGATTCGGAAGTCATGCAAAACACAAGTGGGTGAGAAGATTAAAGACTGTGGGGGCAGGGCATAGTCATCCTGGCTAGTAACCATGGATTGTCCTCTCCTCCAGGAATTTGTCTAGGTAAAGGTAAAGGGTAAAGCGACCCCTGACCATTAGGTGCAGTCGCGGATGACTCTGGGGTTGCGGTGCTCATCTTGCTTTACCGGCCGAGGGAGCCGGTGTACAGCTTCTGGGTCATGTGCCCAGCAGGACTAAGCCGCTTCTGGCGAACCAGAGCAGCGCACGGAAACGCCATTTACCTTCCCGCCGGAGTGGTACCTATTTATCTACTTGCGCTTTGACATGCTTTCGAACTGCTAGGTTGGCAGGAGCTGGGACCGAGCAACGGGAGCTCACCCCGTCATTGCGGGGATTCGAACCGCCGACCTTCTGATTGGCAAGCCCTAGGCTGTGTGGTTTAACCCACGGCGCCACCCGCGTCCCAGCCCACCAACAACTTGGATGGCTTTAAGATTAAGCAAATTCACAGGGGAGATGACTCTCACTGGCTACTAAACTGCATCTGCAGTTGGAGGGAGCCATGCTTCAAAACACGGACATTACGTAGGGGAAACGATCAGATCCCAAACATGCCAAGCCACTCACGGAGGGTGGTGTGAGAAGCAGCAGCCATGCACACCTAGATCCCAGCCTCGCCTTTGCTGGCAAGGCTGGGATTCAGCCAGTTCCAGCAGCCCTAGACCAGGGGTCAGCAACCTTTTTCAGCCGGGGGCCGGTCCACCGTCCCTCAGACCTTGCGGGGGGCCAGACTATATTTGGCAAAAAAAAAAAAAATGAACGAATTCCTCTGCCCCACAAATAACCCAGAGATGCATTGTAAATAAAAGCACGCATTCTACTCATGTAAAAACACGCTGATTCCTGGACCGGATTAAGAAGGCGATTGGGCCGGATCCGGCCCCCGGGCTTTAGGTCGCCTAGCCCTGCCCTAGACACTCGGGCCAGATTCATATGCAAGTCAGTGAGGAATTGTTGCTTGTGTGCAAGGCAATGCCTCTCTCGTCATAAATAGGAACCTTTGTTCTGTTTCGTGGCGTGTGTTTTGTCCTAGTTGGACAAGCGGGCAGCTCCCCTGATCCGTAGGGCTTGCTTGCATTCCACGTTCTTTGCTCATGCCTGCGAAGGGCAGCAGAACTATATGGTTAGTCCTTCTGCTTAGCATTTCCTTGGCCCGGGAAGGCGGCCAAGAAAGAGTGGAGGGGGGGGGAGAGAGAGAGAGAGAGAGAGAGAGAGAGAGAGAGAGAGAGAGAGAGAGAGAAATGCTCTTTCGGGAGACAAATGAAGTTGGCTTGGCCAAGGCAGAAGTCCGAGGGCTCATTTATATCCTTCCAGAGTAAACAACGGTGACATTGCTGCTATTGCAGAGCTCTTTGTCCATGCTGCTCTGAAAACCAGTTTGGAAATAAGAGAGTCCTTGCTCAAAGCTATAAGGGCCGTCAATTGCAGCCGAATCTCATGGCATTTGTGGATGCGGTGGCCGGGTGATGGAAACTTCCTCAGTCTGGGGTTAGGGGGGCAGGGGAGAGATTCGATTAGGTCTGCATTTTAAAGGCAGCCTTTAGCCCACACGGGTTGCGGGTGGTGCTGTGGTCTAAACCACAGAGCCTAGGGCTTGCCGATCAGAAGGTCGGCGGTTCGAATCCCCGCAATGACGGGGTGAGCTCCCGTTGCTCGGTCCCTGCTCCTGCCAACCTAGCAGTTCGAAAGCACGTCAAAGTGCAAGTAGATAAATAGGTACCGCTCCGGCGGGAAGGTAAACGGCGTTTCCATGCGCTCCTCTGGTTCGCCAGAAGCGGCTTAGTCCTGCTGGCCTCATGACCCGGAAGCTGTACGCCGGCTCCCTCGGCCAGTAAAGCGAGATGAGCGCCGCAACCCCAGAGTCCACGACTGGACCTAATGGTCAGGGGTCCCTTTACCTTTACCTGTACCAAACCAAATCACCGGTTCATCTAGCTCAGATTCTGTCCGTGTGTGTTTGGTCTTGAACCTGGGAGCTTTTGCAATTGCTCTCCCAGTGTGCTTCGACCCTTCCTGTAGCTGTTTTCCAGGCAACTTCTCCTCCTCCTCCATTCTTTCTGCACCAGTTTAGCTCAGGGGACCTCTCTTTCTCCCTCCCTCTCCCTGAGTTCCTCTCCATCCGCCTCTCCATTCATCCTGCCAGGAGGACATTTCCCGGCCGACAGCAGTTTTTTCTTAAAGATGCCCCTTTCTCACAATATCTTCCTTTCCCCAGGACCGTGCTTCTACGTGAAAACGGACCATTTCCGCCGTGTAAAATTTCCAAAGGTTTGGCGGGAGCGAGATCCGAGGCAGATAGAAAAAACATCTGTATGCGAAAACGCTCCCTTTTATTTATTCTTGCCATCTTTCCTCCGCCCGCCCCCCGTTCTATTCTGTTTTGTTTTGCTAATCGTCGTCCAGGAAAGGCCTTCATTCAATAAGAGCCCTGGCACTGATGTTTGGGGAGAGAGTAGCCGTGTTTTCCAGGTTCCCGTCTTTTCTTTGGCTTGGCTAGCCCCAGAGTCGTCCAGATGACATCAACTCACGGAGCGCTTCCATTGTTGGTCAACGAGAGGTCCAAACCACAGGCCAGGATTGCATCCACGAATGGGATGACTCTCCAGGAAAATGTTCTTGAGAAGGGCCAATTTGGAGAAAATATTCGGGGTCGGGGGTGTGTGTTTTGCCTCCCCACTTCCCCACCAGCTTCTTTCCCCACCCATCCCTTCCCCACCTGGTTCTGGAGATGGTATCAAAGATTCTTCTCCCCTCTGGATCCCCTTATCTTGGGGGTTCCGCCACTAGTTATCTCCCTGCCATGCGCTCTATGTGGGGCTACCTTTGAAGGTGACCTGGAAACTGCAACTGATCCAGAATGCGGCAGCTAGACTGGGAACTGGGAGCGGCCGCCGGGACCACATAACACCGGTCCTGAAAGACCTACATTGGCTCCCAGGTCGTTTCAGAGCAGAATTCAAAGTGTTGGTGTTGACCTTGAAAGCCTTAAACAGCTCAGTATACCTGAAGGAGCGTCTCCACTCCCCATCGTTCAGCCCGGACACTGAGGTCCAGCTCCGAGGGCCTTCTGGCGGTTCCCTCCCTGCGAGAAGTGAGGTTAGAGGGCCTTCTCGGTGGTGGCGCCTCCCGTCAGATGTCAAGGAAATAAACAACAACTATCTGACTTTTAGAAGACGTATTTTAGAAGGCAGCCCTGTTTAGGGAAGCTTTTGATGTTTGATGCCTTATTGTGGTTTTTAATATTCTGCTGGGAGCCGCCCAGAGTGGCTGATGGGCGGGTATAAATATATTATTATTATTATTATTATTATTATTATTATTATTATTATTATTTTGTCTTGCTGGCTGCCATAAAATATTTGAGCCCCTCACTTGATGGGCATTGCCATTCAAGTTTTATTAAATTCCCACAAAATTCACATAAAATTCAAATACATAACAATTTATTTTTCTTTGCTCTATCAACTTCCCTTCCTATTTCCCATGGTATTTTTTAAAAAGACAATATCATTGTATTCCCTCTTCTATATCTTTCGTTCAACTTGGCACCCCTGCTGGCGACATTCCAACTCCCGAAACATTCCCTTTCGGCCCCAGACCCGCAGCTGTCTCATAGCTAGCCGCCACCAGCCATGAAAAGCCATCGACGACTGCTTGTGCTCATTGAGAAACTTCTTAACGTGGAAAAGAAAGGGCTGCTGTTGCGACGTATTATTTCCCTGCGATCTAAAGATGCGCTGGGGGAAGGACTGTTGTTCAGTGTCAGAGCACGTGGTCTCCACTTAGTGTCGGGGAAAGCGAAACTCTGGAGAGCTGCTGCCGGCCAGTGTAGACAATATTGAGCTAGATGGACCTGGCGTAAGCCAAAGACCTGTGTTCCTAGGGAGCTTTGAGGGTCTCCCAAACCGGGTGTCAACACCGCCCATTGATTTATCTTGAGAAGTTGATGCAATTCCACTGTATAATATGCTGAGCTCTATTTATTCAAAGTAACTTATGATATTTATTTAGGTACCCTAAAAATATATCCTACCTATCGCATTGAAGGCACCTCCGTCTTATTACCCTCCCTCTACTAATTTATTGTGCAAAACGATGCCAAACTTTGCTTGCCTTTCAGGTATGTGTTTTCAATTGCCATTTATTTGTCGGCTGAAAGCATACGAGTCCTTGGAGGAAGAAGCGAACGCCTTAAAAACGGAACACGATGTTGGCATGGGGGGGGAAATATTAAAAAAGAGGAATAACAGAACAAAAGCAATTGGTGTGGTGTGTTGTTTCTGCATCAGGGCAAAGATACAATGGGTGGCATTCCATAAGGGTAGAGTCGTTGAAGTTCATAGAGAAGAACTGAGGTTCGTTAATTTCAGTGGGTCTACATTGAGTAAGGGACGCGGGTGGCGCTGTGGGTTAAACCACAGAGCCTAGGGCTTGCTGATCAGAAGGTCGGCGGTTTGAATCCCCGCGATGGGGTGAGCTCCCATTGCTCAGTTCCAGCTCCTGCCCACCTAGCAGTTCGAAAGCACGTCAAAGTGCAAGTAGATAAATAGGTCCCGCTCCGGAGCGAAGGTAAACGGCGTTTCCGTGCGCTGCTCTGGTTCGCCAGAAGCGGCTTAGTCATGCTGGCCACATGACCTGGAAGCTGGACGCCGGCTCCCCTGGCCAGTAAAGCAAGATGAGTGCCGCAACATCAGAGTCGTTCACGACTGGACCTAATGGTTAGGGGTCCCTTTGCCTTTTATCTATAACCGGCATATCATTTGCATGTGCATCCTTCTTAAATTGTGCTGCCCAGAACTGGGCACAGTATTCCAGGTGTGGCCTGACCAAGGCAGAAGAGAGCAGTACTCTTACTTCCCTTGATCTGGATTAAGTAGAAACGGTTCAAACTTCTGCCCCCAAACAAACTCAATTCGGTCAGTCCTGGGAATTACTTCCAGGCGTTAGTTCAGAGGGTTGTTTTTTTAAAAAACTAATTCGGGGAACTTTGTTCAGGCAAACCGCATGAACTGCAGGCAGCGTTCAGAACTGGCAACAGCTCAAGTCACACACACACACTGTGAGCTACAGAACCACAAAGATTTTCAAACCTTAAGGACTAGACGCTTGCCTTCCAATATTAATTGTGAATGTCATGGGGCCAGGGAAGTGGACCCCCTGGAAAAGGTGTCCTTCCTTCCTTCCTTCCTTCCTTCCTTCCTTCCTTCCTTCCTTCCTTCCTCCATCCTCCCCCTCTCCAGAAAACAAAGTGCCTTTAGACAGCCTTGAAGATTTATAGAGTTTAGGGGAATGGAAAAATGTTCCGTTTATGTTACCGCGCCTTGTGCCACCCAGATTTCTGACAGCGGCATGAGCAGAAGGGGAGCCAGGCCCTCTCTCCCACATCCAAAGCCACGCTCTGTAAATATTTTATTAAGCATCTTTGGAGTCTCATAAATCTCATTTCCTTAAAACAGGAAAGTGCTGCTAGCTCGGCCACAGCAATAACAAGAAGAGGGGCTTTTGGGTGGGCCGGGGGGGGGGGGGAGCTAGAGATTGGCAATGGCCATCTTGGAAGGCGATGTCTGGAGAGTCTGGCTCGTGGAAGACACTTTGGGGAGAAGAAGGGATGGAGGAGGTGGAAAAACTGCACAGGGCAGTGGGGCAGCCAACATGATCGATGGTTTGGCGCAGCTGCCCTACATGGAAGAGCCCAGGGGGGTTAGGAGAAATGTGACTTTGGGGAGAGGTTTATAAAATGATGCCTGGGGTGGATAAACAGGAGAGAGAGAGAGAGAGAGAGAGAGAGAGAGAGAGAGAGAGAGAGAGAGAGAGAGATTTTCTCCGACTTTCGTAAGACTAGAACTCGGGTCGCCTCCATGGAGCTGATGGGCAGGAGATTAGCTAATGGCACACAATTGAGAGCATGGAATCTACCCCTGTTAAGATCCCGGTTGTGGCCACAGACTTGTTTTTTTATCTTTTTTTTTTTTGACAAAGTAATAATCATAAATTATTACTTTGTCAAAAAAAAGTATGATTATTGCTTGACAAAGTAATAATCATAAATAAAGGGACGTGGGTGGCGCTGTGGGTTAAAGCACAGAGCCTAGGGCTTGCTGATCAGAAGGTCGGTGGTTCGAATCCCCGTGACGGGGTGAGCTCCCGTTGTTCGGTCCCTGCTCCTGCCAACCTAGCAGTTCAAAAGCACGTCAAAAGTGCAAGTAGATAAATAGGTACCGCTCCAGCGGGAAGGTAAATGGTGTTTCCGTGCACTGCTCTGGTTCGCCAGAAGCGGCTTTGTCATGCTGGCTACATGACCCGGAAGCTGTACGCCCGGCTCCCTCGGCCATTAAAGCGAGATGAGCGCCGCAACCCCAGAGTCGGACACAACTAGACCTAATGGTCAGGAGTCCCTTTACCTTTACCTAATAATCATAAATAAATAAGAATACAAATGTGCACCCCACACCCCCGAGACCGTTCCATTGTAACTTTCCAGCCTCCCCAAATTTCAACACCTCTTGCGATGGTTTGACGACCCCTTTCCGTTTCAACTGTACAAATTCAACAAACACCTTCCATTTCTTCCGCATATTCCCCGTCTTACCTTAAGAGCACATGTTAATTTATCATTAATAGCTTTATCACACACCCAGATTATTCCATTTCATATTCTGTTTGCCCATTCCCCTTCCTAGCTATAATAATTCGTGCAGCTGTCAATAAATTTGTGAGCAAGTCCTTCCTGTTGTTGTTGTTGTTCAGTCGTTCTTCATGACAGGGGCGTACCCAGGATCAAAACTGGGGGGGGGGGGGGTTAAGAAGATTATATATAATTATAGCAGTGCTTTATTACGGTAGTTATTACAATTATTTGCTTGAATTTTTTTAAAAAATTTTATTCTAGTTACATGTCTTATACTAATATCATTTTTCTTTGGTTTGAAGAAAACTTGTTCAAAACTTTCGTTTCAATCCAGTCCTGATTTTCCTCAGCCGCACAGAATAAATCTGCTCCCTTCGCAATGGCCTGCTCTCTCGCGCTGCTTTCTGCAAGAGGCTGTGCGTGCATGTGTGCTAATGAGCTGGCGAGAACAGCTTTTTTTTCCCCTTTTCTGAAAAGAATAATTAAGTTTTAATATAGTGCCAGATTCCACTGTGAATCTGGTTGTGCTTATGAGAGAAGGACAATATCTCTGAAACACATCCAGGAAACGTCACCCGAGCAGTCTTGAAATCATACGTGAATTTTTATACAATTGCATATGCCCTAACCAGGGACAGGCATGGAAATGGCCAAAATTCGCATTTTCATCAGGAATGGAGGACACACAAATGAATATGAGCAGTATTTGCTCTTTTTTTAAAAAAGTCCGCAAACATTATGTACATAACTACTTTGTTTTCCACCTTGTTTTTGAGGTTTTCCTTCCACTAAATCATAGAATTTGTTAGAGTTGGAAGGAATCCTGAGGATCGTCTCGTCCAGCTCCCTGCAGCGCAGGATTATTATTATTATTATTATTATTATTATTATTATTATTATTATTATTATTATTTGTATCCCACATTTTCCCCTAGCAGAGATTCAAGGTGGTTTACAGAGTATCATAGAATCATAGAATCCTAGAGTTGGAAGAGACCCCCAAGGGCCATCCAGTCCAACCCCCTGCCAAGCAGGAAACACCATCAAAGCATTCCTGACAGATGGCTGTCAAGCCTCCGCTGAAAGACCTCCAAAGAAGGAGACTCCACCACACTCCTTGGTAGCAAATCCCACTGCCGAACAGCTCTCACTGTCAGGAAGTTCTTCCTAATGTTTAGGTGGAATCTTCTTTCTTGTAGTTTGAATCCATTGCCCCGTGTCCGCTTCTCTGGAGCAGCAGAAAACAACCTTTCTCCCTCCTCTAGATGACATCCTTTTATATATTTGAACATGGCTATCATATCACCCCTTAACCTTCTCTTCTCCAGGCTAAACATACGCAGCTCCCTAAGCCGTTCCTCATAAGGCATCGTTTCCAGGCCTTGGACCATTTTGGTTGCCCTCCTCTGGACACGTTCCAGCTTGTCAGTATCCTTCTTGAACTGTGGTACCCAGAACTGGACACAGTATTCCAGGTGAGGTCTGACCAGAGCGGAATACAGTGGTACTATTACTTCCCTTGATCTAGACGCTATACTCCTATTGATGCAGCCTAGAATTGCATTGGCTTTTTTAGCTGCTGCATCACACGGTTGACTCATGTCAAGTTTGTGGTCTACCAAGGCTCCTAGATCCTTTTCACATGTACTGCTCTCAAGCCAGGTGTAAATCTGGATTGTTTTGAATGTTGAAAGTTTTGCATTAAATGCAACATACAGCTGTCCCATACAGGGATCGAACCTGCAACCTGGCTCTAACCAGCAGCTCCACAGTCTAACCACGTGAGCTACACTGAAGTTAATTACATAATCAATTGCATTCATTTTGGCCATAGCGAAGATGGACAATGTAGGCGTTTGCAGAAGCCGAACTGCAGCTGAACCGAAACAGCCCTGATTGCAACAAACCCAGGGCTGCACGGAAGTTTACATCCCTCTCTGCAATCTTGTTGCGAACATTTGAGAAGAAGGCTTTTTAAAGCTAGTGGGGGATTACTTCTGAGTAAATAGACTTCTTGTGTATGCTGGGGTTCTTTTTTGCCGTTCTGTTTCGCGCACACAAACAAACACGCTCTGCTTTTCCACTGCGGGAAAGGTACACAATTCGTTTCCATTCCTGAGTAAATGAACATATTCCAAAGTATTGTCAGTTTTTTTTAAAAAAAAAAAAAGAGACGAAAGAGAGAAACAATTTGTAGAGGAGCCAGACAAACTCGGCAACTGCTCGGAGTTTTTGCCATGCGTGAGAACGGTGTGTACATCCACTAAAACAGCCCTACTAGAAAAACTAACCAGTAACCTGAAACTGACACGGGGACAAACAGACGAAAACACCTTTACCCCAGTATGGTTCCCCTTCATCACACACACAGCCCAACAAGACAAACACAAAAATCTACCGGCAGCATACACATCAATATGGCTAACCTGATCCAAAACACCAGCCAACCCCACTCACACAAGAAACCAAAGATCACCACGTTGTTGTTGTTGTTCAGTTGTTCAGTCATGTCCGACTCTTCGTGACCCCATGGACCAGAGCACGCCAGGCACGCCTATCCTTCACTGCCTCTCGCAGTTTGGCCAAACTCATGTTGGTAGCTTCGAGAACACTGTCCAACCATCTCATCCTCTGTCGTCCCCTTCTCCTTGCGCCCTCCATCTTTCCCAACATCAGGGTCTTTTCCAGGTAGTCTTCTCTTCTCATGAGGTGGCCAAAGTACTGGAGCCTCAACTTCAGGATCTGTCCTTCTAGTGAGCACTCAGGGCTGATTTCTTTAAGAATGGATAGGTTTGATCTTCTTGCGGTCCATGGGACTCTCAAGAGTCTCCTCCAGAACCATAATTCAAAAGCATCAATTCTTCAGCGATCAGCCTTCTTTATGGTCCAGCTCTCACTTCCGTACATTACTACTGGATCACCACAGCCAACCACAAATGAACAATCACACCCCACGCCAACTCCGACCTCTCTCACCGCCAAAGGAGCACAAGCGAACAACAGAGAACCTACACAAACAACGCTGACACCAAACCCTACTCATATTAAGTAAAACAGAAACATTGTCACCCCACCCCACCTATCTCCCCATCCCACCCACCTCTCTCCCCCTTTTCTTCCTAACGTCTCAACAACAAAAACTGATTTGTAAAAATGTTACATGGAAAAAATACGAGAGAGACATTGCACACACCTTTGTAAATCAAGAAAATCTTTAATAAAAATCTTTAAAACAACACTCGATGAATCCCCTATAAGGCGGTAGAGAGGGACGTGGGAACAGGAATAAAATTTGTGAACAGATTTTCCTTCCAAGCTGGCTTGGGGTGATTCGCGAAACCTTGCTGACAGCTTCTGGAGAAAGATGGGTATGACTGGGTCATTAAGGTTGCACCGCAAAGGGGACGGGGCGTGGGTGCCCCGAGCCATTTTTACAAAGTGACGGAGGGGATTGTTTTAATTATCGCCCGGCAGTCTCCCATGAGGTCACCACTGCTACAGCTGATCCGCATTACCAGACCCACCATGTTCCCATGAGAGCTCTCCTGCCGCGAAGGTCGCTGTGGTTCTGGCAGGGTCGGTGCAAAATATCTCGGCACTGGGAATCCCTAGTGGGGTGCCAGTGGCCTTCAGGTGCCGTTGTGGGGCTCCAGAAAGCGTCAGACCCAGCCAGGTGAAGCGGGAGATAACCAGAGCGTGCGCCACTCTGGCGAGACAGTCTGCGGGCAGGGAGGGTCTCATCCTGCGTACCAGATGGAGCTGGTAGACAGCCGTCCTGGGCACAGAATTGACCTGCGCCTCCATGGAGAGCTGTGAGTCCAAAATGACTCCCAGGCTGCGCACCTGGTCCTTCAGGAGCACAGTTAGCCCATTCAGGACCAGGGAGTCCTCCACACCTGCCCGCCCTCCTGTCCTCCCAAAACAGTACTTCTGTCTTGTCAGGATTCAACCTCAATCTGTTGAGCTTCTTAGCTGCGATCAACAGGGTGTTTGTACATAACACAGCAGGAGACATCACCAGGAATTTTTTTCCAGCAGCACCTTAGAGACCAACTGAGTTTGTTCTTGGTATGAGCTTTCGTGTGCATGCACACTTCTTCAGATACACTGAAACAGAAGTCACCAGATCCTTAAATATAGTGAGGGAGTGGGGAGGGGTATTACTCAGAAGGGTGGTGGGAATGGGTGATCAGCTGATAGGTGTGGAAAACCTGTTGACGACTCTTAACGGCTGCAATTAGTCTTGCAGGGAAAGGCAAGGGGTGAGAAGGCTAAAGATAGCTTTGTCATGTATAATGAGATAAGAATCCAATGTCTTTGTTCAGACCAGGTTTCTCCATGGTTTTAAGTTTGGTGATAGTTGCAATTCAGCCACTTCTCTTTCCAGTCTATTGTCTTAATACAAAGAAATTTCAGATAATACCCCTCCCCACTCCCTCACTATATTTAAGGATCTGGTGACTTCTGTTTCAGTATACCTGAAGAAGTGTGCATGCACACGAAAGCTCACACCAAGAACAAACTCGGTTGGTCTCTAAGGTGCTACTGGAAAGAATTTTCTATTTTGTTTTGACTATGGCAGACCAACACGGCTACCCACCTGAAACATCACCAGGAATGTTTGCCATTGGCCTCTGCCTGAGATGCTGGGAAGCTGTTGCCAGATGGTGCCTAGAAAACTGACCTCGATGGGCTGCTGGGCAGCAATCCTCTCTTGCTGTGATTTGGGTCAGTTTCTCTCCGACCTGCTTAAGCTTAGAGCGGACTCTTAGAGCCAGTGTGGTGTAGTGGTTAAGAGCGGTAGACTCGTAATCTGGTGAACCGGGTTCGCGTCTCCTCTCTTCCACATGCAGCTGCTGGGTGACCTTGGGCTAGTCACACTTCTCTGAAGTCTCTCAGCCCCACTCACCTCACAGAGTGTTTGTTGTGGGAGGAGGAAGGGAAAGGAGAATGCTAGCCGCTTTGGGACTCCTTCGGGTAGTGATAAAGCCGGATATCAAATCCAAACTCCTCCTCCTCCTCCTCCTCTTCTTCAATACTTCTTTAAAAGCCAGGTTCTTGCTCCAACGAGCTCAGTATTTTCTACACCAGAGGCTCTCAATACCAGAGCCAGTCTGGTGTAGTGGTTAAGAGCGGTAGACTTGTAATCTGGGGAACCGGGTTCGCTTCCCCGCTCCTCCACATGCAGCTGCTGGGTGACCTTGGGCTAGTCACACTTCTCTGAAGTCTCTCAGCCCCACTCACCTCACAAGAGTGTTTGTTGTGGGGGTGGAAGGGAAAGGAGAATGTGAGCCGCTTTGAGACTCCTTCGGGTAGCGGAAAAGCGGGATATCAAATCCAAACTCTTCCTCTTCTTCTTCTTCTTTGCAAGCCCTGAGCCAACAGAGGAAGGAAACTTTCGATAGGGGAGATTGCAGAGACTTGTGCAACTGAGAAGCCGCTCCAAAAGACACATTAGATTTTGGCAGGCTGCGATGTTGTGTTCTGGAAAAGGTGTCCAAGGCAGGGCCGCCTCTGCTCTGCCAATATCCTCGGGGCAAGACTGTTCCGCTTGCTCCTCTTCCCCCGAGTGTGAAGAGACGACACTGCCATGGGTGACCTGTCTTTACCCCATTGTGCCATTGACGCCTGGGATGCGGGTGGCTCTGTGGTCCAAACCACAGAGCCTAGGGCTTGCCGATCAGAAAGTCGGTGGTTCGAATCCCCACGACGGGGTGAGCTCCCGTTGTTCGGTCCCTGCTCATGCCAACCTTACAGTTCGAAAGCACGAAGTGCAAGTAGATAAATAGGTACCACTCGGGCGGGAAGGTAAACGGCGTTTCTGTGCACTGCTCTGGTTCGCCAGAAGCGGCTTAGTCATGCTGGCCACATGACCTGGAAGCTGCACGCCGGCTCCCTCGGCCAGTAAAGCAAGATGAGAGCCGCAACCCCAGAGTCGGACACGACTAGACCTAACGGTCAGGCGTCCCTTTACCTTTTTCCATTGATGGCTACTAAGACAGATCCTGAAGCTGAGGCTCCGGTACTTTGGCCACCTCATGAGAAGAGAAGGCTCCCTGGAAAAGACCCTGATGTTGGGAAAGATGGAGGGCACAAGGAGAAGGGGACGACAGAGGATGAGATGGTGGACAGTGTTCTCGAAGCGACTGGCATGAGTTTGGCCAAACTGCGAGAGGCAGTGAAGGATAGGCGTGCCTGGCATGCTCTGGTCCATGGGGTCACGAAAAGTCGGACACGACTGAACGACTGAACAACAAGGCATATCACCAGTTTGCTCCTTTCTATATATAGGGTGCCTACATTCTGCTATTTATAATTATTAGTAGTTTGCATCATATATTCACACCTATTATTATTTCATGTTATAGTAAGTTCTTACAGACTAGATTATGAGTCCTTGTAAATTGTGTTTTTAAAGGAACTTTTGACATTGCCAAATGCCAATGTGTTTGCACCACTTTAGCTAATGGGGACTCCCGCTGCCGCCGCACCGCCAGGGCACAATTTCTGTTCTTATCCTGAAGCAAAGTTCTTAACCTGAAGCGTTATTTCTGGGTTAGCGGAGTCTGTAACCTGAAGCGTACTTAACCTGAGGTACTGCTGTAAATTCAACAGTGTAAATAAGTTTTGATGGATGCAATGATAGAATACTGAATGGTTTAGTTCATGGGTAGGCAAACTAAGGCCCGTGAGCTGGATCCGGCCCAACCGCCTTCTAAATCCGGCCCGTGGACAGTCCGGGAATCAGCATGTTTTCACATGAGTAGAATGTGTTCTTTTATTTAAAATGCATCTCTGGGTTATTTGTGGGGCCTGCCTGGTGTTTTTACACGAGTAGAATGTGTGCTTTTATTTAAAATGCATCTCTGGGTTATTTGTGGGGCCTGCCTTGTGTTTTTACATGAGTAGAATGTGTGCTTTTATTTAAAATGCATCTCTGGGTTATTTGTGGGGCCTGCCTGGTGTTTTTACACGAGTAGAATGTGTGCTTTTATTTAAAATGCATCTCTGGGTTATTTGTGGGGCCTGCCTGGTGTTTTTACATGAGTAGAATGTGTGCTTTTATTTAAAATGCATCTCTGGGTTATTTGTGGGGCAGAGGAATGCGTTCATATATTCACCCACCCCCCGGGAAAAAATATATAGTCCAGCCCCCCACAAGGTCTGAGGGACAGTGGGCCGGCCCCCTGCTGAAAAGGTTTGCTGACCCCTGGAATGGAGGGTCAGGCGTAACCCTGAATAAATGGCAAGCCTGCCTTCAAAATGCGCTGTGGGCCTGTTTTTTTTTTTTTAGGGTTTGCCTTGCTGTGACGCTGGGTATGTTTCCGGGGCGAGGGACTTGCTTTTGCCTGCCCCAAATGTGGAGCAATCAGGAGGCTTGCCAAAAACAAGTCAGCCGTGGGGAGGGAAAGGGTATTTCCCCCGACACTCTTGATGTGTGTGCATTTACGGGTTTCCTTTTGACAAATTGGGAGGGAGTGGCTGAAAAAAGCCGCAACAGACAGAGACGAGGAAGCAGATAAGAGCCGCTTTGTACGTTCGTGCCTAAAACACATTAGCCCAGTTTCCTGTTTCCAAGAGAGGACAGCCTCTGGGTAGCTCACAAACAGGCCATTGAAGTGATAGACTTTCCTCTCTTTCTTTTTGGCCGCCCTTAAACAGGTGGCTCATCATGGTTTCCAGTCCTTGGTAGATTTCTGCTCCATAAACACCAGGCCAAAGTTTCAGAATCCCAGTGTACTGGAAGAAGCAAAGATCACCAGAGTGGAAGCAATGATTCTTCAACATCAACTTCGTTGGACTGGCCATGTTGTTTGGTTGCCTGGTTGTCGTCTTCCAAAGCAACTCTTCTATTCCGAACTTAAAAATGGAAAACGTGATGGTGGTGGTCCACAAAAGAGGTTCAAAGACTCTCTCAAGGCAATTTTTAAAAAAAATGTAGTATAAACACCGACAACTGGGAAACACTGGCCTGCGAGCGCTCCAATGGGAGAACAGCCTTGACCAAAGCTGTCATGGGCGTTGAAACAAAATAAAAAAATTCCTTCCAGTAGCACCTTAGAGACCAACGAAGTTTGTTCTTGGTACGAGCTTTTGTATGGGCTTTGAAGACGCTCAAACTCAGGACGCAAGGGGGAAAACTGCTAAGAGGAAGGCACACTTGGCAAACCCACACCGGGGTCAACTCCCACCCAGAAACCAATGTCCCCAATGTGGAAGGACGTGTGGATCCAGAATTGGCCTCCACACAGTCACTTACGGACTCACCGTTAAGACAATCTTACTTGGCTACGAATGATAGAAGAAGAAGAAGAAGAAGAAGAAGAAGAAGAAGAAGAAGAAGAGGAGGAGGAGGAGGAGGAGGAGGAGGGAGGAGGAGGAGGAGGAAGAAGAAGAAGAAGAAGAAGAAGAAGAAGAGGAGAAGGAGGAGGAGGAGGAGGAGGAGGAGGAGGAAGAAGAAGAAGAAGAAGAAGAAGAAGAAGAAGAAGAAGAAGAAGAGAGAGGAGGAGGAGGATGAGGAGGAGGAGGAGGAGGAGGAGAGAGGAAGAAGAAGAAGAAGAAGAAGAAGAAGAAAGAAGAAGAAGGAAGAAGAAGGAAGAAGAGAGGAAAGAAAGAAGAGGAGAAGGGAGGAAGGAGTAGGAGGGAGGAGGAGGGAGGAGGAGGGAGGAGGAGGAAGAAAGAAGAAGAAGAAGAAGAAGAAGAAGAGGAGAGAAGGAGGAGGGAGGAGGAGGAAGAAGAAGAAGAAGAGGAGGAGGAGGAGGAGGAGGAGGAGGAGGAAGGAAGAAGAAGAAGAAAAGAAGAAGAAGAAGAAGAAAGAAGAAGAAGAAGAAGAAGAAGAAGAAGAAAAAGAAGACCATTCCACTGGGAAAACTGCCAGCGCTTTGAACGGTGCCACACTGAATGTGAAGAGAGCTTCCATCTCTCGAATCCAGCTCCTGCTCACCCTTCTTTTCCCATTGACCCCATTGCCCCTGCCTGCAGCCAAGGCCAACAGGGAGACAGCAAGCAGAAGGGAAATCTCATCCCCCTTGTGATAGTTTTCTCAGCTGCCAGCGAGGAATCCTGATTTGCACGCTTTGTGGGGTCGCTGCCTTGAGCTGCTCCTGGCAGATCAGCCTGGCTCAGCTCCAACAAGCAATGAGGCTAAATCCTGCACATTCCCAAACTCTTGGGAGCGGGGTGGCGCGGTGGGTCAGAGCATCCGGTTGTTGACCAAAAGATTGGTGGTTCGAGCCCACCCAGGGAACTTCTGCGGGCAGGATTCCTGCATGGCATATTGCACCGATCCTGGTGGCTACCGATTAGTTTCTGGGCCCAATTCGACACGGGTGATCCTTGCCTCTTCCAGTACACTGGCATTAGTTTGCCTGTCTTCCCAAGTGATGTGTAAAAATTTCCGGAGACACTGTTGATGGAAATCTTCAAGGAGTTGGAGATGGCGTTTGTAAGTGGCCCATGTTTGACAAGCATGCCGTATGGTTTGGTAGTACAATAGTTTTGCAAACGAACATTTTGGTTTCCCTGCGAATGTCCCGGTCCTCAAACACTGCATTTCAATTGGGAGAATCCTGCACTCTCAAGAGTTCAGGCGATGCTGGATTTCGGCATCAATGTCAGCCCTTGTGGAAAGATAACTGCCCAGGTAGGAGAAGTCACTTTCCAACGTTACACCATTGAGTTGGATTTGTGGCGCTGCAGAGGGTTTGTTTTGCTGATGATTGGCTGGCAGGCAGGCACCTTAAACGACAGGGACGATATGACTTGGGAAACCAAAAGTTACATTGGTTAGATTCACACAATTTAGTTTTGCTTGTTAAGGAAAATGTGTGCAAAATCGTGTAGAAATCATTTAAAATTATTGCAAAGTGCTTGCACTTAGATTCATTGTTGTTGTTGTTGTTGTTGTTAATTACCTGAGATGTTCAGAAGGTAAAATGGTAATACTTTGGTTTTCCGAAAGCAATTGATGACTTTCGTCAAGCGACCAAGCTGAATGTTGCCCAGCAACAAACCTAATAGCAGACTTGTATTGTTCAGTCGTTCAGTCGTGTCCGACTCTTTGTGACCCCATGGACCAGAGCACGCCAGGCACCCCTATCCTTCACTGCCTCCCACAGTTTGGCCAAACTCATGCCAGTCGCTTTGAGAACACTGGCCAACCATCTCATCCTCTGTCGTCTCCTTCTCCTTGTGCCCTCCATCTTTCCCAACATCAGGGTCTTTTCCAGGGAGTCTTCTCTTCTCACGAGGTGGCCCAAGTATTGGAGCCTCAACTTCAGGATCTGCCCTTCCAGTGAGCACTCAGGGCTGATTTCTTTGAGAATGGATAGGTTTGATCTTCTCGTAGTCCATGGGACTCTCAAGAGTCTCCTCCAGCACCAGAATTCAAAAGCATCAATTCTTCGGCAATCGACCTTCTTGATGGTCCAGCTCTCACTTCCGTACATTACTACTGGGAAAACCATAGCTTTAACTATACAGACCTTTGTCGGCAAGGTGATGCACAAACCTAATAGCAGACTTGTATTCCTCGCATCCAAAAACGGATTTTGAAGAGCCCTCACTGAAGAAATCTGCAAAATGTAAGTTTCGCCCGTCCCCCCATAAATGACACACCCTACTGGCGCCCCCCAGTTTTGCTGGACTCCAAGCTCCAGTTAGACCCAGCCAGGTCAGGGGGACTGAAGCCTTGCAAGATCTGAGTGGCCGAAAACTCTCCACTTCGGTTTTCTGCTCCAGAGGAGCCGCCTTGTCGCTTGGACATCGTGGAGAGTTTGGGTTTGGAGGGGGAGCGTTTTACAAGGTTTGGAGTCCTCGCCCGTCTGCTTCTTGGGTTGCCTCCAGTCCTGACTTCGGGGATTCGTCTTGAGACTACAGTGGTCAAAACAGAACAAAAACCAGCTACTACACGTACACAGAGGCTGGCTCGAGGACTTCCTGGGCCAAATTTCCATTCTAATAAAACACGACACCCAGTGTGATAATCGCTTAGCAAAACCTTTATTGGATGCCTGTTCCCTTCACAAACTGCAGGGCAAGGGCTGTTTACTGGTGCTGCAAAAATGAAGAGGAGACATTTCTAGCCAAGTCTTGGGACCAGACTTAGGCACCCCAGCTGACCCCAGCTTGCTAGCAGGGTTTATTTTGGGAAGTGTAATTGCACAATGAAATGAAGAATGCCTGTATGTACGTTGCTGAAAGGGTTTAACATTGGAAATTTCCATTAAAGCATGCTGAATCTCTAATCTCTAGCTGGGTTGATAAGGAACTGTTGGTGTTCTCTGCTGGCCTTCACGTGAGTGTTTAACCTTAGACCATGCGATTAAGGTATTCAATTGCAAATCTCCATCTTGAAGGGAGTTGCCTGTTAGTCTTTCTCAGGACGCAACAGAAACAACAACAGATGTGATAATCTCTCCAGGAGCTGCATAGCCTGAGGCTGGATGCAGGCTAATGCAAGCTATGGGAGAGAAGAGATTTGAATTTTACTCTGATCATAATTATATTACATATATTTAAGAAGAAGTACATGTGCTTGGATATTATGGAATTGTCTGGATGTATCATTGATGTTTTTGTACCTGTTTTGAAGAAGTTCTGGCTACTAAAGCTTTGAATCATATTTATTGGGTCTGAATGTTTTTTATTCCAAAAGGATTCCGTTTTCTGCATCCAATGCTTCATGCTGTGCAATATTAATATCTGTAGTATATGTAGCTCGCTTCCCGGATCCGTAGAAGTTAAGATCAGTACATGCCATTTGGAAGAAGGTGTCAAAAGGGGACTACATCACCTTTAGCAACAAGTAGGAGGAGGAGGAGGAGGAGGAGGAGGAGAAGAAGCAAGAAGACGAAGAAGAAGAAGAGAAAGAAGAAGAGAAGAAGAAGGAAGAAAAAAGAAGAGAAGAAGAAGAACAGAAGAAAGAAAGAGATGGTAGAAGAGGAGGAGGAGGAAGTTTGGATTGGATATCCCTCTTTATCACTACCCGAAGGAATCTCAAAGCGGCTCAATTTCTCTTTCCTCTCCCCACAAACAAACACTCTGTGAGGTGAGTGGGCTGAGAGACTTCAAAGAAGTGTGACTAGCCCAAGGTCACCAGCGCTGCATGCGGAGGAGCGGGGAAGCGAACCCAGTTCACAGATTACAAGTCTACGCTCTTAACCCTACACACCACTGGCTCTCTAGAGCAGGTGTTTTTCAACCTTTTGGGCAAAGGCACACTTGTTCATGAAAAAAATCACGAGGCACACCACCATTAGAAAATGTTAAAAAAATTAACTCTGTGCCTATATGACTATATATAAATTAAGTTCAATTTTTCCGCGGCAACCAGGCAACATCTCGCGGCACACTAGTGGCCGCGGAACAGTGGTTGAAAAACATGCTCTAGAGGAAAGAAGAGGAAGAAGGAAGAGGAAGAGGAAGAGGAAGAAGAAGAAGACGAAGAAGAAGAAGAAGAAGAAAGAAGAGAAGAAGAAGAAGAAGAAGAGGAAAGAGGAAAAAAAAGAAGAGGAAGAGGAAAGAGGAGATGAAGGAAAGAAGGAAAGAAGAAGAAGACGAAGAAGAAGAGAAGGAAGACGAAGAAAGAGTAGTTTGGATTTGGATATCCTGCTTATGACTACCCGAAGGAGTCTCAAAGCGGCTAACATTTCATCCTTTCCCTTCTCCCCACAACAAACACTCTGTGAGGTGAGTGGGGCTGAAAAGACTTCAAAGAAGTGTGACTGGCCCAAGGTCACCCAGCAGCTGCATGTGGAGGAGCGGAGACGCGAACCCGGTCACCAGATTATGAGTCTACGCTCTTAACCGCTACACCACACTGGGAAAATGTTGTCTGTTCGGGAGAGGTATTTAGCTTAGCAAAAAATGTCTTTGACATGCGAAACACCCCAGGTGCTGAGAAAGGGCTGAGAAAGGCCCCATCTAAATCCCCAGAGAGCGGTTGACAGTCAGTGGAATTAAATCTAAGCTACATTGATTCATTCAGGATGTATTAAGAGCGAGCTTGGCTAATTTCCTGTTTTTGAAACAACGGACCAAAATCTCAGCCACCCTTCCGAATTCACACTTCTCTGAACGTTGCAATGCGGTCCCCCGCCAAGAATTGTGCATGAAAATGCATTTACTAGTCAAATTGTGCAAGTGAAAATAACATGAGCATGTTATTCTCTTCTCTTCTCTCCTCCTCCTGTTGCTCAGTCCTTGCTTCTGCCAAAGCCACTTCCGCCCATGGGCAGGGGTGGCGTTGTGGGCATCACGACCGAACAACGCGCGCAGCCCTGCGCGATTGGCTGGATTCCCCCTGCTTCTCCCGAAGGCCAACCAATCTGGTCGGCTGAGGGGAGGGGCCAGCAACCCTTTAACTGGGAGACGGCGGGAATCCTTCCCCCTCTCCTTCGTGGCCCCCAGCTGCATCGGTTCTCCGCCCACCCACCCTTTAGCTATTGACCTTGCTATGGACTCCAGTTGGTCGCCCCAGTTGGCTGGGGGGCCTGGTAGGACTTTTTCCCATTTGGGCTAGCCAAATCGGGTTTTTTCACAATTCGTCACAACTTTTGGTTTGGCGGTTAGGCATTGGATAACATCAATAGAGGTAAAAAAAAGGGGGGTAGCGCCATCACCTGCCCTCATTGGAAGGGTATTCCGTTAAAGGTTTCCAGGGGCGTGGTCCCGTCCAAAGCCTAGGGAGGTTAGGGCCTAAGGCACGCCCCAACGGTGACCACAGGGGCAGCTCAACTTGATAAGCGTCAGGTGGGCTGCCCTTGGTGGTTAACCCTTCACGGACCTCCAACACCAGGGTTGGGGTCACATATAGTGGTTAGGATCCAATGCCTAAGCCAATACCACTCAACATCCGTAACCAATAAAGTTGTGGCCTTTACGCCCATTAATTCAATACCATGTCTCAAGTGTCATTATTCAGTTGGGAGGGAGGGACATTGCCACGCAACCTAGCAGCTCAAAAGCACGTCAAAGTGCAAGTAGATAAATACAGGTAGGTACCGCTCCGGCGGGAAGGTAAAGGGTGTTTCCGTGCGCTGCTCTGGTTCGCCAGAAGCGGCTTAGTCATGCTGGCCACATGACCCGGAAGCTGTACGTCGGCTCCCTCGGCCAAATAAAGCGAGATGAGCGCCGCAACCCCAGAGTTGTCCACGAATGGACCTAATGGTCAGGGGTCCCTTTACCTTTACCAGGGGGTTTTGACTGACAGACTCAGGAAAAGCCTGCGATGTCTTGTCGTTGTTCACAGAAAAACACCCCTTTGATGTGCTTATCCTCCTGCTTTGTTCGTCATTTGACTATCGCAACGATCCAGAACTTCGGCGAATAATACATCTGGCCTCAAAACCTTCGCGAGCCAGCAAACATACTATAAATTACAGCAACATGCTTAAAGAGAAATGCGGGTTTTCCGTTGCAAAGTTTTATAGACTTGCTCCAACCTCAGCTGGGAGCTGGAAGTTGGAATCCTGCGTTTCTCCTTTCCCAGCAATGTTTTCGGAGACACGCAAATACACATAGCGCGCACACACAGACACACAGACACAAACACACGGTGGTAAATCTTAAGATCGCTTTGATAGATTTGTAATCACTCCATTAGTGGCTCGTTTGGGAACAGTTCAAGGAAGAGCTTTTTTTTATAATCCGTATCAAATAACTCCAAAATAAGGAAGCCATATTCTCAGGATAGCAAAGTGGAATTTTCTCCTTTCACAAGGTCCAAGCTGTCTATCCTATTAATTTGTATTACTAAAGCATTGTTGTTGTGTTGTTGTGTGTTGTGTTGTTGTTGTTGTGTTGTTGTTGTTACCTTGTCCATCTGGCTGGGTTTCCCCAGCCACTATGGGCGGCTTCCAGCAAAATATTAAAATATTGTAATTCATCAAATATTAAAAGCTTCCCTAAACAGGGGTGCCTTCAGGTGTCTTCTAAAAGTCAGAGAGTTGTTTATTCCTTTGACATCTGATGGAATGACATTCCACAGGGCGGGCGCCACCACGAGAAGGCCCTCTGCCTGGTTCCCTGTATCTGCGCTTCTCACAGGGAGGGAACCGTCAGAAGGCCATCGGAGCTGGACCTCAGTGTCCGGGCTGGACGATGGGGGTGGAGACGCTCCCTCAGGTATACTGGGCCTCGGCCATTTAGGGCTTTCAAGGTCAGTACCAACACTTTGAATTGTGCTCAGAAACGTCCTGGGAGCCAATGGAGGCCTTTCACGACTGGTGTTAAGTGGTCTCGGTGGCCGCTCCCGGTCCGCATTTGTGCTATACCTTCCTGAGTTCCACGTTTTAAAAAATTCTGTATTTAGTTTTGTAGCTGCAAACAGAAAAAAGTATAATAGGGGGGAACAGGCTGTGGAGGAATACCCACGGAAACGGGGAATCTCTGAGAAAATTCTTGATCTGCCTGTTCTTGGCTGGTCTCTCAGCCTTTTCCGAATCTCCCCCCCCCCAAGTCCAGGTGCTCGTGCCACCTTCCCCGGGAAATTGGAGAGCGATGAGGAATGCGCCATAAACCGAGAAAAGGGTGATACATCTTCTTGACTGCATCTTTCAAGGCGGACTCTGTGCATGGCGGGAAGTGGGGGGGGGGAGAGATGGACCGCCCCACAGCAGCTAACCACCCCACAGATGCAGGGGGCCTCTTTGTTGCTGTTGTTAGTAATATTGTCAAGTGGATTTAGTGCCAGCTTAGCAGGGGGTGGGGGCAGCGGACCTCCGCCGTCTCCCCAGATGCAGCCGGGAAAACCGGCTCGTTCTCAAATTGCAGCTGTACAATCCGAGCACCCACCCTCCAGAAGAAGAAGAAGAAGAGTTTGGATTTGATATCCGCTTTATCACTACCCAAAGGAGTCTCAAAGCGGCTCACATTCTCCTTTTCCCTTCCTCCCCACAACAAACACTCTGTGAGGTGAGTGGGGCTGAGAGACTTCAGAGAAGTGTGACTAGCCCAAGGTCACCCAGCAGCTGCATGTGGAAGAACGGGGAATCGAACCCGGTTCACCAGATTACAAGTCTACCGCTCTTAACCACTACACCAGCTTGCGTCCGACTTCAAAACCGGCAAGAGGAGGACAAGGGCTCCCTTCTCCCTTGCCCTTTGGCTCCCTCTTCCATGACGAACCATAAAAAAGAGGCCGTGGAAGTCTGAAAAATTCATTTTGATTGGCACTAGGGCATGGAAAAATTGCTCCATAAATAGCAGAGCTCTTGGAAGGGAAGCTACAGGTTTTTTTTTCTTTCGTTTCTTCTTTTTCGTTTAAAGCTGCGGCAAATTAGCCCGCCTGTTTACACGTCCTCTAATGAGACGGAAGCTTGGTTTTCCAGACCTCGGGTCCCAAAGTGCTGAGGATTTCATGCAGGCCTCAGAACTGCTTTCTGAGGCGGGAATCTGCGGTAGGGCTCCAAAACGTAGACACGTTGGGACACAGTCGAGCAACAACCAGAAATTCAGTTTCCGCCACACACACACACACACACACACCACACACACACACCAGCCCCTGGATTGCATGAGTGATGCAGGCAGGTAAGCACACCAGGTGAGGAGGTCCTGAGGGGTCTTCAGCAAACCCAGAATTTTCAAGGAGGGGGCTGGACTCCCCCCAAATCCTGTGGCCCTGCTCCGCCTCCCTGCAATGGGGGGGGGGTGCGGGGGCAAGTCAGCGCCCTTGCATGCAGGGCTGAGAAGTTGACTAGCTGTATTTACTCACCTCGGATACGCTGATGATACAAGCTTGATGGCAGAAAGTGAGGAGGAATTAAAGAAGCTTTTAATGAGGGTGAAAGAGCAGAGCACAAAATATGGTCTGAAGCTCAACATCAAAAAGACTAAGATCATGGCCACTGGTCCCAACACCTCCTGGCAAATAGAAGGGGAAGAAAATGGAGGCAGGGGAGAGATTTTACTTTCTTGGGTTCCATGATCACTGCAGATGGTGACAGCAGTCACGAAATTAGAAGACGCCTGCTTCTTGGGAGGAAAGCAATGACAAACCTAGACAGCATCTCAAAAAGCAAAGACATCACCTTGCCGACAAAGGTCCGTATAGTTAAAGCTATGGTTTTCCAGTAGTGATGTATGGAAGTGAGAGCTGGACCGTAAAGAAGGCTGTTCGCCAAAGAATGGATGCTTTTGAATTCTGGTTTTAGAGGAGACTCTTGAGAGTCCCAAGACTGCAAGAAGATCAAATTTATCCATCCTTAAAGAAATCAGCCCTGAGTGCTCACTGGAAGGACAGATCCTGAAGCTGAGGCTCCAATACTTTGGCCACTCATGAGAAGAGAAGACTCCCTGGAAAAGACCCTGATGTTGGGAAAGATGGAGAGCACAAGGAGAAGGGGGCGACAGAGGATGAGATGGTTGGACAGTGTTCTCGAAAGCTACCAACATGAGTTTGGCCAAACTGCGGGAGGCAGTGGAAGACAGGAGTGCCTGGCATGCTCTGGTCCATGGGGTCACGGAGAGTCGGACACGACTGAACGACTGAACAACAACAACAAAATTTATTCACTGGTCACATTAGAGACCACCTTTATCATCCAAGGATCTCAAGGTGGTGGACTTTGTTCTCCTCCTCCCTGTTCCGTCCTCGCGACAACCCTCCGAGGAAGGCTGTGATTGGCCCGAGGTCACCCAGCGAGCTTCATGGCCGAGAGGGGATTCAAACCCAGGTCTCCCAGGTCCAACACTCTCACAGTTATGCCACAGCCTAGACCATGGGTAGGCAAACTGAAGCCCGAGGGCCGGATCCGGCCCAATCGCCTTCTCAATCTGGCTCACGGACGGTCCGGGAGTCAGCGTGTTTTAACATGAATAGAATGTGTGCTTTTATTTAAAATGCACCTCTGGGTTATTTGCGGGGCCTGCCTGGTTTTTACATGAGTGGAATGTGTCCTTTTATTTAAAATGCATCTCTGGGTTACTTGTGGGGCATAGGAATTCGTTCATATATATTTCCCCCCCAAAATATAGTCCAGTCCGAGGGACAGTGGACCGGTCCCCTGCTGAAAATGTTTGCTGACCCCTGGTCTAGAGGGTGGTGGGCATAGGAGTCACCTCCTAGGGGTGGAGATCCCTTCAGCCCCCCCATAAAATATTTGAGGGGGCTGCCCCCCCATAAAAAGTTGGTGGGAACTGCCATTCAAATGACACACCTGCACCTTGTCTTCTGATCAATTATGAAGGGAAGGGTTTACCTGACACCCCTGCCCCACAATATTTTATTGAAGTTGGCACCCCCAGTGATGGGTAACAAGCAGGGGCTCTGAACATGGGATGGGGGTGGCGCTGTGGTCTAAACCGCTGAGCCTTAAGGCTCGGTGATCGGAAGGTCGGCGGTTTGAATCCCCGTGACGGAGCGAGCTCCCACTGCTCTGTCCCTCCTTCCCACCTAGCAGTTCGAAAGCACACCAGCGCAAGTAGATAAGTAGGTATCACTGCGGCGGGATGGTAAACAGCATTTCCATGCTTTCTGGTTTCCACCACGGTGTCCCTTTGAGCCAGAAGCGGTTTAGTCCTGCTGGCCGCATGACCCAAAAAGCTGCCTGCGGACAAAACCGGCTCCCTCGGCCTGAAAGCGAGATGAACGTCGCAACCCCATAGTCGCCTTTGACTGGACTTAACCGCCATGGGGTCCTCGTCCTTTACCTTTTGCACATTCTCAAGAACGCTCTTCTTATTCATATTGGCTCGCAGACAGAAGGATGGGAAGTCACAACGTAAGAAAGTGAAATGAACAATGGAAGGTTCTGATTGGAAAAAACTAAAAATTCTTTGAGGAGGACTCTGGCCAAGCCATGCCTCCTCTCCTCAAGCCACACCCCTCGACAGCGTTGCTCCGCCCCCACTTTGAGTGCCACCGTCTGCCTGGAATCTGCCTCCGAACTGCGATAATTGTTTCTTGCCTTACATGTTGCATTTGCAGAAGTTCTCTCCAGCTTTCTCAGGGCACACTCTGCCTGCTTTTCAGAGTCGCGCCCGTCACTCTGCCCAGTTTTGCCAGGGGCCTTGCCCCCACCACCACCACCACCAAGCAGCCCCTGGGAAGTTGCCCCCCAAGGAATGTGGGGCCTCCCACCCAAGCTGGGAGGTAAAAAACAAAACAAAAAACTTCCATTGCCTGGAAGCGTAACCATGTCCCCCCCCCCTGCTTCCAGCCTCTTCCTTTTGCTCATCTGCAAACATCTGCAGCCTGAATCATAAATTAATCTGACTAAAACACAGTTAATAGACTTGCGGAGACCCCCAGATTCTGATCTTGACGGATTAGAGTGAGAGGAAGGATCCGAGGGCGCTTTTCTCAGCCCTTTGCTCAATAGGGCAACTCCGAGGAAAAAGTCTGCAAAGCTGCACATTCTGAGTCGGTTAACGAGTTCCAGATTTTTTTGTTGGAGGGGGGGGGCGCTTGTCAGCTGCTTTGCATTATTTATAGATCCCTTGCGGTCATCGTGAAATGATGGGGGGGGAGAGAGAGGAGTAGGGGTCTCATCACTCCGGACTCAAGGCAGCCTGCCCTCGGGGATACGTTACAAGTTTCGTTCACAATTTTTCAAACAACGCCCCCCCCTCCCTCCCTGAGTATTCTGTTTCCAGTATTCTGAAGTAAGAAGCAATTAGGCTCCGTCCCTTGCTTAAGGAAGGGTTGTAGATTTTACAATGCTGGGGGGGGAGGGAGGTGGGCAGGGGTTGCCAGGAGCCCGAGGCCGATTAACACCCCTTTTGCAAAAGAATTTTTTAAAAAAAATCCTGGCTGACGGGAGAGGTCGTGTACAAATTCACAGCGTGAGGTTTGAAATCTGAAGCGCCGAGGTGACCCTCTAGCGTCTCTGCACGGCGGTTGTGACATGATTTGTGGAGAAGGGTACATTTCTTTATTTGGTTTTGTCATCACTGATGAAGTCAGGGGAGAGGGGTTGCAATGGCAGCCGGCATCCATCCCTTCTCCGGCGATTCCCGGCTCTACACTGGCCTAAATGGGTTTCAGTGTCAGCCATACTGCTCAGAAATAGAATCGCTATTGTTGGAAGGGTCCCAAGAGTCATCTAGTCCAACCCCCTGCAATGCAGGAATCTCAACGGAAGCATGCGTGGCAGATGGCCGTCCGGATAACGCCAGCCAAGTGTTCATTCATGCATTCCTTTCTTTCTTTCTCCGTTTGTTCAGCGCGCTTTATGTTCCGCCAGAGAGCATCTGCAGAACAGCTTGCCTGTCGTGAAAACAAACACAGTCCCTACCTTTCAGGCTTACAAACACGCAAAGGTGCGGCACAAAAGGAAAAAGGATTGGGGAGGGAAGAGGAAAGCAAGCAAACTCGGGCGCCGCATTCTTAACATTGCAGGGGTCTCGTTGAGATTTTTGCTGACCAAAACCTGAATGGATTTAATTCAGAACAGTCATGTATTGCTGGCTGGTTGCAGCAGCCAAAAACCTACATTTTTCTGGTATGGGATTGACCAGTCAGTCGTGTTTTCCTTGAGCCATAAGTCTGTTGACCCATCGTGTTGTTGCATTAATCCACCTGAAAACCCCATGCAAGAAGACTGCATTTAAATTTACAAAAGAAGAGCTTGCTGGATCAGACCCTCCAAGTCCAGTATCGTGTTCTCACTCGGCGGACAAGCTCCCGATCCTGCGAACACTTTGTCTTCATTTTTAACAGATCAATTTCCTGTTACAGAAAGCCGGTTTGAACGCAATCATCACGTAGGGGTAGGGGCGGCGATCCTAAAATTTAAAAAGGGGAAATGGAGAGGGTGAGGGGTCAAATCCGATTCCACCCCTCCCACCCCACTCCACTTTCCATTCCACTTTTCTTCCTTAAGAAGAATTTTCCCATCCGCCAACCCATCAAGAGATCTGGTTACTTCTGAACGATGCTTGGGGAGGGGGTTGGCTTTGTGGTCAACAGATACCTCCGACTTGGGTGTTGCCATGGCGATAAATAACTGCGGTCCCATCTTTCCTTCCTCACTGCCCCTTCCCCCGCCCCACTTGCCAGAGTAATCCCATTGTCCGCAGATCTTCCTGCAAGGCAGTTCTCACACTGCAAGAAGGCAGATGGCCGTGAAGTCCGCCCTCCTTGATTTCCTCACCTGGGTGATGCATTTTATGGCTCTTGGCACAAGTACAAGGAACAGGCCCGGTGCTCCGTGGGGCTTGGTTACAGCCTGAATGAAATATTTCGGTAGGGAGGGAAAGCAGGGGAAAAGGGAGGTGGTGGTGGAAGGAAATGGGCTAAAATAGGCACCAGGCCCAGCTTGGGCTGTTGGTTTAGACCAGGGGTGGCCAACTCCCAAGAGACTGTGATCTACTTGCAGAGTTAAAAGAAGAAGAAGAAGAAGAAGAGTTTGGATTTGATATCCCACTTTATCACTACCCGAAGGAGTCTCAAAGCGGCTCACATTCTCCTTTTCCCTTCCTCCCCCACAACAAACACTCTGCGAGGCGAGTGGGGCTGAGAGACTTCAGAGAAGTGGGACTAGCCCAAGGTCACCCAGCAGCTGCATGTGGAGGAGCGGAGACGCAACCCGGTTCCCCAGATTACGAGTCTACCGCTCTTAACCACTACACCACACTGGCTCTCAAAAAAAAACTGGCAGTGATCTACCCCCCTTTTGGGGGGTTTCAGGTCAAAGTTGTTAAGCTTTTTTGGGGAGGAGGAAGGCCCGTTTTTAAGGCTTTCAGATCAAAGTTGTTGTTGACCTTTTTTTAGGGAGGGAAGCCCCATTTTGGGGGGGTTGCAGGGCAAAAAAAAATAATGAGATGTTTTTTAGGGAATCCAAAGTTGTTGAGCTTCTTTGGGGGGAGCCAGTGATCTACCACAGGCGTCCAGTGATCTACGGTAGATCACGATCTACCTGTTGGACGTGCCTGGTTTAGACCATGCATAGGCAAACTCAGCCCTCCAGATGTTTTGGGACTACAAACTCCCATGATCCCTAGCTAACAGGACCAGTGGTCGGGGATGATGGGAATTGTAGTCCCAAAACATCTGGAGGGCTGAGTTTGCCTATGCCTGGTTTAGACCTGCATGACAGCACTTACAGGTGAAACTTGACAAATTAGAATATCGTGGGAAAAGTCCATTTATGTAAGCACTTGTTTCCATTAGCTACTGGAGTTAATATATGAGATAGACTCATGACCTGCAAAGCGAGATACGTCAAGCCTTTGCTTGTTATAATTGTGATGGTTATGGCGTACAGCTGATGAAAACCCCAAAGTTGAGATTGTTAATTTGGGGTTCTCATCAGCTGTACGCCATAATCATCACAATTATAACAAGCAAAGGCTTGACGCATCTCGCTTTGCATGTCGTGAGTCTATCTCATAGATTAGTTTCACCTTTTAAGTTGAATTTCTGAGAGAAATGAACCTTTCCACGAAATTCTAATTTTTCGTTATTTCCCTCAGGGCCGCCCGGGGTTCGGGGGGACTCCGCTGGCCACGCAAATCATTTCTAGGTGACGTGACCGTGGTTTATTGTATATGCAGTGCCTGATGGTTTAGGGTTATTTCTTGCTTTGCTTTTCGTTCCCTTCGTGAATGATGCCATGGCCTTTGGCTAGTGCAATAAAGTTGTTGGTGATGATGGTGTCCAGTCAAAGGCGACTATGGGGTTGCGGCGCTCATCTCGCTTTTCAGGCCGAGGGAGCCGCCGTTTGGTCTGCAGACAGCTTTTCCGGGTCATGTGGCCAGCAGGACTTAACCGCCTCTGGCGCAATGGGGTACCGCTGACAGAAACCAGAGCGCACGGAAATGCCGTGTACCTTCCCACCAGAGCGGTACCTATTTATCTACTTGCACTTTGACGTGCTTTCGAACTGCTAGGTTGGCAGGAGCAGGGACCGAGCAACGGGAGCTCACCCCGTCATTGTGGGGATCCGAACCGCCGACCTTCTGATCAGCAAAGCCCTAGGCTCTGTGTTTAACCCAGGGACCGGTGCTAGGGCTTCTTGCACCCTAGGCGAGACCACCTTCTGGTGCCCCACACCCCCCCCCCATGCCAAAGCCTGCTTAGTGGGAGCCGGGGTGGTGGTGTAGGGGGCAGCAGTACCTCTCCGCTACAGCGGAGAAGCTGCTGCTAGCCCGCCCCGCCCCCCCCGCCCAAGCCTGGCCAGCACCCCCCTCCATTTCGGCGCCCTAGGCAATTGCCTAGTTCGCCTTTATGGACGCGCCGGCCCTGGTTTAACCCATAGCACCACCCGCCTCCCTGATAACGGACTTAGGGGAACTTAGGGGACCGTAAATCCATTGGACTGTAAAAAACAAGCCCAATATTTTTTTCCCTACAACGCACCCCAGCTGGCTGCAAAGAAGTACTTGACAACGGAATCACTTTGTGGTATCCTCTTTATTTTCAGTTCACACAAAATGCTTTTTTTGGGGGGGTGGGGGTGCAGCAGGTAAGAGGAAAACAGATTTGACATTGCATACGTTTCCAGAGCTGATCTACGCGTTTGGAAAAAGCACACAAGAATAGCCGTGCGCCGGACCGTAGCACTTCAGAAAGGAGAAGTCACTGTGCAAAGCGGGAGCAGGGAACCTGTGGTCCAACAGATATTCTGGATTACATCTTATGGGCCACGTTGGCTGGGGACGTTGGGGACTGGAGTCCCGCAGCCTCTCCCCGGAGGGCCGCAGGTTTCCCGAGGCCTGGTGTAAGGAAGAAGAAAAACAGCTCCCTGCCTTGGAAATCCAGCCGCTCAGAGAGGAGGCGAGATTGTGGTCTCCTTCCTTGCTTTGGAAAAAGCAGTTTGAGCACGGATCGGGGACATCTATTACGGAATGCTACGGGTGTGCTTTTTTTCTGAACAGGCAGATCGCTCCCCTCGACAATAAGCAGACCGTTAAAACAACGAACTTCGTGACACCGGAGAGCTTTCGTTACGGCAAACGTTTGGGGCTGTGGATCCAAACCCCATCATTCCTGCCCACGGGGGCCTGAGTTGATGGTCCGGATAGGTCCCTGTTCCGTTGCCGCTGCCGCTGCCTCTCCCTCGAGGAGGGAGTTTTGGGTCACAGCAACTGGTAAAACCAAGAAACCCTTGACGGCTGGACCCTTTGTACCCCGGAAAGAGAAGGAGAGGTGGCAGCAGCAATGGGGCAGGGAGGAGGGTTAGGGGAAGAGGAGCCCCACAGCACCTGCCAGAGCCCACTGGCTAGACCATCCTTCTCTTAGAGGAGGCGGTAGCAGCAGCTGTGAGCGGCTTTTAGCTCTGAATCTGATGCCCTGCCACTCAGGAGCCGCCATGTATGTAGGTTATACAGGGAGCTCAGAGCTGCAATCACACAAGCCTGTTTCCCACCCACCCCACCCAAACTTTTCGGTGCTCCAAAGTGTGGCGCTAAATTGTTGGGAAGAAAAAAAAACGCAGGGAGAAGAACGAATAGACGCTCCCATTTCCCAAACAGGACGTCTCCTAAGAGATCGCGTTAAAAGGGTGCGGCAAATTTTTTCAACTGGATGCACGGGCTTGTATCCAGCGCTGGTCATATCCAGAGTCAACCCCCCATGAAATGAAATTCATTTCAGCGGCGGGTTCGTTCTGAGTAGAGCTGCGTTGGAGACATGCGGCCGGCATCCTTTGAACAGGAGGAAGGGGGCACAAATACCAGCCGTTCTGCTGCCACTTCAATGATTCGTTTTGTTCGAGAAGGAGGGAAATTTAAAGGACGGGAGATTTCCCTGTCTTTGGGCTCATCCGCATTTGCCTTTGACACTTTCCCCCGGGGAAACCCAAACTTTTCTGCTGAATCCGATTTATTGATTTATTGATGAAGGGCAGCCGGGATAAGCAGAGAACCGCTTCGACCTGTGCTTTCTAGACATGGCACAAACGCTGGTCTGGGTGAGCTCTTGGTCATTCACCCCCCCTACATATAATATACCATTGCATAAAAAACCAAAATTAATCTTAAAATGATAGATACAATCACAGGTAAAACACAAACATGGAATTGCATTGAAGTTATTTAAGAGTACGGCTGAAGGGCATTGCTTTATGGGATAGAACACAAACATCGCTTTGCGAAGAGAAACATTTCGAACGAATAATTAAACAGGTTCAGAGGTGGGAGATTGGGGGTGGGGGGAGGAAGACGACAACAACAAACAACAACAACAACAACACAAGCAATCTATTTATCGCCACGATGATTTCTTTTGCACTAGGAAAATAACATTAAAAGAAAAGAAAGGAAAACCTCATTTTTTTGCTTGAAGTCATGAATAAATCAGACTTATAAGGCAACTAGGTAAAATGAAATTATCCTAAACTTCTAAAAATATATATATATGCGTGCATATACTTTCTAAAAATATATATATATATGCATGCACATACACACAAACATTCTCTAAAAAAAATAACACATTTTATGGTCATATAATGCAGATACTATGGTTATAATGCAAATAACTATGGTTAAACAATGCAAAGGTTGCTAAAAACTTTCTAAACGTCAACACACAGATCTGGCAGAACCTTGTCACCACTTCTAGTCCATTGAAATCGAACCCGCTCAACAAGTTTAGCTCTGGCTAAATTGTATCTCGCTGATTTCAACAGAACTCAAATGACAACAAACTTCTACCAGATGCGGCCTGGGGTTTATTTAGGAACATCTAACTTGCAAACAATTAATGGGAACATGCACAAATTTAAAAAGAAGAGGAATTCGATGAAAAGTAGTGGGACGTTTCTTAGCGCCGAGTTTTTTCTTGGGGTGGGGGTGGGGGGCTAATAAGAGCATGGACCTCGCACTTATTTTTGAAAAACCGCATCTTTCAATTTATTGCTTGCACCAGGAACAATTAAATGCAGCGTTTTGTCGGTTGGCACGAAGACGCTGGTGCGACCTCCTGGAATACCTGGAAAGAGAACGGCAAATATATATATATATGTCATTCTTACGGCCGGCACGAGTTCTGACACTTTTAGCGAAGTGAAAGAAGCACACCAGCCTAAGATTGAGACCTTTATTGGGAGCAACAAAAGCCAGTCAAGATGGCAGGGGGGTCGTGGAAGAAGGGAGAATAATAATTGATAAATGCACAAGGGCCAGGCTGGCGTCGGGTGACAGCCACACAATATGTTCATGCTGAATGCATAGTTCCTTTTCAACCAGTTGATCCGATTTACATCCTATGCCCTTTTAAAATGTGGTTTTTTTGCGGGGGTGTGTGTGTTATTGGCTTGTTGTTTTGTTTTTATTAGGCATTTTGTGGTTTTGTATCTTGGTTTTAGGGACGCGGGTGGTGCTGTGGTCTAAACCACAGAGCCCTAGGGCCTGCCGAGCTCCCGTTGCTCGGTCCCTGCTCCTGCCAACCTAGCAGTTCGAAAGCACATCAAGTGCAAGTAGATAAATAGGTACCACACCGGCGGGAAGGTAAACGGCGTTTCCGTGCTCTGCTCTGGTTCGCCAGAAGGGGCTTAGTCATGCTGGTCACATGACCCGGAAAACTTTCTGCGGAAGTGGAGAAACGCCGGCTGCCTCAGCCTGTAAAACGAGATGAGCACCGCAACCCCAGAGTAGTTCGCAACTGGACTTAATTGTCAGGGGTCCCTTTAGCTTTACCTATCTTGATTTTGTTCTGTGAACCACCCTGAGACCTCCGGGTATAGAGCAGTATATAAATTCAATAAATAAATAAAAGAAGAGGAAGAAGAAGAGGAGGAGTTTGGATTTGATACCCCACTTTATCACTACCCGAAGGAGTCTCAAAGCGGCTCACATTCTCCTTTCCCTTCCTCCCCCACAACAAACCCTCTGTGAGGTGAGTGGGGCTGAGAGACTTCAGAGAAGTGTGACTAGCCCAAGGTCACCCAGCAGCTGCATATGGAGGAGCGGGGAAGCGAACCCGGTTCCCCAGATTACGAGTCTACCACTCTTAACCACTACACCACACTTGACAGAACTACCACCCCCCGGAATTCTTCAGGGGAAGCTATGCGCTTTAAGTCTAAGATGTGGAAATGGCCTCGATTACGTGACGGAGACTCTAGGCTGAATAAGTCCCTCCCTCCCAAGTGCCGCAGGTACCATGTTACCTGCTCTCAGGTGGGTGCCATAGCCGTTCTAAGAGAACGAGTGAGATGCTCATGCCGAGTTCCGACACCTTTTTAGGAAAATAGCACTGCGTGTTACCCACCTAGGGTTGTAGCAAACACTGCGGTGGGTTGTGCAAGATAATGGAATATCTCTACTTCTATCCTCCTCTATCCCCTATCTTTCTCCTCTGCTGGAGAAAGGAGATTAGAACATGGGTAGGCAACCTAAGGCCCGGGGGCCAGATCTGGCCCAATCAACTTCTCTGGAAGCCAGTGTGGTGTAGTGGTTAAGAGGGGTAGACTCATAAACTGGGGAACCAGCTTCGCTTCCCCGCTCCTCCACATGCAGCTGCTGGGTGACCTTGGGCTAGTCACAATTCTTTGAAGTCTCCCAGCCCCACTCACCTCACAGAGTGTTTGTTGTGGGGGAGGAAGGGAAAGGAGAATGTGAGCCGTTTGAGACTCCTTCGGGTAGTGATAAAGCGGGGTATCAAATCCAAACTCTTCTTCTTCTTCTCCTCAATCCAGCCCGTGGATGGTCTGGGAATCTGCGTGTTTTACATGAGTAGAAAGACCCTGATGTTGGGAAAGATGGAGGGCACAAGGAGAAGGGGACGACAGAGGATGAGATGGTTGGACAGTGTTCTTGAAGCTACTAACATGAGTTTGGCCAAACTGCGAGAGGCAGTGAAGGATAGGGGTGCCTGGCGTGCTCTGGTCCATGGCGTCACGAAGAGTAGGACACGACTGAACGACTGAACAACAACAACAGAATGTGTCCTTTTATTTAAAATGCATCTCTGTGCTATTTATGGGGCATAGGAATTCGTTCATTGCCCCCCCCAAAAAAATATATATATATAGTCCGGCCTCCCACAAGGTCTGAGGGACAGTGGACTGAAAAAGTTTGCTGACCGCTGCTCTAAACTGAAGCCGATTCCAAAGGAGGAGAACTGAAACCAACTGCAGCTCACTCGCATCTCAGCCCACAGGCTAGACAGGAAGGTTCGTTAACATCCCTGTGGCAGTGCTGCCATCTTGCGGGGAGAATGCACAATAAACAATGCCGAGTTTACGTATAAGCTAAACAAGCTATAGCTTAGGGCCCCACTCTCTTGGGGGGCCCAAAAACTGGATGTACATTTCCAAAACATAAGATAGAATCATAGAGTTGGAAGAGACCACAAGGTCTCTTCCAACTCTATGATAAAAAAAACAAATAATATAAAACCTACATACAGCAACAGTGTTTTGTGTTGTGTAGGCTCCTATGATGTAAGCCATGGCCCCCGCCTGCTAGCCTGCTCCCTCAAATATCCCTGGTTTGCTCCTTTCTATATATAGGGTTCCTAAATTCTGCATGGACTGGTTGCATGGAAACATGTGCCAATGCCTTGAGATACCTATTAGGTCCATAAATGACCATCTAGCATATATTCAACACAAAAAACAGTGACAATTTGTTGTTGACAAAGGACAGCTGGACATATAAAGGGCCCCATTACCTTCAGTAGCTTAGGGCAGTGTTTTTCAACCACTGTTCCGCGGCACACTAGTGTGCCGTGAGATGTTGCCTGGTGTTCCGTGGGGAAAATTGAAAAATTCGAAAGATTTGTGTTTATTTGATTCCTATTCAAGAGAATTACTTTATATATAGTCAATATAGGCACAGAGTTAATTTTTTTAACATTTTCTAATGGTGGTGTGCCTCCTGATTTTTTTCATGAAACAAGTGTGCCTTTGCCCAAAAAAGGTTGAAAAACACTGGCTTAGGGACTCATCAAACCTAAATCCAGCCCTGACAATAAATATCAACAGAGAGAGAGGGGGTCTTCGTCCCCCCTTGCTAACAATAATGGTATCCCTTGAACCACATGCTATTTTATTTTATTTCAAGAATTATTATTATTTTACTCTGCCCTTGTTTCCTCCTCTAAAAACGAGGTGCACCCTATGGTCCAGTGCGAAAACGAGGTGCACCCTATGGAGCGAAAAATACGGTAATTCTTTTGGGCACTGAAGAACTAATTCACACACGCCCTACCTGATTCATTTAGTCATCACTGTGGTTCTGGATCCTTGGCTTCCGGCTCTTCCGATGTTTTGTCCTGATCTGGAGCGGGTTCCGGCTGATCCGGGGCTTCCAGCTGGTCTGGAATCGGCGGCTGTTCCGAGACTTCCGGTTGGCCAGGAGCTTCCAGCTTATCCAAGGCTTCCAACTGGCCGAAAACATCTGGCTGATCCAAGGCTTCCAATTGGCGAAGCTCTTCCAGCTGTTCCATGACACCCTGGGACGTACCAAACAATAATTCCATGGAGGGAATCATCGCCTCTTCCGGGGCGGGCGGCAGGACCACCTCTGGCCGGACCGGCAAGACTTTTTTCTCGTAGCAGTCTAGCCTCATTTCCACCATGTCTCGGATTAAGTCTGCAAGGAAAGTTGTGCCGCGTTAGAAATTGTAAATGTTAGCACCCTCCCAAATGCTCAGGAATTAATAGGCCCAAGTCTGTTATGGTAGTTGATTTCGGCGCGGGCAGGACCGGCACTAGGGCTTCTTGCGCCCTAGGCGAACCACCTTCTGGCGCCCCCCGCCCGCCCCAACAAAGCCTGCTTTAGTGGGAGGTGGGGGTGGTGGAGAGGCAAGCAGCAGTTTCTCCACTGTAGCGGAGAAGCTGCTGCTCGCCCGCCCGGCCCGCCCCGCAAGCACCTGCCCGCCCGTGGGGGCGGGGGGAGGCCGCCGGCGGGGCTGCACGGCTCCCCCCTCTCGCTGCGCTCGAAGATGGGGCTGGGCGGCCAGCTCGCAGCCCGCCCGGGAGAGCAGCATGGGCGGCAGCGGCTGTGCCGCCGGCGCGCGAGTGCCCGTCCGCCCGCCCACCCACCCGTGGGGGCGGGTTGGGGAGGGGGCGGCCGGTATGCCGGCGGGCTCGCGGGGGCGCCCCTGGGGGGCCCCGCGCCACCAGCCCCAATGGATGAGACGGGACAGGCTAGCCCGTCCCGCCCAAGCCTGGCCAGCGCCCCCTCCATTTTGGCTCCCTAGGCAATTGCCTAGTTCGCCTAAATGGACGCGCCGGCCCTGGGCGCGGGTATCAGGCTCAGATCAGCAATCGCAGCTGGGTGAACTAAACAGGGAGTGTAGACACCGGCCTAAGGGCGCCACGCCTTTTGGGAGCCCCGCGACAACAGATCGAAATGAATATTGTACGTTTTGTGTAATAAAATTGGTTCACTGAAATTGTGGGCTGGTAAAATAAAAACACATATTATTAGATAATTTGTGAGGGGCCCCACAACTTGCAACTGAGGGCGCTGCTTTCTGGCGGTGGCTACCAAGGTTGCAGTTGCCAGAGAATGAACCGAGGAACTTAGCTTTTATTTTGAAAAATATATAATTTTGCATCGCCGTTTTGTAAGAAAACAACAGACATCGAACCTTATTTACAAATGAACCCACCCACCCCACTCCCCGCATAATTTAACTTACTGTCGGCTATTGTTCTGCCGAGAACCCGGTTTTCCATGATCTCTTCTATCTCCGACATCATCCCCGGGAAGAAGCCTGTCTCGATGTCTGTGAAATACAAGGAGAAGTTTTAAAAATTATTACCCAAATGGAGAAGTACTGGAACTTTGCACTTATGCAGATCGTCGTTTGGTGGAGCAGCTGAGGTTGGAAACAGAAAGAGCTCACCCACTCTGTGGTGCGACAAGGGTGACAGACCTGAGCGTTTCTCTTGACCAGGGATGGAGGAGAAGAAGAGGAAGAAGAGGAAGAGGAGGAGGAGGAGGAGGAGGAGGAGGAGGAGGAGGAGTTTGGATTTAATATCCAGTTTTATCACTACCCGAAGGAGTCTCAAAGCGGCTCACATTCTCCTTTCCCTTCCTTCCCCACAACAAACACTTTGTGAGGTGAGTGGGGCTGAGAGACTTCAGAGAAGTGTGACTAGCCCAAGGTCACCCAGCAGCTGCATGTGGAGGAGCGGGGATGCGAACCCAGTTCACCAGATTACGAGTCCACCGCTCTTAACCACTACACCACACTGGCTCTCTGGATGGAGAGACTTTGGCCCACCTGTGGGAACCATATTATGCCTCCCATCATCTCAGGCAGCAGCTGGTCGGAGCTGGAGCCTAGCAACCAATTGGGGGACTTTGGGCTTTCAAATTTCAGTGTGGCGCTGTGGTCTAAACCACTGAGCCTCTTGGGCTTGCCGATCGGAAGATCGGCAGTTCGAATCCTTGCGATGAGGTGAGCTCCCGTTGCTCTGTCTCAGTTTCTGCCAACCTAGCAGTTCAAAAGCACGCCGGTGCAAGTAGATAAATAGGTACCACTGCGGCGGGAAGGTAAACGGCGTTTCCGTGCACTCTGGTTTCCATCATGGTGTCCCATTGCACCAGAAGTGGTTTAGTCCTGCTGGCCGCATGACCCGGAAAGCTGTGTGCAGGCAAACACCGGCTCCCTCGGCCTGAAAGCGAGATGAGCACCGCAACCCCACAGTCGCCTTTGACTCGACTTAACCATCCAGGGGACCTTTACCTGGTCCCCTGTGTGACACCATAATTTGACACCCTCTGCCTCTCGCCTTACATTCTATGTAATAGTTGTGGCGCCCCTGCAGCGGGCAAACCAGTTGCGTTCCCCTCTGCAGCAGCATCTGGGATAGCTCAGTTGTCAGAGCATGAGACTCCTAATCTCAGAGCCGTGGGTTTGAGCCCCACGTTGGGCAAAAGATTCCTGCATTGCAGGGGGTTGGACTGGATGACCCCACGGGGTCTCTTCCAACTCTACAATTCTTTGATTCTATGATCTGGAGGCCCGCTGCAACTGATCCACCAGCCATGGACTCTCCTTAATAGGAAGCTCTTATTAGGGCTTCCTGTTCTCGCCGAAACTTTCCTGGCCAATGGTAGTCTTTTCTGAGGACAGCCAAATCTATCCATTCCGGTTCTTTGTGTTCCTTAAGTTTTTATCAGCCACATGTTTTCTAAAAAAAGGCATGCATGAACATTCTTGTGTATTTCCACGCACATTTCTCCTATTAAAGGCATTCTTGTGTTTATTCCATTTACTTGACAGAATTTGCATGCCACTAAATTGCAAAAAAACAACAACCCAACAACATCTAAGCACATCCAGCGGTACACGGTTGTGCCCAATAGCCTCATCTTTGCAAGCTGTTTCCCCTGGTTTTGTACGTTGTGTTCTGCAAGATAAGCATTTTTGTGTCAACGTTTTCCGCTGAGGTCATGTAGGGCTTTCAAGGTCAGCACCAACCCTTTGAATTGTGCTCCGAAACATCCTGGGAGCTAATGTAGGTCTTTCAGGACCGGTGTTATGTGGTCTCGGCGGCCGCTCCCAGTCCCCAGTCTAGCTGGTAATGTTTAGGGAAGTTTTTAATCTGTGATATTTTAATGTACAGTGGTGCCCCGCTAGACGAAAAACTCGCTAGACGAAGGCATTCGTCTAGCGGAAGGCTGCCCCGCTAGACGAAAAAGTCTATGGGGCTGCCTCGCAAGACGAAAAATTGTTGTCTTTTTTTTCGTTTTGCGGAGCGCGGCTGTCATTGCCGCTCCGCAAGACGAAAAACCCGCTAGACGAAAATTTTCGCGGAATGAATTAATTTCGTCTAGCGGGGCACCACTGTATTTAAATATTTGTTGGAAGCCGCCCAGAGTGGCTGGGGGGACCCGACCAGATGGGCAGGGTACAAATAAAATAATAATAATAATAATAATAATAATAATAATAATAATAATAATAATAATTACAGTGATACCTCAACTTACGAATTACTCGACATATGAATTTTTCGACTTACAAATGAAAAAAGTGCCCGCAGGCCTACAAATTTTTCGACATCCGTTGGCGGTTTTAGATGGGGTTTACTCGACTTATGAATTTCAGATGGGGTTTACTCGACTTACGAATTTTTCTGAATTTTTCGTTTCCAATGCATTCCTATGGGGAAATCGCTTTTTTCCACTTACGAATTTTTCGACCTACGGATGTGCATTCGGAACGGATTAAATTCGTAAGTCGAGGTACCACTGTATTATTATATATTGCTTGCTGTTTACAATAAAATCTTCTCACTCACTTGCGTTTGCGTTGCCTCTGAATCTCATTTAAAAGAAGCACCTTGCATTGGGGCAAGACAGGTGCCTTTTCTGGGGAGCCTAAAAGCAGGATGGGAGACCCCACCCCACCCCAATGCACAGCAAGCCACACACCTCTCTCCACCGGGTCGTAGAAGTATCCACTCTGCCGAAGGCTGCCAAAGACGGAAGGAATGAGGTCCGACAGGTATCGCTGAGCAAACGCCCGAGCCGCGATCTTCTCCGAGGTTTCTTTCTCCTTCTGAAGGAATTCCAGCTGCTGCTTTTTACGACGCTCCTGCCGGAGAGAGGAAAAACAGCCGGTCGGAAACTTCTGTGTTTTGTTTTGGGTCTTTTTTTTACATTTCCCAAGCCATTTCAGCAGACTTTGAATCGGACCCGGTAGCCGGCGGCCAACGAAAGAGGTTTAAAGACTCTCTCGAGGCAAATCTTAAAAAAAAAATGTACAGGTGAAACTCGAAAAATTAGAATATCGTGGGAAGGTTCATTTCTTTCAGTAATTCGGCTTAAAAGGTGAAACTAATATATGAGGTGCCGCAAAGCATTGTGGGGGGACGCAAAACGCTCGCTGTGACTTGAAGGGGTGTGGGCGGATGGTACCCCAGGTCCTGGTGGACTGAGTAAAGCAAGCACAGCTTGAGGCTCTAGGTGGAGGTGCCAAATGTCACCCCTTGAAGATGGCACCCTTTGTGCCCCCTGAGAGGGCAGTGCCCTGGTGAAATGTGCCAGGCTGCTGGGTGGAGCCCTGGCTGGGCAGAGCTGTGCTTCTGTGGCTCTTCCCAGCAGGAAGGAAAAAGCAAAGTGTGGAGGGAAGGGAGGGGGGGGAGAATTTATAAGATTTAATTTTATAATGATTTGTTGCAATGAATTTGGAATCAGGCAATGAAAACTCAGAAATACAGTGAATGCAGAGGGTAAGATAACATGATGAATAAGATGTGTAAGTTGAATAATTATTTTGTAAAAGAATTATTTTTTAAAAAAAATGCGAGAATGAGGAAAAATCAACGTGGAACTAATTGGCAATTACTGTGAATAAGGGTTAATTTGGAAATCAACGGGAGGGGAATCGGGGAAGTCCGAAATGGTTAAGATGATATGTGCAAAATGAGTGATTAAATTCGGAAAGAATTGTCGAATACCCCTGTGAGAGTGGGGGCTGTTTTGTACGCTCCTCTTGGTGAGAGAAAGGGGAGTTTGAAAAAAATTAATCCTGTATTGTAATTTGGATTTAATTGGGGGAAAAAACTTCAATAAATATTATTTTCAAAAAAAGGAAAAAAAAGGAAAAGCAAAGTGTGTGTAAGCCAGCTGCTGCACTGAGCAACTTATGAGTTGTGGGGTGGGCATGCTGAGAGTCACCCACCCCTCCCCTGGAACCCGTGGCGAACCGCCCCCTGCCCCCCCTAGCAACACCCCTGGTCAGAGATGCATCAGAGGAGGGAGGGGAGGGGAGGGGGCAGAGGCCAATGTTGCCCTTGGCACCCCTGACCATCCTTCAAGGCGCCCCAGGGTGCCACGGCACCAGGCCCAAACAGAGGGGGGGTCATATGGGCCACTTGGCCCGGGCCTCCGATTCCAAAGGGGGCCTCGGTCAGCATATTCACAATCGCTAACCATTATTTAAATGTAAATACTTAAAATAATCCTTTTCCCTATGTATTTTTAAAAAGCACTATTATTTATATACTTATTTATAAGACTTCGGAGATCCCCAGAGTAAAAAAAGGGGGGCACATTATCTACCTGGCCTGGGCCTCTGCCTGGCTCTGCAAGGGCCTGCACGGCACACTGCTTGGAAACCAGTTCTTCCTTCCCCTCCCCGCCCAGTTAGCCGCGCCGGTCTCTGCACCTTCTCCTCTCTGTGCCGCCGCTCCTGCTCTTCAAGTCGCTGGACCTCGGCGAGTTCCGCACAGCGCAGCTCGTGGTACGCGTACTGATGCGCCCGCAGGTCGGCGAGTTCCTCCTCCTCCATGACTTCCAGCAACGCCTGCTCGATGGTCTTGCCGACCAACACCTCCAGCATCGGCCTGACTTCGATATCAAAATCGAAAAGCTGGGGGGGGGGGAGGGCAAAACAAATTGGAGAAATCAGAGGCGGGCTGGCATTTTGCATAAGGGAATGTCTTCAGAAATGATTTCCTTTAAAGCGTAAATTTGCACATCGAGGACAAACTCCCCCGCCGCAGTGGTACCTATTTATCTACTGGCACTGGTGTGCTTTCTTTTTTTCTTTCTTTTTTTATAAGAAATTTATTAAATTTTCCAATAAAACAGACAATACAAAATACAATAAAACAACTACAAACTACAAAAATACAAAAAATCTAACTATCTTTATCATATTCATCACATTATATTGGGACCTCCTCACATCCTCTCTTCTGCGTTCATTTTTGATCTTCTTTAGTAACTTTGTAACATTGTGAAATCTTCTTTCTCACCTCACATAATTCTAACTACTTCTTATATCCTATTTTAAACTAACTTCTAGCAATACTGAAGCCTTAAATGTGTGCTTTCAAACTGCGAGGTTGGCAGGAACTGGGACAGAGCAACGGGAACTCACTCCCTCGTGGGGATTCGAACCGCCGACCTTCCGATTGGCAAGCCCAAGAGGCTCAGGGGTTTAGACCACAGCGCCACCCGCGTCCCTAGCAGCATTGGACGAGACGTTGGACACTGTCTGGATCCAACCCCGCAGGAAATTCGGCACGGCAGAGGAAAGAGCCTCTGTCCAAAGTCCCGCCTAGACCACAGTTCTGGCAGCCTGAAACTCTCTTTCCAGGCATGCCTCTGAAGGGGTTCGACTAAATGACCGCTGGGGGGACCCCTGCCGACTCTATGGTTCTCACGTACATCTCCTTCCCAGATCTGGGTGGCCACATCTCTGCCGGTCTTCGCGGGGATGAACAGAGGCGTTGCCGGCCTGTCCAGAAACGCGTCCGTTTGGCATTCCATGTCCACTTCGATGATACGATCCGCAAGTTCTTCCAGATACAGTTCTGAAACGGCATTTGGGGCGATTTATATAGGGGCAGTTTTGCAGTTCTCCCGACCCCAATCTCCCGCACGGAGGACAACCAGGCTGGAAATGGGACCCCTGAGCTCGTTCTGAAAAAGGAACCATTTTTTGGTCAACGTCTCCAAAAGGGAACTAATTCCTGTTCCCGTTCAGCTCATTTCCCATTCAGTTCCCAGTTCAAATGATCCCCGGCCATTCCCCACAGCCACCCCGGCGTTTGAAATGTCTCAGGCCTCTGTATTACCCCTCCCCACCCTCTCACTATATATAAGAGTCTGGTGACTTCAGTTTCAGTTTGCAGGCGAAACTCGAAAAATTAGAATATCGTGGAAAAGTCCATTTAGGTAAGCAATTGTTTTCATTAGCTACTGGAGTTTAATATGTGAGATAGACTCATGGCATGCAAAGCGAGATATGTCAAGCCTTTGCTTGTTATAATTGTGATGATTGTGGCGCGCAGCTGATGAAAACCCCAAAGTTGAAATTGTGAATTTGGGGTTCTCATCAGCCGGACGCCATAACCATCACAATTATAACAAATAAAGGCTTGACACATATCTCGCTTTGCATGTCATGAGTCTATCTCATATATCAGTTTCACCTTTTAAGTTGAATTACTGAAAGAAACGAACCTTTCCACGATATCCTAATTTTTCGAGTTTCACCTGTATCTGAAGAAGTGTGCATGCACACGAAAGCTCATACCAAGAACAAACTTAGTTGGTCTCTATGGTGGTACTGGGAGGAATTTTTTTTATTTTTTTATTTGGTTTTGACTATGGCAAACCATAAAGCTATGGTTAAAGCTATGGTTTTCCCAGTAGTAATGTACGGAAGTGAGAGCTGGACCATAAAGAAGGCTGATTGCCGAAGAATTGATGCTTTTGAATTATGGTGCTGGAGGAGACTCTTGAGAGTCCCATGGACTGCAAGAAGATCAAACCTATCCATTCTCAAAGAAATCGGCCCTGAGTGCTCACTGGAAGGACAGATCCTGAAGTTGAGGCTCCAGTACTTTGGCCACCTCATGAGAAGAGAAGACTTCCTGGGAAAGACCCTGATGTTGGGAAAGATGGAGGGCACAAGGAGAAGGGGACGACAGAGGATGAGATGGTTGGACAGTGTTCTCAAAGCTACTAACATGAGTTTGGCCAAACTGTGGGAGGCAGTGAAGGATAGGCGTGCCTGGCGTGCTCTGGTCCATGGGGTCATGAAGAGTCGGACACGACTGAACGACTGAACAACAACAATGGCAGACCAACACGGCTACCCACCTGTTGCAAAACAAGGTTCCGCTGTATGTAGTGTAAAACCGAATTTTAAAAAGATTAATTTTTTAAAATAAATTTTAAGGTTAGGAAATGAGAAACCGAAATCAGCAGATTTTTTTCTCCACCGCCCCCTTCCTGGTGCATTACCTGTCTGAACGTCGACATGCCTCCTGCCTTCTAAAGGATCTGGCGTTCTCGTCCGAAGTTGATCCCTAGCTCTCCTCCTGGCCAACGCTTTCCGTTGGGCTTCACGTTGCCTTTGAAGCTCCAGAGGATCGGGTTCGCTGCTCTGGTGGGACGGACGGATGGAGATAAAGCGGTTCTTGCGGTGTCCTTAAACTTATTTATTATATTTGCATACTGCCCTATAAACCCACAGCTACTAAGGGCGGCTGACAACATGAAATCGCGAAATGCATCATGAAAACAAAAACAGGAACGACCCAATCAATGATTTTGAGGACATGGTTTAAGTCTGGCTGGATATGTTGAATATGCCCTCATCATGTAATGAAGAAGAAGAAGAGTTTTGGATTTGATACCCCGCTTTATCGCTACCCGAAGGAGTCTCGAAGCGGCTCACATTCTCCTTCCCCTTCCTCCCCCACAGCAAACACCCTGTGAGGTGAGTGGGGCTGAGAGACTTCAGAGAAGTGTGACTAGCCCAAGGTCACCCAGCAGCTGCATGTGGAGGAGAGGAGACGCGAACCCGGTTCCCCAGATTACGAGTCTACTGCTCTTAACCACTACACCACACTGGCTCGTTTAAACATATATTTTTTACATTGTTTTTTACATTGTTTTTATAAATGCAAATATATTGTTTTATGCTGGTCTGTGAGCGAATAAAGTAAAGTAATAATCATAGGAACGACCCAATAATAATTGTCCCCCCCCCACACATTTAAAAGGGCACCAGATGTGGAATTAAAAGAGAGAAAGAACGAGAGAGAGAGAGAAAAGAGAGAGAGGAGAGAGAGACCCAACACTTACAGTATTTTAAAAGGGCATTGGATGCCCATCAGCAAAAGGAACGTTTTTTGCCTGGTCCCTAAAGGTGTATAATGAAGGCGCCAGGCAAACCTCCCTGGGGAGAGCATTCCCACAGACGGGGAGCCACTGCAGAGAAGGCCCCGTTCTCCGATTGCCACCCTCAGACCTCTGGCGGAGGAGACACACAAAGAAAGGCCTCAGAAGGTGATGTCAGTGTCCAGGTCAGTTTATACGGAGAGAGGCTGTCCTTGAGGTATTTGCCGGTGCTATTTTTTTTTTAGAAAAAGAGGTGCCGGAACTCACCACAAACACATTGTTCCTTTTGCCTGGAATGTGCAATTGAAATAGATGCAGGTAGATAGATATGTCAAAGAGAAGGAAAACTCACCCATGGTAGGATGTGAAGAGCATAGGTATTTCCCCGAACGACTCGCCTCTCGTACATGAGGTTGGCATAGTGATAGGCCTCCTCCTCCCTGGGAGAACATAAAGAGGGACAGGCTTCGAAATCAGCGTTTAGCATAAATTAGCAACGGAGCATAAGCGAGCAGGGTGTCACTGTCCCCATTCCTGCTGCTAAATCTGCGAGATACGTGAGAATAAATAAGCTCTCCTTAATTTGCAAGTTTACAAGCCTGTCAGAGGTATTTGTGCCCAGTGGGATTTTGTGATTTAAAAAAAAAAAAATTCTTACAGAGTTCTGGGCCTTTTAGAAGACACCTGAAGGCAGCCCTGTTTAGGGAAGCTTTTAATGTTTGGTTGATTATTGTTAATATTTTAAATATTTTTTAAATATTGCATTTTAAATAATCCTATTTATTCAGTTTTACAAACATACAATATATTTACAATTTATTACTTGTTGAACATTTTGTATTTTGGCCACCTTAGGCCAGGACTTCCCTCAAGCCTTCCATATGGTTTCCAAATATTTTCCCTCTTTGTTTTTATATTTATTCCATATATTATTGCTTTGATATTCATAACTAACATAATCTTTGCTTATTTCATCACACAACAATATTTATTCTTTACTACAAAGCCTCTTGCAATCCTACTAACGTATTTGCTTGTGTATTTTCCCTCAAATAATTTGCAAATTTTCTCCAATCCCCAATAAATTTCTGATCTCGCTGTTCTATAACTCTCCCTGTCATTTTTAAATATTTTTAAATATTGTATTTTAATATTTTAATATTGTGTTGGGGTATAAATAATTTATTATTACTATTATTATTATTTTATAGTAATAATAATACAGGTGCCATGGTATTACTTAACTGAAACAAATGTGTTCTTTTAAAATGTGAGCTAAAAATGACACGAAATGTGCTTTTGTACCCCGCTCCCAGTGTAAATGGGAAGCACAGAGTTCGAGAGCTAACACAGAGAACGTTCTTATTACTCTTTCTGTGTGGTTTTAAAATGAACTGGGAATTGTTTGTTTCTAACTCTGCAAGAAGAGAAGAATCACACATTGGATTTCTATTTGTTTTGTAGAAGGAGAAGCAGCTTTAATTTTTTTTAATTTTTAAAAACACTCTACTTTTAAGCTGAGGTCGGCTGGCCATCTGTCGTGGATACTTTAGCTGAGACCCCTGCATTGCAGGGGGTCAGACTAGAGGACCTTTGGGGGTCCCCTTCCAACTCTACCATTGTATGATTTCTTTGCAAACCAGCTGGGCAGCCGTAGACATTTAAAAACAACAACCAAAATAACAACAACAGCAGCAAGCTCGTTCTTTGCACCTCTTTCTTTCTTTCCAGCGCTTTCTTAAATTTATAAAAAAATTATCCAGAAAGAGAGAGGGGAAAAAACATTACGAGATCAAGACAATTCCCAACTGAAAAACATCAGAAACAAACAAACAAAGGCACTTCCCTTTTCTAACAAAAGCGGAGCATTTAAATCCGACAAAAAGCAAAAGCAAAAATGTAACAATCCCATATATTGGGAGTGTTTGGGTTGTCTGAAGTATTTAAAAAAGCAGTGATGCTACACCAGCCTCCTGCAAACATTTGTCTGTGTTGTTTACTTCCTCTGGCTAGTCTTAAGTTCATGTGCAATTATTATTATTATTATTATTATTATTATTATTATTATTAATAACCCACTCATCTGGCTGGGTTTCCCCAGCCACTCCGGGCAGCTCCCAACAGAATATTAAACCACGATAAAACATCAAACATTAACAACAACAATAATAATTAATTATTATTATTATTATTATTATTATTATTATTATTATTATTATTATTATTATTATTATTCTCTGGGAAGCTTCCAGCAAAATATTAAAATACAATGATTCATCAAATATTAAAAGCTTCCCTAAACAGGGCTGCCTTCAGATGCCTTCTAAAAGTCAGATATAGTTGTTTATTTCCTTGACATCTGATGGGAGGGCGTTCCACAGGGTGGGCGCCACCACCGAGAAGGCCCTCCGCCTGGTGATCTCGTAGGTAAGCCGGTCCCAGGTTGCTGAAGGCATTAAATCCTTTCTTTTTCTTTTATTCGACCATCAGTCAGAAAAAAAAATACATTTGTACAGAATTAAAAACCCCCGAAGGAACTTTGAAGAGGAAAAAAAAAAAGGAAAAACATAACCCACAATGGAATGGAGCTAAACAGATAGCCCCATATCGATACAATCAATAAAAATCTTAAAAGCTAAAAAAAGAAATTTAGCCACCCGGGAGGCTGTATTTCTAGCGACATTGTCCAGCAAGTATAAAACCTGTCTTTCTCTGGATAGAAAGCTAAATTGACGTAAAAGTGGAGCTATAAGGTTTTGCCTGAGTTCTGCATAGAGAGGACAAGGCTTTTAAATCAGGCATCCCCAAACTTCGCCCCCTCCAAATGTTTTGGGACTACAATTCCCATCGTCCCTGACCTGTAAGGTGCTGTCACGCAGGTCTAAACCAGGCATAGGCAAACTGCGGCCCTCCAGATGTTTTGGGACTACAGTTCCCATCATCCCTGACCACTGGGTCCTGTTAGCTAAGGATCATGGGAGTTGTAGTCCCAAAACACCTGGAGGGCCGCAGTTTGGGGACGCCTGCTTTAAATGCTAACAGGCGCGCCTCGAACCTGGCAGGCACCTGAACATTATGCGCTGGCAAGGCCTCAGCCGGCATTCTGCCCCGGCCGCAGCTTCTGGGCCGAGTGCGAGGGATGCCCCGCAGGGAGCGCATTGCAGTAGTCTCATCGCGGATGTCGGTTCGACTCTTTCGGGCCGTTCCCGGTCCATCCCTGGAGCCTAAAGGTACTCACGTCTCGTTGGCATCGATGGAGGTCCGGTACCTCTGCCTGCCCGGCAACGCCCTGGGACGGTTGCTGTACGAATAGGTGGCCGAGGGTCCCGCCGTGCCGTCCCGGCTGACGATCACCGACGTGGAGGCCATGCCGGCTCGGAGAAGCCTCTGGCTCTGAGAGGCCTGGGCTGGGAGGAGCAGCAGCAGCGGCAGGCTCCTCGGCAACCGTCGCCAGGCGACACGGACTCCGTTCCCTGGCAACCGTCGCCAGGGTAAACTGATCCCGGCCACCTGACCCAGCCAGGACTGGCATCCCTCCAAGGGAGCGTTAACTGCAGGGAGCTTAGAGATCACGAAAGGGATGGTTTTTTTTGGGGGGGGGAACTAGAGTATCTGGGGCTATGGGGCTCAGAGGAAGACAAAATGGGCAACTAAATGGCTGCAGTTGCGAGTCTGGCTGTCAGCACACTGTCTGCACACCAACCGGCGACGGCTACAGAAAGGAGGTGCTGGGATTTTTTTGCCTGCGAAGCAAAGTTACTTTTGTTGTTGTTTCTTAATAGGGTACGACACAAGTTTGTGGTTTTTACGCTGCAAACCGCCCTGTGGCCGTCGAGTGGGAGGCGGTATGTAAATTTAATAAATTATTATTATTATTATTATTATTATTATTATTATTATTATTATTATTCGTACCCAAACCGTTTGACTGAGTTGGCCCAGCCACTCTGGGCAGCTTCCAACAGAATTTAAAAGAACCTCTGAACTTTTGAGATTTTATATATATATATATATATATATATATATATATATATATATATATATATATATATTACGCCTTTCATTGGAATAGCTATTCATTCACTCTTTTCTCCTTCATATGCCACAGCTGTACAGATACGAATCTAATAATGCGTGACCAAAATAGTTTGTCTGATGAAAAATATTTCCATTTATATCTGGAAAACGACATTATCTTCTAAGCTTTTGGTTTTTCGGCACCTGTGATTACATTTCCGCTTCTTTTATTACGTTCCATATTATGACTGGTGTTTAACGCTTCTCCCCTAAACAGTGGCGTCGCTAGGGGGGGAGGTGGGGGTGAACCGCCCCGGGTTCCAGGGGAAGGGGGTGACACTTGGCGGCCCCCCCCGCCACTACCCAAGCCGAGCCCCACCACCCGGCACCCCGTCCAGGCCAGCGCTGCTGCCCCCGGCGACCTTGCGAGGCGCAGATATTATTTTAAAAGTAAATTCTGTTTGTAATAATTGTTTGGATACACTATATTTTTAATATGCTAGTTGTTTTTTTGTTTTTTTATTAAAGATTTTCTTGGTTTACAAAAGCGTGCGTAACGTCTCTCGTATTTTTCCATAAAACATTTTTACAGGTCAATTTTAGTTGTGATAATTTTATGCCCATTAAAATAGTCCATAGTTATATTTTATGTTTCTAAAGTAACAGAATGACTTTCAATCTGGAAAAGAAAAAAAAGAAGTGCTGATGTAGCATTTTTTTCCAAAAATTTCCTTCCCCCCCCCCCCCTAATGGAAAAAACCCAGGGAGTTTTCCGAGCTTCAAAATTTCCGGAAATTTTACATCTCTAATCATGAAGATTCGGACACGACTAAAGGACAAAATAATTGTCACAGGTTGCCTCAACTTTTCAACCTTTTGCCACATGAAGACTTGACTGTATGCAAACAGATCTGCCTTAACCCCTCTTGAAAACCAGTCCTCGGCCGTATCAAAACGCTTACAGAACGTCCAGCCTTTTATTTTATTTACGACCTGTCAGGGAACTATCCCCGGTTCAGCGCAAAGAGGTGGGAGGGCTCTTGGGATGTTACAGAGAGCCCCGAACTCACCTGACTAGCAGCACCTCCTCCAGCGGGAGAAACGGTGACATCTCCGGTGAGAAAGGGCAGGCAACCAGGAGCCAGGAGAGTAGGGGCTCTGGAAACGCTGGGGAGACCCTGCACCAGGGGCGGAGGAAGGCTCCGTGCTGCCCGGGGCGGCAGCTCGGAGGAGGCACCCCCTGGCGGCGGGGCGGCCTGACGTTGCGTCGTGACGCCACGACGCAACGTCAGGACGGAGTGCGCACGCGCAAAACGTCGTGCATGCATGCTCCGTTGCTGGCCCCCCCCCCCCGCCGCTTCTGCGGCGACATTGCGAGACCACCACTCGCGTCTGCGCCAGCTCTGCTGCTTCGTGCAGCAGGGGCGGGGCAGCCCCATAGCGGTGCCAGCAGGTGGGCCCCGCACGAGCCTCAGGGCGGAGTGGCCTCGCTCCGTGGCTTGCTCGGGGGCCACTGGCAGGGCAGGGTGGGGCAGCCCAAGTGTCACCCTGTGGGATGTAAACACAGAGCAGCCAAACCCAACACTGCTAGAGTGGACATGAAGGTAACTCAGTCCTCCAGGCTTAACTTTCTGTTTACCTGGACTGAGTTACAGGAACCAGAAGTAGGTGTGGTCTTACCTGGGAACAAGATCCCAAAGATCACTCTCCATTTTGCCTCGTCTTTTGAACAAGCAGGATGCTCTCTCTCAGCCTGCAGCTGAGAGAAGCAGAGGTGAAGCCTGTTCTCCTATGGAATCAGCTTCACCACATGTAAATATATTTATCTAAGCTTATCTGCCTCTTTGAGCCTGTACTGTAACTCATGGATGACTGTAAGTAAACTCTTTTATATCTTATAATCATTACTGTATTGTGTCTTTGCTTTTAAGAGGGAACAAGGGGAATATACCAGGAATATATATTTCTTATAGAGGCTTTAGCAAGCCTATGCAACCGTTTTCTGCTATGTTTTAAAAAGGGAATGAAACTCTGCTAAGTTTGGAGCTTGCTCACACAAGCTGGGATGATATACATAAAATGATATATACTCATCCACACTCCTAAACATTCCCACACACACACCCCTCCCCTAGAACCAGGGGCGGCCCACCATCCGCCCCCCCCCTTGCGACGCCGCGGCCCTGCACTCCCATCAATCAGTGGGAGAGGAGGGAGGCACGCCATCTCCATCGCCCGAACCGCACAGAGGAGTGAAACGCAAAGAGGGGAGGCGGAGACTGGGGGGTGCCGAAATTCTTACGTTGGGGTCGCAAACCAGAAGGGGCCACTCCCGGATTCTGTGAGCGATGGATACAGACATGGAACTTATACCTCTGTGCTGGGGTGGGGGCGGCCATGACGAGCACGACAGGAAAGTGGGCGGCGAAGGAGGAGGAGGAGGACGGCGAGGGAGAGGTGGCTTACGAAGGTGGGAGAAGCCGGGCTTCCTTTGCCACATCATGGCGGGGAGTAGACCCCCGGGGTCAGCGCGCGGCTCCCCCCAGGAAGAACGGAGAGGGTCGTAGACTCAGGCATCCCCCAACTCGGCCCTCCAGCTCTTTTGGGACTACAGTTCCCATCATCCCTGACCACTGGTCCTGGTAGCTAGGGATGATGGGAGTTGTAGTCCCAAAACAGCTACACTGGAGGGTTCCCCCAAACATGGCTCTCCAGCTGTTTGGTTTTTTGGGGGGCTACAATTCCCAGCCACCTTATGAGAAGAGAAGACTCCCTGGAAAAGACCCTGATGTTGGGAAAGATGGAGGGCACAAGGAGAAGGGGACAACAGAGGATGAGATGGTGGGACAGTGTTCTCGAAACAACTAACATGAGTTTGGCCAAACTGCGAGAGGCAGTGAAGGACAGGTGTGCCTGGCGTGCTCTGGTCCATGGGGTCACATAGAGTCGGACACGACTGAATGACTGAACAACAACAATTCCCAGCATCCCTAACCACTGGTCCTGCTAGCTAGGGATGATGGGAGTTGTAGTACTAAAACAGCTAGACTGCAGGGTTTCCCCAAACTAGGCTTCTCCAGCTGGTTTTTTGGGGGGCCCTACAATTCCCAGCATCCCTAACCACTGGTCCTGCTAGCTAGGGATGATGGGAGTTGTAGTCCGAAAGCCGCTGGAGACCCGAGTTTGGGAGTGCCTGCCGTAGACCATGTCTTCCTTTCAGTACAGCTGCCCTTGTTAATCTTATTTGGCGGCTGTTATCCCCGGAGCTTCTTCTGTGTCCCCCACCCCCCTTGACTCCAATCGCTTCCATTTCCCTGCGAGATATCTGCTAGGACGATAATAATAATAATAATAATAATAATAATAATAATAATAATCCTTCCAGTAGCACCTTAGAGACCAACTAAGTTTGTTCTTGGTATGAGCTTTCGTGAGCATGCACGCTTCTTCAGATATCTGGTACTGGTATCTGAAGAAGTGTGCATGCACATGAAAGCTCATACCAAGAACAAACTTAGTTGGTCTCTAAGGTGCTACTGTTGTCTTCGTCCATGGAGCTTTCTTGGCAGGGATACTGGAGTGGCTTGCCAGTTCCTTCTCCAGGTGGATCACATTTAGTCTAAACTCTCCGCTATGACCTGTCCATCTTGGGTGGCCCTGCATGGCATAGCTCATAGCTTCCTTCAGTTATTCATTCAAGCCCCTTCACCATGATCCACCTCATGAGAAGGGAAGACTCCCTGGAAAAGACCCTGATGTTGGGAAAGATGGAGGGCACAAGGAGAAGGGGACGGCAGAGGATGAGATGGTTGGACAGTGTTCTCGAAGCTACCAACATGAGTCTGACCAAACTGCGGGAGGCAGTGGAGGATAGGCGTGCCTGGCGTGCTCTGGTCCATGGGGTCACGAAGAGTCGGACACGTCTGAACGACTGAACAAAGGTGCTACTGGAAGGCGAGATGTGTGTGTGTGTGTGTGTGTGTGTGTGTGTACATGCCGTAGTTGGCTTACCAACACGGCTACGCACCTGCTAGGAGGAAAGCAGGAGTTGGTGAAGCAAACCTTTGTTTTTAGCAAATGATGCCATTTGGTTTAAAAACACACACACACACACACACACACAACGAGGGGGGGGGGGAAACACCACCACGCCATCCTTCCTCCTGGCTTTTCCTGGAACGGATGCTCCACATCTCTCAATTAAAACGGATGAGGCTGAACACCTCCTCTTCCTCCTCCTCCCCACCCACGTATCTCGCTGCTCCCCCATCCCCGCCGGCACACAAAAGCAAAGCAATTAGGCCGGCTTTAAGTGGGTTTAAGCTTTCCGCAGATTGCCACCGGGGTGCGGCGTTGGGAATCAAAGCAAATATATATATATAATAATACCTTGCAGAGCAACGTCGCGCGGAAGCAAAGTCACGCGCGGCTAAGGTGGAGGCGCACAGCCGGAGGCATCGATTTTTATCCGGGGAGAGGGAGGGAGGGTGGCGGGGATGGGGGGGAAGAAGAAGAAGCAAGGCTGACGAAGGCCAGGTTGGCTTCATCGGGGTATACCGCGCACATGCAGCCGGCTCGTCCTCCGAAGCGCCTGCTTTTCGGGGCTTAGGCGTTTGTTTGGCACCCGAAAGACAGGCTCCGCGCGCAAAAGCGAGGATGCGCCGCTGGGATTTGGACAGAACGGCCTGAGCATCGAAGGCGGATGCGGTAAGTAGAGAATTTGCTTCTCTGGGAATGACGGCATGGCGGTGGCTGTGTGCGAATGCTCCCCGCCCCCCCCCCCTTACCCAGCACAATGATGGAGGCAGGAAAGCTGTGAGGTTACATGATGCTGTGTGTTGGGGTATGGGGAGGTCTGCAGCTTTGCAGCGGAGCATCTTCGTGGAACTGTCTGAACGGAGACCCTGAGATGTCGCTGGGATGGTTGGGGGGGGGGAACGGGTTGGCAGAGGATGCATTCTAGAGAGACGCAGAAGATGGGTAACGTGGCACCTGGTTTTACAGCGTTAAGCGAGCTGTCAAGCTCCGGGTAAAAGAACGGTTTATAAATCGGCTCGGCTTTCTGTCCAGGGAGACAAGATAGCCCGGAAGAAAAGCGAATGAAGGCTCAAAGGGATTCAAGGCCGTATTCTGCTAAGCGACCATGCTGAGCATTTAAGATGGCCCATTTTGGGGCATCTTAAATTAAATTAAATTAAATTACATTAGAAGACGCCTGCTTCTTGGGAGAAAAGCAACGACAAACCTAGACAGCATCTTAAAAAGCAGAGACATCACCTTGCCGACAAAGGTCCGTATAGTTAAAGCTATGGTTTTCCCAGTAGTGATGTACGGAAGTGAGAGCTGGACAATAAAGAAGGCTGATCACCGAAGAATTGATGCTTTTGAATTCTGGTGCTGGAGGAGACTCTTGAGAGTCCCATGGACTGCAAGAAGATCAAACCTATCCATCCTTAAAGAAATCAGCCCTGAGTGCTCACTGGAAGGACAGATCCTGAAGTTGAGGCTCCAGTACTTTGGCCACCTCATGAGAAGAGAAGACTCCCTAGAAAAGACCCTGATGTTGGGAAAGATGGAGGGCACAAGGAGAAGGGGACGACAGAGGATGAGGTGGTTGGACAGTGTTCTCGAAGCGACTAGCATGAGTTTGGCCAAAGTGCGAGAGGCAGTGAAGGATAGGCGTGCCTGGCGTGCTCTGGTCCATGGGGTCACGAAGAGTCGGACTCGACTGAACAACAAAATTTTGGGGCATTCGAAGGCAGCCTTCATGCTCAGCCTTGTTGCTTCATTCTCTGCCATCTCTGAGTAACGCCAGTGATCTGCTGCTCAAGCATAGCAGCTTTCTCTAGAGACAGAGAGCCCTTCCAGGCTGGTGCGGTCTGCAACATGTCTTTGGCACGAGAATCATAATGTATTAGTGGTGGGCTGGTTCTGCTTCTGGGATGCTGCCCTGATGCTACCAAAAAACCGCTGCTTTCTGGAGGGGCTGTAGCGCGCCCAAGGTGGCACGTGAATAAACCCAAGCGTATGTGCTGAGAAAAAGGTGTGGGGTTTCAGCAGAAGGTTGCAGGGCGCACTAAACCGGCTGCAAACAAAGGAGTGTGGCTGCCCCCAAAAACCTTTGAAAGAGCAAACAGTATTGAAAATGGGATGCCCCAATAACATCAGGATTGCTAAACATCATCGGTGTTCAAAATAAAGGATGTCTGGAGGACCCCCGAAGATTCTAGTCCTCATGATCTTTAACAAAGGGCCTTTGTTTAAACAGGCATAGCTGTCAACTTTCCCCTTTTCTTACGAGGAATCCTATTTGGAATAAGGGAATTTCCCTTTAAAAAGGGGGGAAAGTTGACAGCTATGAACACAGGAAGCTGCCAGACCATCTAACTAAGTATTGCTACACAAAAAAAAAAGGTAAAGGTAAAGGACCCCGGACGGTTAAGTCCAGTCGAAGGCGAGTATGGGGTTGCGGCACTCATCTCGCTTTCAGGCTGAGGGAGCCGGCGTTTGTCCGCAGACAGCTTTCCGGGTCATGTGGCCAGCAAGACTAAACCGCTTCTGGCGCATGACGGAAACCAGAGCGCACAGAAACACCATTTACCTTCCCGCCGCAGCGGTACCTATTTATCTATTTGCGCTGGCGTGCTTTTGAATTGCTAGGTTGGCAGGAGCTGGGACACAGCAAACATTATAAACTTCCCTAAACAGGGTTGCCTTCTAAAAGTCAGGTAGTTGTTTATCTCCTTAACATCTGATGGGAGGGCGCCACCACTGAGAAGGCCCTGTGCCTGATTTCCTGTAACCTCGCTTCTCACAAGTGAGGGAACTGCCAGAAGGCCCTCAGAGCTGGACCTCAGTGTTTGGGATGGACGATGGGAGTGGATATGCTCCTTCGGGTATACTGGGCCATTTAGGGCTTTCAAGGTCAGCACCAACACTTTGAATTGTGCTCCAAAACGTCCTGGGAGCCAATGTAGGTCTTTCAGATCCAGTGTTATATGGTCTCGGCGGCCGCTCCCAGGCACCGGACTAGCTGCCGCATTCTGGATTAGTTGCAGTTTCCGGGTCACCTTCAAAGGCAACCCCACGTAGAGCGCATGGCAGTAGTCCAAGCGGGAGATAACCAGAGCATGCACCACTCTGGCCCGACAGTCTGCGGGCAGGGAGGGTCTCATCCTGCGCACCAGATGGAGCTGGGAGACAGCCGCCCTGGACACAGAATTGACCTGCGCCTCCATGGAGAGCTGTGAGTCCAAAATTACTCCCAGGCTGCGCACCAGGTCCTTCAGGTGCACGGTTACCCCATTCAGGACCAGGGGGTCCCCCACACTTTTGCCTGCCTTATACCGAATCCAACCTTAGGTCTATCTAGTTCAGTATTGCCTGCACCGACTGACAGCATCTCTCCAGGAAACCTCTGAGATTTGTGTGGCTGCAATGCAGGATACTGAGCAAAGTTCACCACCACAATATTAGGTTTTTAAAAATATGTATTGACTTGCATTCTTTGTTGTTCTGTTGTGTGTCGCTTTGAGCATATAGGAAAGGGAAAACGGTATACAAATCTAATAAATGATAAACTTACGATTCCAAACGTTGCCTGTGAAGGAATGCATCCGCAGGCTAAAGTAAATGGTTCCCCTCTCTATTGTTTTCCCCCGCCCCCCAAAAATATAATAAAATATTTGCATCTTCTTTTGCAGACTGAGCTCAACAGCAAGTTAGCTTTGCTGTGCTTCCGAATCCTTTATCCAAAGCAGCATGGGGACTACTGAGGCCACCCTACGTATGGAAAACGTGGATGTGAAAGAAGAATGGCAGGATGAAGACTTCCCCAGGTTGGTTCCTGCAGCTGTTTGTTATTTTTAATTCATTTAAGACGCTTTAAGCAGCTCAAGCCTTCCCCGTGCAAAAACATGCAAAAGTAGCCGTTGTTATACTCAAAATTTGGGGGGTTGGCTTTTGCAGCCCAAATCCCCCCTCGAGGGATGTCCCCATGGGCGGGGCAGGGTGGCAGCTGCCCCCCCCCCCAGAAGCAAAAAAATAAAATAAATGGTTATCGGCAGCCTAAAAGGAAAAAAAAAGCTCAAGACTGGTTTTCTCCCCCTCCCAAAATCTCAGTAACTATTGAGCTCTTGCCCTCTTGCCGAGGCACAGTTGGCCACTGTGTGTGTGTGTGTGTTGCGCTGGCTGTTTCCCCCTCCCTCATGCCGACAAAGAGCTGGCGTTCCTATCAGAGACCGGATCCTAGCCTGCACCCTGCTTGGTCAAATGGGGATGCAGGCTGAGACTTGGGCAGTGTCAGGGGGCGAATTCATCGTTGCCGGGATTCATCGTTGCAAGGGAGCTTGGCAAACTGAGTTCCCTTGCATGGTGAGTAGTTCCTTTGCGAGGACTGAGGATCCTGGAAAACTGAGTTTTTCAGCCATTTGGGGCTTTCTGTTTGGGGGGGGGGAGTTTTCCTGTTTTTTGAAGCTGTTTTTGTTTTTTGAAGCTGTTTTTGTTTTTGAAGCTGAACGACCATGGCTTGCCCCCCCCCCCAGTTTTGATCCTGGGTACGCCCTTGGATGTCCCCTAAGTCTGTGATCGGTCAGAGAACGGGTGGATGGGGGCAGGATCCGGTGAAAACAAAGCAGATATTTATTTTTCTCTCGCGACAGAGTTCCTCTGCGCTTTGCAAGGAGGTGACAACCCAGAACAAAAGTGCATCAGAACTTTTAAAGGCTTTAGAAATTCCCCAAGCCCTTAACCTAAGACCACCCAAAAATTATCACACAAGGGTCACAGAGCGAGGTGGGTCTACAACAGAAATATGAGAGCGCGGCTTGCCTGTCAAGATACCTGATACTTTGTGCTGGAGGTGCAATAGTGAAATTGGGTCATATAAGCATATGTGGTGGACATGTCCTGTTATAAGCACTTATTGGAATGATATATATGAAGAGCTCAAAAAATTGATAAAATGTACATTTATAAAAAGACCAGAAATGTTCCCATTAAGTATTTTGCCAGAAGAAATTGAAAAAACAAAAAGAGTATTATGTATGTATGGCACAACAGCAGCAAGAATGCTAGTGGCTAGAAACTGGAAAAATAAGGCTGTGCCAACAATAGCAGGCTGGCAAAACTTAATGTTAGAATATTTGCAATTAGCCAAAACAACGGGTAAAATAAGAAGACAGATGATGCAGGAAGTATGGAAAGAATGGAGGATATTTAAGGAATACTTATTACAGTGTTTTTCAACCTTTTTTGGGCAAAGGCACACTTGTTTCATGAAAAAAATCACGAGGCACACCACCATTAGAAAATGTTAAAAAATTTAACTCTGTGCCTATATTGACTATATATAAAGTAATTTTTCAATTTTTCCCACGGCACACCAGGCAACATCTCGCGGCACACCAGTGTGCCGCGGAACAGTGGTTGAAAAACACTGACTTATTAGATAGTGGTATAAATGGAATCCTAACAGCAGACTTAGATAGAACCTTTGAACAAGCAAATAGAAAGTGAAAGAAGAAAAATATGAATAATAAAAGGAAATTATAGCTGTACGTTAAGTCATTATAATATGACGAAATGCAGAGAGGATAATTGGAGGTTTGAGAAGGTGTTAGTACAAGTGTGGATAGTTGTTATGTATGTAAGCATTTATGTTTGATGTAAAAGTATGTAAGTAGTTATGTGTGAAGATGTGAATATATGTGATGTGTGTGTTTATTTGTATGATTTGTATGATTTTAAACAATAAAGGGACAGATATGAAAGATACCTGATAATGTTTGCTGATCCTTGGCTTCCGAAAAACGTTTGAAAACTGGAACACTTACTTCCGGGTTTTCAGTGTTTGGGAACCAAGGCATTTGAGAACCAAGACGTTTGAGACTCAAGGCACCACAGTACTATGCCATTCATCTTGCTGCCCGCTGTTTAACGGAAATTATATTAGTACGTACGTCGAAAACGACGTAGAAAATAGCGCCATCGTTTCTGTAGCCTCGTTGGCCCATGTTTCACATGATTTCCATTCCTGATCTCAGGTGGACATGAAAATCGCGGGATTTTCCCAGCCCCGTTTCCAGAGGGGTTTCCCAATGTCCCTCACCAAAGCTACAGGGAACCAGGCAGAGGGCCTTCTCGGTGATGGCGCCCGCCCTTCAGATGTCAAAGAGATAGACAACTACCAGACATTTAGAGGACATCTGAAGGCAGCCCTGTTTAGGGAAGTTTTTAATCTGTGATATTTTAAATGTCCTCATGAGAAGAGAAGACTCCCTAGAAAAGACCCTGATGTTGGGAAAGATGGAGGGCACAAGGAGAAGGGGACGGCAGAGGATGAGATGGTTGGACGGTGTCCTCGAAGCTACTAACATGAGTTTGGCCAAACTGCGAGAGGCAGTGAAGGATAGGCGCGCCTGGCGTGCTCTGGTCCATGGGGTCACGAAGAGGCGGACACAACTGAACGACTGAACAACAACAAAATTTTAAATGTATTTTAATATTTGATGGAAGCTGCCCAGAGTGGCTGGGGAGACCCAGCCAGATGGACGGGGTACAAAAAATTATTATTATTATTGCATGCACGCACACTGGGCACAACTCAGACGAAGGGAAGATACAGGAAGTTCATGAAATGTCCTAAAATGAAATGGGTTCGGCGAGGGAGCATGGACATCGACAGCTGTAATCTAACACGGCCCAGGGGAGTAAAGACATCATTTTGCATGGAGCATGCTTCTTACTGAGATCCTATTGATGGCCACAGTGATTCTGTCTTCCTAAAACAGTAGTCTCCCTGTCTAGTGCCAGCTGCCAAGGCAAGAGTCGCTGCAGCAGATGGAACCAACAAGCCATGCCATCTCCCGTCTTCCTTTAAACACCATCATTAGCTTAGTGCTCTGTCTATGAAAGGCACAGCTGCAGAAGGGGCTAAGAAATGCCCTTTTTTAAGTCACTGGTACACGTGGTACACAGGGACGCAGGTGGCGCTGTGGGTTAAACCCCTGAGCCTCTCGGGCTTGCCGATCAGAAGGTTGGAGGTTCGAATCCCCGCGATGGAGTGAGCTCCCGTTGCTCGGTCCCAGCTCCTGCCCACCTAGCAGTTCGAAAGCACGTCAAAGTGCAAGCAGATAAATAGGTACCGCTCCGGCGGGAAGGTAAAGGGCGTTTCCTTGCGCTGCTCTGGTTTCGACAGAAGCGGCTTAGTCCTGTTGGCCACATGACCTGGAAGCTGACCGCCGGCTCCCTTGGCCTATAGAGCGAGATGAGAGCCTCAACCCCAGAGTCGTCTGCGACTGGACCTAATGGTCAGGGGTCCCTTTACCTTTACCTTTAAAACAAAATAAAATAAAAAATTCTTTCCAGTAGCACCTTAGAGACCAACTAAGTTTGTTCTTGGTATGAGCTTTCGTGTGCATGCACACTTCTTCAGATACACTGAAACAGAAGTCACCAGACCCTTATATATAGTGAGGGAGTGGGGAGGGGTATTACTCAGAAGGGTGGTGGGAATGGGTGATCAGCTGATAGGTGTGGAAAACCTGTTGACGACTCTAAACGGCTGCAATTAGTCTTGCAGGGAAAGGCAAGGGGTGAGATGGCTAAAGATAGCTTTGTCATGTATAATGAGATAAGAATCCAATGTCTTTGTTCAGACCAGGTTTCTCCATGGTTTTAAGTTTGGTGATTAGTTGCAATTCAGCAAATTCTCTTTCCAGTCTATTTCTGAAATTTCTTTGTATCAATACAGCTGCTTTGAGATGTTTTATAGAATGTCCTGGGAGATTGAAGTGTTCTCCTAGTGGTTTCTCTGTCTTGTGATTCCTGATATCAGATTTATGTCCATTTATCCTTTGGCGTAGGGTTTGGCCTGTTTGTCCAATATAGAGAGCTGAAGGAAAGGGGTCAGGTGTAAGCAATAATTTTAGTATTGTATAAGGTTAAAACTGGAATGATTTTATGTACTCCTGTGAGGGGGAGGGGGTTGGATATTTTGATCCCCTCAGTGGGAGAGGGGGGAGTATGAAAAGTTTAACCATGTAATGATTTGTGCTTTTAATTGGAAAATCTTATAAATTTTTAATAATTAAAAAAAGGAATCTCGTCCAGCTTGATCTGGGAATGCCGGGGATTGAACCAGGAACCTCCTGAATGCAGAGCTGATGATTTACCATGGAGATGTGGTCCTTCTTAAAGGGGGTTGGAGTGGATGACCCTTGGGGTCCCTCCCAGCTCCAAAATTCTATGATTCTATAATAAGCCATGTGGTCAGACATTTTTAACGGCCGGATTGATGCCGGGGAAAGGCAGGAGCAAAAACAGAAAGGAGCTTGTCTAATTGCGTCAGCGCCTTTGCGAACGTATGCGCTCATGCGCTTAGCAGATACTAATCCATCTGGGCGCACGGGTCCCAAGTGGCCGGTATGGCGAGAGAGGGAACCCGGGTGAGGCAAACCGAGCCATTTGCCGAAAGCAGGGATAAATGAATACGTCTCTAACAACGGGGTGGGTTGGGGGAGAGGACATGCAAAGGAGATGTGCAGAATTACATGTTCCTGGCTCTGGAGCGCGAGAACGAGCTGAGGCATACAGATGTGGAAAGATCCCTCTCTCCCCCCACCCACCCCAAAAAGAGGGTTAAGTGTCTGCCTTGGCTGCTTGAGAGATGCCGGCCTCCCTACCTATTAACAAGCCCGAGTGATGCTCACGAAGGCTGGGATGCAGGGAGCATGCTCAGTGAGTCGCTCCCGGCAAGATTAAAGGAGGCAGGCACCATAACAGCAGCAGAGAGGGAAGTAGCATCATATGATCAGCGCAGCCCGAAATGGTGACACATGACCGGCTGGGTCGATTCAAGAAAGTCCAGAGGAGGAGAGAGGGGAGGAGAGGAAGAATTGGCATGAGCTCAGGCCTGAGAGAAGCGGCGAAGCTTTTCGAGACTTGAAACTGGGACTTATCGCACTCAAGAGCTGCGCTCGTCTTAGGAGGTAAGGTTAAAGAAGAAGCCTTTCTTTCCATCCTCGGCATCCATTTATAGCCTCGGCTGCCTCTTAATCTCCCTTTACATATACTGTGCAGAGCCAATACAGATGCACGTATTGATGCTTGCGGCTTGGATGCTAAAAGCGTAGAGGTCAGAGCTGCTAAATTTGCCCCTCTCCATAACCTGCTTGTGAGTTGTCACCTGTGCTTCCCCCCTGTGTTGTCGCAGAGGTGGGGTAAAAGAAAAAATCGCTGTTTTTTGCTTTAAAAATGATCGTGCCTTTGAAAACAAGCATATTTCGTAACACACGACCGCTGGTTTAGGAAGGGGTGGGGGGGTGGGATTATGCTGTAATCCACATACAGTAATTGCATCATTTATTTTGCTTCCGCCAGCTTTATGCTGAGGCCTGGCGGAAGAAGGGCAGGATAGGTGCTGCGCTTTATGGTTTTGACCATGGGTAGGCAAACTAAGGCCCGGGGGCCAGATCCGGCCCAATCGCCTTCTCGATCCGGCCTGCGGACGGTCCGGGAATCAGCGTGTTTTTACATGAGTAGAATGTGTGCTTTTATTTAAAATGCATCTCTGGGTTATTTGTGGGGCCTGCCTGGTGTTTTTACAGGAGTAGAATGTGTGCTTTTATTTAAAATGCATCTCTGGGTTATTTGTGGGGCCTGCCTGGTGTTTTTACAGGAGTAGAATGTGTGCTTGTATTTAAAATGAATCTCTGGGTTATTTGTGGGGCCTGCCTGGTGTTTTTACATGAGTAGAATGTGTGCTTTTATTTAAAATGCATCTCTGGGTTATTTGTGGGGCCTGCCTGGTGTTTTTACATGAGTAGAATGTGTGTTTTATTTAAAATGCACCTCTGGGTTATTTGTGGGGCCTGCCTGGTGTTTTTACATGAGTCGAATGCGTGCTTTTATTTAAAATGCATCTCTGGGTTATTTGTGGGGCATAGGAATTCGTTCATTTTTTCTTCTTCTTCAAAATATAGTCCAGCCCCTCCCTCACAGGGTCTGAGGGACAGTGGACTGGCCCCCTGCTGAAAAAATTGCTGACCCTTGGCTTTAACTCTATTTGGAACCGTTTTGGCTTCATCTTTTAAAAATCTCCAGTGCTCAGAATGTGAACTAGTTTGGTTAACAAAGTTTCGCTGAATCCCCCCCCCTACCCCCAATAATTGCCAAGTGGATGAAATGTGAATTAAGTTTATTTGGGCATAAAACCTTGAACAATTTCGAGTTAGGAGTTCATTTTCTACCATGTGTGTGTATGGGTTGGTTTTTTTTAACCCATTAGGCTCCAAATGTTGTTGGATTCTCAACTCTCATCAGCCCCTGAAGCCAGCATGACCAATGGTTAGGGATGATAGGAGCTCATCAGTTTTGTGTTTACTGTATCCGTTAAGATACGTCTGGGATTTCCAAGACATAGCCGGCATTCTGCCCTTGTTGTAAACAGTGTCCGGGCGAAAATTGCTGAAATGTCCGGGGAAATCTGTACGTATGGCAGCCCATGTCAGAAAGTGTCGATTTTGGCAAAATTCATTAAAAATAGCTCACAAACTTCTTCTTCTTTTTAGATTTTGCCAAAAAAAAAAAGTCCAACAACTTTGTGTCCAGATTTTTACTTTTTGAAGTATGGCTGTAAGGTGCGCCAATGATGGGGGTGGGTGGGTTTGTTCTTATTAATTATTATATAATTGTTTATTGTCTTTGATTCTCTCCACACACCCCTTCTTTTTTCGTGAAATTTGCAGATAAAAATATTAATTTCGGAAAAGGGAGTTGGAGCCCGGCACCACCTGAAAGTTAATATATGTGTGTTATCTGGTGTTCACCCGAGTTAGGAAGAGAGCAGAGAGAATTGTAGCAGATCCTTTACATCCCGGTCATCATCAGCTTGATTCACTTCCATCCGGACGTCGCTACAGGACTTCATATACAAATTCGGCCAGGCACAAGAATAGTTTCCCCCCCTTGTGCCATTAAATTGTTAAATTCGTAGTTGTATAGCTGAAGGGGAGGTAAAATATGGGTGGGGTTTCTTTGCTTCTTTGTATTGTGAGAGGAACAAGTGTCTGTATGTTTACATTGCAATGTAGCCGAAACAAATTCCAAGTATGTTGGAAAATGTACTTGGCCAATAATAATAATAATAATAATAATAATAATAATATTCCTATTCCTTCACAAGCATTTGTTAATTGAAAAAGGAAAGAAAGCATAAGGCTGACCTGGAAATACTTTTTATTTTATTTTTTCAAAAGAATTTATTGGTATTTCCACACAAAACAACAAATAAAAAGCATACAATCAACATAAAATACAAACACACCACAAAATAACAATGAAATAAAACAAATACATACATTTCACCCAACAGGAACACACCAATATAATTATTTTAGCCTTGTTTCAAATCTTACTTCCTCACGTTCTCTCTTCTGCGTTCAGTTCGAATTTACTTTAGTAACTTTGTAACTATTTTAACACTCATTAACAATTATTCTTAATCCTCAACTAACATCTTATCTTATCTCCTTCAACTTATTCATAACCATAATAACTAATATAAAAATCACAATCTTAACTTCTTATATACTATTTTAACCTAACATTGTATAGCTATCGCCTATTATGTTCACTGATTTAACTTCAAATGTCCAACTTTTCACGTTGTTTCAAATATTCTTTAAATTTCTTCCACTCTTTGGAAATACTTTTTAAACTTCTCTCTCTCTCTCTCTCTCCTTCCCCCATCATCCAACCTATAGACCTCTCCCTGAAGAGGCAGGGATGCAGTCACTGGGTAGCGCAGTTGAAGACGCCCTCTGTAAGTATGGGTTCATGTGGGGCCCTACTGCTCTCTCGCCTTCTCAACACAACAGGTTGGAACAAATGAGATATACCGCATTTTTGGCTCCATAAGACGCACTCCTAAAAAGTAAGGGGGGAATATCTGTGCGTCTTATGGAGCGAATGGTGGTCCCTGGAGCCGAATTGCCCAGGGGCCAAAAGAGGATCATGTTTTTTATTTTACAAATTGAAAAGGGGGTGTTGAAAGGACCCCGCTCAGCAGCTGATCAGCAAGAGATCGGGAGAGAGATAAGAGTCCCAGCTCCCATTCAGCCCCGCCCTCCTTTGTTGAATGTGCTGCAGAGGGAGGTTGTTTGTTTCCCCAGCGACATGGGACTGGCTGATTAGATTATCTGTCTGGAAACTGTAGAAAAGGCTCCCTTTCCTTTAGAAGCTGCAGAAATGTGAGTTGAAGCCCATAAAAACGGGGCTTTTCCTCTTTGCTTTCCCCCCTTTGCAAAAGGAGCTTTGCTTGTCCCCCTTTGCAAAAAAAAGCTGCAAAACTTTTAGCTGATCCTCAAAAAAACAGGGCTTTTCCCTTTGCAAAAAAAGCTGCAAAACTTTTAGTTGATCCTCAAAAAAACAGGTCTTTTCCCTTTGCAAAAAAAGCTGCAAAACTTGGCCAATAATAAATTGTTCCTATTCCTGTTCCTATACAAATAATACAAAAACAGAAGAAAATACAAAGGGGAAATTACAAGTATACAAACATAATAACCAGGTTAGTTAGAAGTCACTTTATTCATTTTCTTTCTTTCTTCGGTATTATTTTTTCCTTCTTTTTTCTTTTCCTTTTTTAAAGAGAATATAATGTTTTATATTTTCGATTGCAGTTTAGGGGCAAGAAAAATGAATTTCATGCTCACGGGGGTCTGCATTGGAGGTGGTGGACCAAGAACGAGACTTTGGGGTTGCAATGGGTAGCTCTGTTAAAATGTTGATTGCGCTGTACAAGTTACGTACTTATGAACTGGCTCTCTCTCTCTCCCCCCCCTTTTCCAAATATAAATCCGCAGCTCCTCCGAACACGTTAAATTTTAGTAATGGGGCTCATCACAAGCGGAAGACGCTCGTCGCCCCGGAAATCAACATTTCCTTGGACCAGAGTGAAGGCTCTCTCCTGTCAGACGATTTCCTGGACACCCCGGACGACTTGGACATCAATGTCGATGACATAGAAACGCCCGACGAGACCGATTCCCTTGAGTTCCTCGGGAACGGGAACGAACTGGAATGGGAGGGTAAGTAAAGGGGAATTAAAAAACAACAACACCCTCCACAATATTTTATGCATTTTCATATGGCTTTGAGATGATAGATGAGGACAAGGAGGAGCTGAAAAAGTTGCCTCCCCTCATGCAGATAGGTGGAATATCACCTACAGACCCCACCCCACCCTATTAGTACCCGCTATAGTCCTAAAGCAGAGACACCACTTTGCCGACAAAGGTCCGTGTAGTTAAAGCTGTGGTTTTCCCAGTAGTGATGTATGGAAGTGAGAGCTGGACCATAAAGAAAGCTGATCGCCGAAGAATGGATGCTTTTGAATTCTGGTGCTGGAGGAGACTCTTAAGAGTCCCATGGACTGCAAGAAGATCAAACTTATCCATTCTTAAAGAAATCAGCCCTGAGTGCTCACTGGAAGGACAGATCCTGAAGTTGAGGCTCCAGTACTTTGGCCTCCTCAGGAGAAGAGAAGACTCCCTGGAGAAGACCCTGATGTTGGGAAAGATGGAGGGCACAAGGAGAAGGGGACGACAGAGGATGAGATGGTTGGACAGTGTTCTCGAAGCTACTAACATGAGTTTGGCCAAACTGCGAGAGGCAGTGAAGGATAGGCGTGCCTGGCGTGCTCTGGTCCATGGGGTCACGAAGAATCGGACACGAATGAATGACTGAAAAACAACAACATAGTCCTAAAGCAGAGACACCACTTTGCCGTCAAAGGTCCGTATAGTTAAAGCTATGGTTTTCCCAGTAGTGATGTATGGAAGTGAGAGCTGGACCATAAAGAACGCTGATCGCCGAAGAATGGATGCTTTTGAATTATGGTGCTGGAGGAGACTCTTGAGAGTCCCATGGACTGCAAGAAGATCAAACCTCTCCATTCTGAAGGAAACCAGCCCTGAGTGCTCACTGGAAGGACAGATCCTGAAGTTGAGGCTCCAGTACTTTGGCCACCTCATGGGAAGAGAATACTCCCTGGAAAAGACCCTGATGTTGGGAAAGATGGAGGGCACAAGGAGAAGGGGACGACAGAGGACGAGATGGTGGGACAGTGTTCTAGAAGCTACTAACATGAGTCTGACCAAAGTGCGGGAGGCAGTGGAAGATAGGAGTGCCTGGCATGCTCTGGTCCATGGGGTCATGAAGAGTCGAACACGACTGAACAACAACCAATAGTCCTAAGCACCTGTAGTGATGGGGAAGAAATTTGGTTATTTCTGTACTTAAAAGGCAATCGTCCCTGCAGGCTTTCAGAGCTTTCTCCCCTCTGCAGAAGTGGGGAGAATATTAGGGTTGTGGAATTTCACCACAAGATGTGGAGATGGCCACAGGTTGTTTTTCTTTTCCTTTATTTTGCAAAATTTATATTTTATATAATAGCAGAAGAACATCAGAGTACTTGACCCAAAAAAAAAGTTGAAGCAATGAAATGATCATAAAAAAATCTAAAACATACAGGAAGCTGAAACCGCAGTAAAATAGATCGAAGCAAACCAAACCTACGAGTTTTCTAAAGACCTGGGGGGGGGGGCTGGTCTTAAATAAGAGCGTCTTCAGCAGGTACCGAAAAGAATAGAGTGAAGTCACCTAATTTGGAATCAATAGGCAGGGAGTTCCGACATTTCAGCGAAGCTATTGAGTTCTTACAAGATGCAGAACGGGTATTCGGTGGCCCTTGGGGAAATGCCAATTCCTTTTTTTTTTCAAATAAATTTTTATTATTTTCCAAATATATCAAATTACAGCCAATTCAACATCTAACATAAATTACATCAACCATTTCTCTGCCGAGCTACGACTCCCCTCCCTCTTGTCAGCAGCTTTTCTAGTCCATCCTGATCGCGCAGTTTTACCGCTTCCATATTAAACTATGTCAAAGGTTTATTCCAATCCTACTAGTGTTTTTAAACTTCCTCGGTTCAATCTTAAGTACTCCACAAATTTACTCCAATCTCTTCGAAACCTCGAGTCATCCTGGTTTCTGACCCTGCCGGTCAGTTTTGCAAGTTCAGCATATTCCACCATCTTCATCTGCCACTCATCAATCGTTGGTAATTCCTGTAACTTCCACTTTTGGGCAAACAGTATTCTTGCTGCAGTTGTCGCATACATGAACAATTTTTTGTCCTTCTTGGCTATTTCTTCTCCCATCAAACCCAACAAAAAGGCCTCAGGCTTTTTTGGAAAAGTATATTTAAACATCTTCTTAAGTTCATTATAAATTAAGGGGAAATGCCAATTCCAATGATCGAAGCGGTCAAGCAGGCACATGTGGGAACCAGGCAGAGGGCCTTCTCGGTGGTGGCTCCTGCCCTGTGGAACGTCCTTCCACAGTGGGGACATAGGTTTCTGGGAGGGAGTCGATCCCGGTGTGGGTTTACCAAGTGTGTCTTCCTCTTAGCATGTTTCTCCCTTGTGTCCTGAGTTTGAGGGTCTTCAAAGCCCATACGAAAGCTCATACCAAGAACGAACTTCGTTGGTCTCTAAGGTGCTACTGGACAATTTTATTTTTTATATGTCTCTTAATACTCGTCTCCCAAACACTTTCCATACAGTCGAGTCTTGCTAGGGATGGTCTTTGTGAATTCTCCCCTCAGACGACACCCCTGTGGCCACAGCCAAAAACATGCCTGGAGACAGCGCGGACTTATTTGGAGATGGAGCCGTGGAAGGGGCCAGTGCCACAAACGGCCGCCTGTGGAGAACGGTCATCATTGGGGAGCAGGAACATCGAATTGACCTGCAGATGATCAAACCATACATGAAAGTGGTGACACACGGAGGTGAGGAGTCTGGGGGTGGGGGGAGGAAGGATTTGTGTAGTTGGGTGTGAAGATGGGTCAGTTAAGATGTGACAATATTGATTTGATGGATGGATGGCGGTTAACAGATTGAGGTTGAACCCTGACAGGGAAGAAGTACTGTTTCTGGGGGACAGGGGGCTGGCAGGTGTTGGGGACCAGTGTGGTGTAGTGGTTAAGAGCGGTGGACTTGTAATCTGGTGAACCGGGTTCGCGTCTCCGCTCCTCCACATGCAGCTGCTGGGTGACCTTGGGCTAGTCACACTTCTCTGAAGTCTCTCAGCCCCACTCACCTCACTGAGTGTTTGTTGTGGGGGAGGAAGGGAAAGGAGAATGTTAGCCACTTTGAGACTCCTTCGGGTAGTGATAAAGCGGGATATCAAATCCAAACTCTTCTTCTTCTTCCCTGGTCCTGAATGGGGTAACTGTGCCCCTGAAGGACCAGGTGCGCAGCCTGGGAGTCAGTTTGGACTCACAGCTGTCAGTGGAGGCGCAGGTTAATTCTGTGCCCTGGTCGGCTGTCTACCAGCTCCATCTGGTACGCAGGATGAGACCCTTCCTGCCCGCAGACTGTCTCGCCAGAGTGGTGCATGCTCTGGTTATCTCCCGTTTGGACTACTGCCATGCGCTCTACGTGGGGCTACCTTTGAAGGTGACCCGGAAACTACAACTAATCCAGAATGCGGCAGCTAGACTGGTAACTGGGAGTGGCTGCCAAGACCACATAGGTGCGCCCTATGGAGCGAAAAATACAGTACATACCCACAAAGCGGTATATAAATGCTCAGGACAAAGAAAAATAAACTCCAGTTGCCAGCCCATTCCACCTCCAGCTCAGCTCCCCAACCCATTGGTGATGCCCTGAGCCCGGCCGTGGCCGGGGAGCGGAGGGGCTAAAAAATATATATTATTATTAATTTAAAATTTTTCGTTTCCTGTCTGTTTCTCTCTCAGGTTATTACGGCGAAGGACTCAACGCCATCATCGTCTTCGCTGCCTGCTACCTGCCGGACAGCAGCTTGCCAGATTATCATTACATCATGGAGAACCTTTTCTTGTGAGTGACTTTTTCTTGCCTTCTGCTTGGAACGGAGGAGGGGAAACTTGCTTTTCAGCTCCGTTTGGATTAATTTCCCTCGCACCTCCTTTGCTTGGCCAGATGGATGTGTTAAAATCTGGAAGGGTGGCGGTGCCGGGGGGGCATTTTGGAAATTGCCCTCATTACATTCTATTCCGCTCTGGTCAGACCTCAGCTGGAATACTGTGTCCAGTTCTGGGCACCACAGTTCAAGAAGGATACGGACAAGCTGGAACGTGTCCAGAGGAGGGCAACCAAAATGGTCCAAGGCCTGGAAACGATGCCTTAGGAGGAACGGCTTAGGGATCTGGGTATGTTTAGCCTGGAGAAGAGAAGGGTAAGGGGGGATAGGATAGCCATGTTCAAATATATCAAAGGATGTCATATAGAGGAGGGAGAAAGGTTGTTTTCTGCTGCTCCAGAGAAGCGGACACGGGGCAATGGATTCAAACTGCAAGAAAGAAGATTCCACCTAAACATTAGGAAGAACTTCCTGACAGTAAGATCTGTTCGGCAGTGGGATTTGCTACCAAGGAGTGTGGTGGAGTCTCCTTCTTTGGAGGTCTTTAAGCGGAGGCTTGACAGCCGTCCGTCAGGAATGCTTTGATGGTGTTTCCTGCTTGGCAGGGGGTTGGACTGGATGGCCCTGGTGGTCTCTTCCAACTCTAGGATTCTAGAGCTATGCAAAAGCCATCACCTGGCTACAGCTGGCGATTTCACCAATCCGCACCCCAACATCATCATCATCATCATCATCATCATCATTATTATTATTATTATTATTATTTATTCATCCTTTTCAAATTTATACATTCCACTAATTTTACAATCATTTTTAACATTTCGAAACTCGACTTCCTTCCCCCTCTTTCGGCGGTTCCTTAAATCAATTTTGCATCTCCAAATTAACTTAATTTACTCATTTGTTCGTCTACTTTAAATATACACTCTTATAAAACTGCAGGTGATTATTACCATAATCCTGCCAATGTTTTCATCTGTTTACAATTTTATCTGCAAATATTCAGTAAACCATTTCCATTCTTTTATAAAAAGTTTGCTATCTCGATTTCTTATTTTCTCCGGTAAATTTCGCCATTTCTGCATATTCCGTAAGATTTTGTATCCATTCATCCTTTGCTGGGACTTCTGCTTCTTTCTGTTTTCGGGCGAGTAACATTCTTGCCACAGTAGTGGCATACATTACTAAGTTTCTATGCAGTTTGGGGGGGGGGAGCCACTGAGCCTAGGGCTTGCTGATCAGAAGGTTGGTGGTTCGAATCCCCGTGACGGTGTGAGCTCCCGTTGCTCAGTCCCAGCTCCCAGATGAATCGTATTTTAATATTTTTCTGGAAGCTGCCCAGAGTGGCTGGGGAAACCCAGCCAGATGGGCGGGGTATAAATTATTATTATTAATAATAATTATCTGCTTCTGGTTTTATAACAGGTATGTGATAAGCAGCTTGGAGTTGCTAGTGGCAGAGGATTATATGATTGTATACATGAACGGTGCCACACCACGCCGGAGAATGCCAGGGATCGGCTGGTTGAAAAAATGCTACCAAATGATAGACAGAAGGTGAGGTTTGTGGATTGGGCCCATGACAATGGGCCATGTTTTGCTGTGGATGAAGATGACCGTTTACATATGTGTGTTTGTGTGTGTGTCGATTTATTTATTTCATAAGATTTATACACCACTAGTCTGTAAAAAAACAACAACCAGACAAACCTAATAATATTTTTTTTTTTATTTTGTCTGGACATACTGTAATGGAAGAGGTAAAGGGTTTGGGTTATCATAAAAGATGCGAGAGGAAAGGATTAATAATAGTAACAACAACAATAACAACAACAATTTATTATTTGTACCCCAGCCATCTGGCTGGGTTTCCCCAGCCACTCTGGGCGGCTTCCAACAGATATTAGGATACATTAAAATGTCACAGATTAAAAACTTCCTTCAAAGCGGTTTACAAAAAAACACATACATTGTAACAACTGAATTCTAGTAATATATGGAGATTCAAGATTCCCAATCCCTCATGCAGATGTAAACTCTTTACCAGAGTCTTCTACTGTCCTGAGTGGAAACCCAGGCAGATGGGCGTGGTAATAATAATAATAATAATAATAATAATAATAATAATAATAATAATAATAATAATAATAATATTGATTGATTGATTTCTACCATGCCCATGATTTATTTCCCCAGCCACTCTGGGCGGCTTCCTACAAAATATTAAAAATGCAATAAAACATCAGACATTTAAAACTTCCCTAAACAGGGCTGCTTTCAGATGTCTTCTAAAAGCCAGATAGTTGATTATCTCCTTGACATCTGATGGGAGGGCGTTCCACAGGGCGGGTGCCACCACCGAGAAGGCCCTCTGCCTGGTTCCCTGTAACCTCGCTTCTCGCAGGGAGGGAACCGCCAGAAGGCCCTCGGAGCTGGACCTCAGTGTCCGGGTTCAATGGTGGGAGTGGAGACGCTCCTTCAGGTCTACTGGGCCATTTAGGACTTTCAAGGTCAGCACCAACACTTTGAATTGTGCTCGGAAATGTCCTGGGTATTTCAGGACCGGTGTTATGTGGTCTCGGCGGCCGCTCCCAGTTCCCAGTGTAGCTGCCTCATTCTGGATTAGTTGCAGTTTCTGGGTCACCTTCAAAGGCAGCCCCACGTAGAGCACAGGGCAGTAGTCCAAGCGGGAGATAACCAGAGCATGCACCACTCTGGCGAGACAGTCTGCGGGCAGGGAGGATCTCAGCCTGCATGATAATAATAATAATAATAATAATAATAATAATAATAATAATAAGAAGAAGAAGAAGAAGAAGAAGAAGAAGAAGAAGAAGAAGAAGTGACCTAGGGTGCACAGGCCCAATTTTACTTCTTGCCCTAGAACTTTGAAACCATTCCTGCTGATGGCAGTAGGATTTCTCGCAAGGAAAGTGGTTTCAGGTTTTCAGCCTCTCATTTAAACACTGCCAGAATTGCTAGATATTCATTTATGCTGTTTGTTTAAACAAACCGTCACTCTGCCACCTTCCATTGCTCTGCCAGCTGGTTTATGTTTTTGCTTAAGTTTCATTAATACTTTCTTTTATTTTTCGTTTTTTCCGTGTTTTTTTCTGTGTTTTGCAATGTATGCCCTCCTTGCTGAAGTCTAATAAATAAATCTGAGGGTTAAAAAAAAGGAAAAACAGTAAAATTGAGGGGAGGGGAAATCACAACCATTCTTTTAAACAAGGTTTTCCAAACTTGGTTTTCCAGCTTTTTTGGGGACTACATCATCCCTAGCTAGCTTCGACAGTGGACAGCCAGCAAGACAAGGGATTCACGGCAGAGAGAACGCATAGCTCGTGTTTGTCTAGGACAGGCATAGGCAAACTCAGCCCTCCAGATGTTTTGGGGCTACAACTCCCATCATCCCTAGCTAATAGGACCAGTGGTCAGGGATGATGGGATTTGTAGTCCAAAAACAGCTGGTGACCAGGTTTGGGAAACGCTGATTTAAAACTTATTGAAAGGGTTCAAATATTACTTCCAAAAGATATGCAGGAGAAATCGCATATATATATATATATATATATATATATATATATATATATATATATATATATATATATAGCATATGGTAGCCAATGATGTTGGACTCCAAGTCCCATCATTCCTGACCATTGATCATACTGGCAGGGGCTGATGGGAGCTGGGAGTCCAGCAACATCTGGCAAACTCTTGTTTTTGTGGGATGTAGAAAGGACAGGAGCAGTCAAACTAGAGTAGACATTGCTAGAGTAGACATAAAGGTCGTCTCAGTCCTCCAGCCGGAACTTCCTGCCTTGCTGGACTGAGACAAAACTTCCTTGTATGTAACTTGGGATGGGTGCGGCCTCTCCTTGAAGAACCACATTTTGTCTCTTCAGTCTTCTCTCTCTCATTGCCATCTTAACAGCAGCATTACTAAGATGCACCCTTGGATCTAGGCCAAGAGAAGAAAAGGGGGCTTTCTCCCATAAGGAGATAGTCACCACATGTATAGGCTACTGTTTAGTAACTTTTAAGTCTGCCTCTGGGATCCTTTGTGTGAACAGATGATTTCTTGTGAGTAAACATTCTATACTTGTCTTATTAAAAGAGGGATTAAAAAGGGGAAGACACCAGGATAATATTTCTAATGACTCTTGCGAGTCTATGCAAGCTATCCGCTGTGTGTGTGTGCTAAAAAGGGAATGTTAACTCTGCAGATATTATAGAACTTGTAAACACAGGTTGGGACAGGATATCTTAAACAATATATCCTCCCCCACATCCCTTAACATTCCCACAGTTTTTACACAATAAAATGGAAAGCATCCAGAATTAAATTGGTATTGTGTTTATGTCTGAAGGTTTGTATCTGGCGCAGAACTAATGCACGACCAAAGGCAACTGCTCAGATCTGTTCTTATACCTCCCTGCCTTCTGATTTCTTTTACAGGTTGCGGAAGAACCTGAAAGCACTGATAATCGTTCACCCGTCGTGGTTCATTCGAACGGTCCTGGCTATATCGAGGCCGTTCATCAGGTATGAGCAGCCGAGAGGATAGCTGCCTTGAAGCCGGTTAAACATGCCTGGCACCATTCTGGGTGTTTTGGACTACAACTCCCATCAAGCCCCAGCCAGCACCATGGGAGTTGTAGTCCAAAAACATCTTTCACTAAATTTAGCCCTCCCCTCACGCTCCAAAGACCGCTGAGAGAAGCCCCAGCATGAAAAACTCGAGTCAACAAGTGGCTTCTGGGGGGGGGGGGACACCATATTTTTCGCTCCATAAGACGCACTTTTTTCCTCCTAAAAAGTAAGGGGAAATATCTGTGCATCTTATGGAGCGAATGGTAGTCCCTGGAGCTGAATTGCCCAGTGGCCAAAAGAGGATCGTGCTTTTTATTTTACAAAGAGAAAAGGGGGTGTTGAAAGGACCCCGCTCAGCAGCTGATCAGCAAGAGATCGGGAGAGAAATAAGAGTCCCCAGCTCCCTTTGTCCGCCCCCTTGCCCAGGCCTCCATTGTTGAACGTGCTGCAGAGGGAGGTTGTTTGTTTCCCCAGCGACATGGGACTGGCTGATTAGATTATCTGTCTGGAAACTGTAGAAAAGGCTCCCTTTCCTCTAGAAGCTGCAGAAATGTTAGTTGAACCCCATAAAAACGGGGCTTTTCCTCTTTGCTTTTCCCCCTTTGCAAAAAAGCTGCAAAACTTTTAGCTGATCCTCAAAAAACAGGCCTTTTTCTTCTCCCTGCAAATGACCCCCGTTCTGAATTTCACTCTCCATGAAAGCAGTTTAACACTGCCACCCCCCAAGTGGTTAACTTTCAAGGGGGTCCAGAGTTAATTGCAACACCCTGCGAAGGCCACACTGTCAGGCTTCGGGGAATCGGCTTCCGCCCCCGTGGCAGTAAACAAAAGATCAAACGAAAGAACGTTTTACCAGTTAGAATCTTTAATAATCGCAGTGCAAGAACAAAGAACACATCTCCTAGAAATGGCGGTGCTCCCAATTAAGGATTCCACCCCTTGACACCCCTATTAATCTACGTCACTCCTACGTCTTGTAATCTGAGCTTATACCCTCTGTGCTTTCTGATCTGCCACTTTCTGAGCTCTCCGTGACTTTGGAGAAGGGGGATGAATGCTATCCAGAGACTGTGAATCTGTTAACCCTCTCTCTCTCTCCCAGTGTTTCTTCTAGCTGTTCCCCACCCAGTATTCCCCAGCTTCTGCCTTCTGAACTATGCCCCTCTGCAAACCACTGTTCCAAATCTATACTGTCCTCCTGCTCCGGGGAAGATTCAGGATCCGGATCAGGGGGAGAGGGTGGCTCCCACCGTTCCTCCTCAGTGCAGCCCTCCTCAGCGTGGTCCCTGACACACACTAAGCTAGATTTTAGAAAAAGAAAAATGTGTGGCGGTGGGAGAAGCTGTGCCTAACATGCGGAAATACTCTTTCCTAGTGTGAAATTCATCAATAAAATCCAGTACGTTCACACCTTGGAGGAACTATCACAGAGCATCCCCATGGAACATGTCCAGATTCCGGACTGTATCCTACAGTAAGTACTGAGCGATACCTTGAAACAGTGTTGTCTTCCTGCACTGCCTTTCCTTCTATTCTGTGATTCATATACAATAAAGGGTGGTAAGAGGGGCCTGGACTGGAGTATGTGACATGTAGTTCTACTCTTATTGATCCAAAGCAGCACTCCAGCGTAGAGTTAAAACTGAAACACGTTGCAGGATTCACACACAAAAAAATAGACCAGAGGCAATTGTATTTCACCCAGCAGAGCTTTGCTGCTACTGAAGTCAAATGAGCATTAACGGTCACAAATCAAATACATTCAGGATTAGCACCGTCCATAAGAAATCCAGTTGCGGCAGACTTAACTTACAACTTACAGTAACTTATAAGACCAAACCTTAACACCATACAGTCGTGCCTTGGTTTTCAAACAGCTTAGCTCTCAAACGTTTTGGCTCCCGGACGCCGCAAACCCGGAAGTGACTGTTCTGGTTTGCAAACTATTTTTGGAAGCCGAACGTCCGACGGGGCTTCCGCGGCTTCCAATTGGCTGCAGGAGATTTCTGCAGGAACTTTCGGCCTGCCTATGAGGCAAGGTGAGGCGGATTGGGGCCTAAGGAGCACTCTGTGCATCTTCACCATGTCGTCTGCTGTCACGGACTGGGTGGATGCCGAAGTTATTTTGAAAATGTTTTTCCATTCATTATATATCGTTTCCCAGTAAGCTTTAACCTTACTGCGGGATCACCACATAGGATAAAAAAACCTTCTTTCTCTTTACATTTCCAGCACGTTTGATTTAGATTTACCGGTATGCATTTTTGCCAGTGTGGTGTAGTGGTTAAGAGCAGTAGACTCGTAATCTGGTGAACCAGGTTCGCATCCCCGCTCCTCCACATGCAGCTGCTGGGTGACCTTGGGCTAGTCACACTTCTCTGAAGTCTCTCAGCCCCACTCACCTCACAGAGTGTTTGTTGTGGGGGAGGAAGGGAAAGGAGAATGTTAGCCGCTTTGAGACTCCTTCGGGTAGTGATAAAGCGGGGTATCAATCCAAACTCTTCTCTTCTTCTTCAGTTTACTTGGTGCTAAACCATAATGTGCTGTAAAATTTTATATCCGTACTCCATAATTTAAGTTGTGTTAAACCACAGAGCCTAGGGCTTGCCGATCAGAAGGTCGGCAGTTTGAATCCCCGCAATGACGGGGTGAGCTCCTGTTGCTTGGTCCCTGCTCCTGCCCACCTAGCAGTTTGAAAGCACGTCAAAGTGCAAGTAGATAAATAGGTACCGCTCCGGCGGGAAGGTAAACGGCATTTCCATGCGCTGCTCTGGTTTGCCAGAAGCGGTTTAATCATGCTGGCCACATGACCCGGAAGCTGTACGCCGGCTCCCTCAACCAATAAAGCGAGATGAGCGCCGCAACCCCAGAGTCGTCCGCGACTGGACCCAACAGTGAGGGGTCCCTTTACCTTTACTATGTCAGATTAAACACCGGGCAGCGAGACAGATAACGCAGCGCTCCACACAAACCGAATTGCAGCAGAACGGGAAAAGCGTCGATTGCGACAAACTCAGATCGCAGGCTTCATACGTCCCCAACAGGTTTTTTTTTCCCCTTGGCAATATTTTCATTTGCAATTTGTCGTTGATTGGGAATTTGTTCCTATGGTTGGGTTTTAAGCCAGTCGTGAACCGTGGTTTTTTTCACAGTTCTAAACACTTTGTTTCAGGTATGAAGAAGAGCGGAACAGAGCAAGAAAAGAAAGGTAGGTTTTTCCCCTTTTGTGCATGCTAGGAAAGAGGCATACAGGGGCTTTTGGGTGTTCAGACCTTTTAACTACCCCCTAGAAACGCATTCAGACATGACTCAGATATTTGGTTTGGTTGTGGGCAGAATTTATTTATTTATTTATTTTTAAGATAATATTTATTAAATTTTCCAACGTAACAAAAATAAAACACACAACAACAAAACACCTACAATAACAATAACTAAAAATACAACAGAAATTTAAAAATTATCATTTCTATATAAAATTATCTGATTTTTCCTCACATCTTGGTGGGACTTCCTCCTATCTCCTCCTTCCTTCTGCGTCCCTTACGGATGCCTTTTTCGTAACTTCCAAAATCTATATAATTCTAATCTAATTTCCAACACAACTTATTCAATAATATCTCTTATCTCTTATCTTGATTTAATTCCTTATCTAATTCGATAAATCTATCTCTTTTCCTATCTTATCATCCTATATCACTCACAACTAACTTTTACTATACTATACAGCCTATTTTATCCTCAAAATATATCTAATTTTCAATCTTACAATGCTCTTTTAAATACAATTTAAATTTTCCCCATTCTTTTCTCCACCGCGTCATCTCTCTGGTCACGGATTTTCCCGGTCATTTCTGCCAGCTCCATGTAGTCCATCATTTTCATCTGCCATTCTTCTATCGTTGGTAATTCTTCTGTCTTCCGGTTTTGGGCAGAATTTAAGTCACAACTTTATTGATAGCGAGTGGTTGCATAGGCTCTGGTTTGACTAGCTCCCTGCACCCTTGCAAGGCAGCGCTGACCCAGAGCTCTATCGTAGGTCAGCCAAGGGTGAACACCAGGGACAGATGAAATGCAGCCATCCATGAAAATCCAAACTTCTTCAAATTTTCCAGTGTGGTTTCTAGAAAGTGGAATTGTTGGGTTTTATCTTGGAGTGGATGTTTTTTTTTGGGGGGGGGGGGATGGCAGATGACGAGTCAGTTCTCTCTCTCTCTATCTCTTCCCTTTCTTTTCTCCCCTCCTTTTGGGTTTGTGTTTTTATTTAGATTAGTTTCTATTACCTCCAATAAAAAATATTGGATATTTAATATTAACCTTTATTTCAAACTTTAATGAAATATATTGGGGGGGGGGGGGATTTTGCAATGTGTTTCTCCAGCCAGATAATATTTACAAAATCGCGTGTTTAGACTTTTAACCTGTCCCTTAAATAAATTCAAGCAAGACTCAAATTTTGGTTTGGTTTTTGGCAGAATTTAGGCCACGACTTTATTGATTACAGCAAGTGAGTGGTTGCATAGGCTCTGGTTCGACTAGCTCCCTGTACCGTTGCAGGCAACACTGACCCAGGGCACCAGCCTAGGTCAGCCTAGGGTGAAAACCTGGAACAGCGGAAAGCCGGGGTCAGGCTAGTCCACCACCCAGATGTCCCCCTGGACTCGGGCACGGGCACAACCCCTCTCAGGGTTGACCAAACCATTGAGTCCCTGGATTCCTTTACCGGAATACACTGGCGTAGGAAGGGCGGGGCGTAGGGGGCGGGGCACCCCGGGCAGCGCAATCCAGGTAGGGTTCCATCTTGCCTGCCCCCCACCCCCGCTGTGTGCCCTGCCCCCAGAATGCGCAATGTGCCCCCCACCTGCTTCCCGCCCCCGGTGCCGGAGCATGAAGCTCTGCCACTGCCGGAAAACCTTTCGCATAGGGATGGCTAGAGCGTCCCGCCACCCCTATCACCTGAACCAGAGCCTATCCGCAACTTACAAGTTGTGACGATTTGCTACGCGGCAGGCGAAACCCAAATGGCAACAGCTTTTAGATAGATGTTTGTTCGGCATTTGCGCCCATCATACAATACAATACAAAACAAGCAGTCAATCAAAAATCAGATAAAATCAAATAAAACAACGACCCAATACAGGCCGCGGATATAATAGCATGACTCACAGGGATCAATATTTTCACTTCGATAAAACATCTAAAAAAGAATTAAGGTTAAAATTTAGGCACCCAAAACTAAAACCAATGTCTAATTCTATTTTTGAAAAAACCTATCTAATTATCAATAATCGGCTAACATCCCATTTCGTCTCTTATACGAAATAACGGCTGTTGGGAATCTAGCAACCTGTAGAGTTATATAAGGGTCCACATCTTGGAGAACCCAAGCAAGACGTAGGTCAACTGGCTTATCAGCAATGGATTGAATTATCGGATTTAATATACTGGCACGTATCGATCTGTACATAGGGCAATTGAACATTACATGCTGTAGAGATTCAGCTGATTTGTTTTCAACAACAGCCAAGTGGGGGAAATTCCTGCCGTGCCCCTGTCCCAACGACAGACGACACACGGCGGCATAGCAAGGTCAAGGTGGGCGGGCACTCCAATGCACTGGCCCAAAGAGGAAGCTCAGGGACAGGTGCATGGGCTTAAATAGGTCATTCGATCCATTTGGCTAGCGTCCCATTGGTCAGATTACACACAGCATCGAGGGACCCACCAATAGGGTGTTGCGGCTGTCCAAACCATCCCACCCACAACACAGGGTTTGGTTGCCAGGACACACTGCAACACGTGCCCCCGATTTATCACACGGTTGCCCAGGGTATATTGTCATCTTACATTGCCCCTTTAGGCAAAACTGGCTATTTCAAAATGCCATTTATCCCTGACAGGGTAGAAGAGAAACAAGACATAACTGTGAGAGAGAGGTAAGTCACTTTCCGTGTTATTGTGGATGCATTATATCAGAGGGGATTTGCAAAAATCTGTATATTGGGCAAAATTGCATACAGACATGTCTATTAGGATCACCACTCCCCACCCCTAAAATGCTGGTGAATTTTCAGGAGGATTTGTTTTTTAAACGGATGGGGGTGGCGCTGTGGGTTGAACCGCAGAGCCTAGGGCTTGCCGATCAGAAGGTCGGCGGTTCGAATCCCCGCAATGACGGGGTGAGCTCCCGTTGCTCGGTCCCAGCTCCTGCCCACTTAGCAGTTCGAAAGCACGTCAAAGTGCAAGTAGATAAATAGGTACCACTCCAGCGGGAAGGTAAACGGCGTTTCCGTGCGCTGCTCTGGTTTCGCCAGAAGCGGCTTAGTCATGCTGGCCACATGACCCAGACGCTGTACGCCAATTCCCTCGGCTAATAAAGTGAGATGAGCGCCGCAACCCCAGAGTCGTCCGCGACTGGACCTAATGGTCAGGGGTCCCTTTACCTTGGTTTTTTAAAACACACATACACACAAAGTAATATGGAAATGTAGCGAGATGAACTTTAGATGAAAAACGGAGAGAAACCATCATTTCAGCCAGGCAACAGGGAGGAAAGTATTTCTGCTATTCGAAATGATTCATTAAGTGAGTATTCGCATTGCAAGTTGATGATTTGCATTGATTCTTAGGGGGGGGGATCTTTTTTAAATAATATGCTTTTTTATTGAACTTCCAGTTTTTATAAATTAACTTCAGATCGAATGCTTACATTGTTTCATGTACTGACTTCCCTCCACAGTGTCCAAACCCTTTTCAACCACATTTTATATCAGACTTTTAACTGCTGCAGAAATCTGTCTAATGCGATTACTTTATCATTTTTATTCCGCTGTTCTTATCTCGAATCCTGCCCACGATTGACTGTAGTGTTTCTTCAAAGAGTCTTAAGGAGAAATTTCTAATGTATTCCTGACCACAGAGTTTTACCTGCCCCCCGCCCCCATTTAATAATAATAATAATAATAATAATAATAATAATAATTTATTTATACCCCGCTCATCTGGCTGGGTCTCCCCAGCCACTCTGGGCGGCTTCCAACAAATATCAAAATACAATACAAAGTCACAGATTAAACATCCTACTCACAACCTTTAATTTCAATGGGTCTACTCAGAGTAGGATGAACATTGGATACATTTTTTGCCAGAAGACGAGCTGCATCAGAATGGAGCCAAGGCTGCATGCAACAAATATGGGGCGGAACAGAAATTGATGCCTTCTTACATCCCTAGTGCAATTAAAAAAAAAACAAAACACATTTCTCCTTGAGATACTGCAGACATTCCTTATTTTAAACCAACTCAACCTATTAAGAGTCCCCTAGAACAGGTTTACTAATCCACTTGTAATATTCTGCCTCTTCAGATGCAGAACTACGAGGTTTAACAAGCATACACCGTTTTCTAAATTCATTTACTATTTTGTCTTTCTTCCAAAACAGGCCTACATTGCCAGCAGAGGATCAGGAAACAAGGTAGGGGTTTGTTTTATTTATTTCAATTTATTTCAATAGTTTATCAATTGATGTGTGCAATTTGTATGTTAACCTCAGGGCCTCCAGACATCCTTTTTATTGTGTGACACTCTGTGCTCATGATGCTGTCGAATCCCCGCGACGGAGTGAGCTCCCGTTGCTCTGTCCCAACTCCTGCCAACCTAGCAGTTTGAAAGCATGCCAGTGCAAGTAGATAAACAGGTACCTCTCTGGCGGGAAGGTAAATGGTGTTTCCGTGTGCTCTGGCTTCCGTCATGGTGTCCTGTTGTGCCACAAGGGGTTTCGTCCTGCTGGCCACACGACCCAAAAAGCTGTCTGTGGACAAACGCCGGCTCCCTTGGCCTTGAAGCGAGATGAGCGCCACAACCCCATAGTCACCTTTGACTGGACTTAACCGTCCAGGGGTCTGGAGTGGCCCTTGATATTTGGCAATCAGCGGTCTCTTAAGTATTCACTGGACCTGTTTTTCTCTCTCTCCTTCCTCCCTTCTCCCACCATTTAGCATGTCCTGAATCAAAGCAAGAACACATAGACCTAAAGAACGACCCAGAACGATGTATTACCCATTGTGAAATGACCTTCCTGGTGTTAAGACCACACGACCATCCTCAGTTCCATCCAACCAAGGAAACCAGCCTTTCCATCTTTGCCCAAAAGGTATTTTATTGCACGCAAGAGATCCACCGAACGAACAGCACTTTCCAGCGAAGGCTCTGAGTGGCAGACCCATCGCCGAGAGATACGAGCACCTTCCATCTTTAAAAAGCAACAACGCTGGGATATAGTACAAAATCCAGCCTAAAATGGAGAACTCCGGTTTATACGTGGCAAGGCTCCTCCGTTTGGTTGCTGCAGGTCAGCATAGCGACATCGGGATGGAAAAGCACACATCCATTCTTAATTTCTTGCCGGGCACATTTGAAAGGAAACTGTTGCTCTGCGCATTCGTTGGGTCAGAAAGAACTGCGAAAGGAAACTTTCGTCCCCTTCTGAATGAAGTTTGTGCATGCCTGTTCCAGTATAGATACAGAGCAGCTACCTGTTTATTGCCTCATCTGTTTCCCAAATCGCACCCCTGGCACTATTTATTTATTTTTTTACCACTTGAGCTCATGTGCAGGTCTTTTTTATTTCTCGCATCCTCCCTCCTGAATGGTTCTGTCCCTGAATCTTGGGCACTGGGTATCGCAAGTGTGGTAACGATGCCCATTCATACACTAGTCAGTGTGATGTGGTGGTGGGATCTGCACGGTTTTAGTCAGTTTCAGGACACGGGACAATCACCTCCCCCCCGAATTCTGCCTCCAAACATCTGACAAAAGATGCAAGCACATGAAAACACAGTCCGCATCTCCTCAAGCAAGGAGAAGGTGGGAACTTGAGTCAGATGGTCAGATTAGAAAGTGCACACATTTAGAACAGGAAAATGAATACGCAACTTAAAAACACTTTTTCTGAAGCCACATATGTATACCCATCTTCCGCCCTTCCCATGAACATGGGAGCGGCTCCCATTTTATCCCAGAAGCAAAAAACACACACACACACAAAAACCCAGCAAGACATTTAGGTTAGGTTGAAAAGATCACAGCCGAGTAGAAATTTGAACCCGGGTCTGTGTGCTTAGAATCACGCGATCCGCTTCCCTCGCAGGACAGGAAGGCAATTCGCTCGCGCAAAATCCTGGGATCAGGAGAAAAGGTACTGCATGCGCGCCCGTGCGCACAGATTTAATCTATGCACTCAAATGTGACCCAGTCCTTTCGACCCAAGAAAGAACAGAAGACCTTGAAGTCCACATTCGGATAGTTGCTATTTTGGTTGTCCATACAGTTCCACGCCAGAGGGCAGCAGTGGCAGAATTACATGTGCAAGCTGGATTTTCCGGGGAGCTTCCAATTGCCAGCATTACAGAAGGCTTCCTTTGCTTTTGGGGGGGTCTGCAGAGGAGCGTGGAACAGCTGGCTTGCTCGTTTTTTTCTTCACATTTGATACATAACACCTAACTCTGAACAAAGGACTGGTCTGCGGTCTGCTTCGTTTGCAAAAGAAAGGAGTCTTGCCCCTATCTGCAGAAGCTTTGGGAATGTTGTCTTTGCGTAGCAGAATGCGTGACTTCCTGAACACTTCAATCACACCTCTCTACTGACAATGGAAGTAGAATCCGCATCCCATAGCACCCTATGGGGTCACCTTACGAGCAGACGCGTTCACAACCTCATTGATCAAGTATCTGGGAAATGTACGGTTCACAATCATTTCTAAAAACTTGAATCTCTCGCGCACGGAGCATTTATAAAAGCAAAAAAGAGCTGCAAAGACACCTATTGGTTTGGATATGAAATAGTCTCAACTGGATTTTTTGAAAGCGAATTTTAAGCTGTTTTCTGCGGGGAGGGAGGGGGAGAGAACATGAGTTCTGTTAGCTGACACGCATATATATCAGGATATGCTGGGGACTGCACCGAGGAGTGTTTACTTGCTCGTCCACCATTCTACAAAGAGAAACGTGGAACATATTGGAAGTCTCCAAAGAGACTCGTTCAGGACCACAGATTTGCACATCCTTCTCCGGAAACAAATGGGGTGACAATAATCTTTGCCGGTTTCTCTATGCTTGGTTTTAAAAGGATGGTGTTTGCCTTGTAATCTGGGGCACCAGAGGGGAGAATATGGGACTGCTTGGTTTTAAAGCAGGGGTGCGTAATCTGTGGCTTTGCAGATGTTGGGACTACGTATCCCATCATCCTTGACCATTGCTCAAGTTGACTAAAGCTGTTGGGATTTGCGGTACGACATCATCTGGAGGGTCAAGTGTTCCCCTATCCCTGGGTTATTGCCATTATAAGAATAACACTGCTAAAGAGGAGGAAATGTGAAACGAGAAAGATTTGGGGAAATGGCCTTAATCACTTCTATTATCATAGTTCCAGTTACAGGTGGGTAGCCGTGTTGGTCTGCCATAGTTGAAACAAAGTAGAAAATTCTTTCCAGTAGCACCTTAGAGACCAACTGAGTTTGTTCTTGGTATGAGCTTTCGTGTGCATGCAGTAGGAGAACACTTCAATCTCCCAGGACATTCTATAAAAGATCTCAAAGTAGCTGTCTTAATACAAAGACATTTCAGAAATAGACTGGAAAGAGAAGTGGCTGAATTGCAACTAATCACCAAACTTAAAACCATGGAGAAACCTGGTCTGAACAAAGACATTGGATTCTTATCTCATTATACATAACAAAGCTATCTTTAGCCATCTCACCCCTTGCCTTTCCCTGCAGGACTAATTGCAGCCGTTAAGAGTCGCCAACAGGTTTTCCTCACCTATCAACTGATCACCCATTCCCACCACCCTTCTGAGTAATACCCCTCCCCACTCCCTCACTATATTTAAGGATCTGGTGACTTCTGTTTCAGTGTATCTGAAGAAGTGTGCATGCACACGAACGCTCATACCAAGAGCAAACTCAGTTGGTCTCTAAGGTGCTACTGGAAAGGATTTTCTACTTTGTTTCTATTATCATAGTCTGTCATGGTTAAACTTATTGAACCAAACCTGTATCTGAAATCTCTAAGGATAATCTATCAGTGGCTTTCACAGGTTTTATTTCTCCATCGGCTTTAGGAACGCGACAACGCTCCCAAGTACGCTGGCCTCACATGTGAGGGTAAGCCAAACTATAACTTACCATGAATGAACAAGCTTGCTTGTGCCCAGAGAAAAAATTGTGCCTGCTTCACTCCTCCTGAGACCAACGGTTGATGTTCCATGGTTTCTCTCGCTCCCCAAAAAGACCTAAGTTCTAACCAAAGTTTGGTCTTGGTTAGCACTCATGCTTTATTTGGGGGACTCAGATTTAACACGGCATCAGGACTTGGGGAGGAGCACAGCGGGTGTGATTTCTGTCTGGGCACCAGGGCCAAAGTTTGGTTTGCTGTTGCGTGTGCTGACCTTGAAACCCTAAACGGCCTAGGCCCAGTCTACCTGAAGGAGCGTCTCCACCCCCATCGTTCAGCCCGGACACTGAGGTCCAGCTCCGAGGGCCTTCTGGCGGTTCCCTCCCTGCGAGAAGCAAAGTTGCAAGGAACAAGGCAGAGGGCCTTCTCGGTGGTGGCGCCCGCCCTGTGGAATGCCCTCCCATCAGATGTCAAGGAGATAAGTAACTGTTGTAGTTTTAGAAGACAGCCCTGTATTGGGAAGTCTTTTTAATGCCTTAAAGGTAAAGATAAAGGGACCCCTGACCATTAGGTCCAGTCGTGTCCAACTCTGGGGTTGCGGCGCTCATCTCGCTTTACTGGCCGAGGGAGCCGGCGTACAGCTTCCGGGTCATGTGGCCACCATGACTAAGCCGCTTCTGGCAAACCAGAGCAGCGCACAGAAACGCTGTTTACCTTCCCGCTGGAGCGGTACCCATTTATCTACTTGCACTTTGACGTGCTTTCGAACTGATAGGTGGGCAGGAGCTGGGACTGAGCAACGGAAGCTCACCCCGTCATTGCGGGGATTCGAACCGCCGACCTTCTGATCGGCAAGCCCTAGGCTCTGTGGTTTAGACCACAGCGCCACCCGCGTCCCTTGAACAAGTAGAAGTGCAATGGTACAAATCCATTACTGAAAAATGTAAAAAAGGAATATAGATCTAATAATGGAGAATAATAATGGGCATTTGATTAAAGAAGCACTTTCACACAGTAAAGTGTTTTGCCTCAATCAAACTGGAATGGAGATAAAATATTTTATTTAAGCACTCAACAATCTGAGTAACGTGTTTAAGGAATAGGAAACAGTTGTTTCATGCTTTCTGTTCCTCCTAAAACTATATCAGAAATATATCTAAACAAAATAAAATAAAAAATTCCTTCCAGTAGCACCTTAGAGACCAACTATGTTTGTTCTTGGTATGAGCTTTCGTTAAGAAGTGTGCATGCACTCGAAAGCTCATACCAAGAACAAACTTAGTTGGTGTCTAAGGTGCTGCTGGAAGGAATTTTTTATTTTATTTTGTTTTGACTATGGCAGACCAACACGGCTACCTACCTGTAACTAGAAATATATCTGTTTGCGATGGAGAGATAAAATCTTCCTTTCTTTTTTTTTTTAGCAATACCACGATGCGGATAAATTAAGGTGGTTATAAAACGGGTGGCTTTTTGAACCACAAGATGTGTTGCTGTGTCACACAGTGGCGAGATCGTGACAGTGTTAGCCGATTTGCAAAGGTCGAAATCCAAATATGATATATAAACACTAGGATTTCATAATGTTTGATGCCCCCCTCCCTGGCAGAAAGCTGTGCAACCGATTTCTTCCCATTCATTCCTTACTTTTACAAACCACCTTTCCTTCCAAAGGGCAAAAACTGGCATGTGCAACTCCCCTCTTCTTCTCTCACTTCCTTCCTCAAAACAACCCTGAGAGGAAGGTTTCTGCTGCTGTACCATAAAATGGAAAACGGTGTACGATTTTAGAGCATACCTCAGTACAATTCCTAACCTCTCGTTCCTTCCTCTTGCCTCAGAGACTTTTGCTCACAGGTGTGATGTATATGTCAGAGGAGAGAGAGAGAGAAAAAAAAATCAATGTTCGACATTTACAAATGTAAATACATGTGTGTGTGGTTTTTTTTTGTATATTCCTTGTAATAGAGCATGCCACTATCAAAGTGAAGCTTCCCGTTCATCGAGACCGGGTGCAAAACAGCACACACCTACAGTTTCCCTGTGTTGAAAAGTGGAGCTCCGCCGTCCGAAAACATTCTTGTAAAACTGCGAGGACGTAGTAAGTCCTCCACCCCCTGTCCTAGTGTGTTTCGTATTTAGGTGGCTTAACTCTAGGAAATACAGTTTGTTGTTAACGGCGTGTGGCGACGGTCATTTTCCTTGCCGAGAAAACCTGTGGATATTTCATTAAAAAACGCCGAGTCTTCAACAAGAAATACGTCTGTTCTTTTTGAAGTCGTAAAAAATTGTTTTCTTTAAAAAAAGATCTGCCGTACTTCCCTAGGTAGAATATGAAAAAAAGGCAACACGTGGACCAAATAATGTAGGGCAAAATGTTTCTATATATTGTCAAATAATATTCAGCGAAGACAGCATTCCGGATAAGTACACTGTTTCGGTAGATCTTCTTCAGTTCATAACTATAAAGAATAGCAAAACAGAATATATACATCTAATCAATCATAGAAAGGATCATATACAAAAAAATAATACTCAGCATCAACTAGAGTCCAAAATAATATTCAGAAAAATAAAAACATAGTCAGAAAAATATTATATTGTTAAGAGAAATAAAAAGCATGCCTTAATATACATGCTCCTTGCGTGGAGTAGTGGTCATGGCCATAGGTAACCACTACTACCTGAACATGGAAAGCACAGAGCCTAATATACACAAAACCAACCACAGGTGATATCTAGTCAAACTATAGGGCAGAAAGACATTTAAAGAGACAGACCTCACAATTACTCTTCGCAATAAACAAATTAAATAAAACAATTCAGAGGCAGCAGGAGTTTTCGGAGCAGCCTTTACCAAAAACCAGGAAGGCAAGATGCGACGGAAAATTCCAGTGACCTGGAATAGACTGGGAGCAGGGGGCCCGTAGCTGTCAAGTTTCGGATTCGAAAATAAGGGATCAGCACCCTCACCTGTCCCAGGGACAGTCTACGGTTCTCAGGGACAGTCCACGCCGCGGTAACCCCCCCCCCAGGCTACAATTTAATTTACACCAGGAAAGAGCTCCCAGGAAAGAGAAATCAGGGCAGAGAAAAGAAAGCACTTATTCACGCAGCACACGGTTAACCTCTGGAACTCGCTGCCACAGGGAGCAGCGACGGCCACCAACTTGGATGGGTTTAAAAAGGATTAGGCAAATTCGTGCAGGAGGAGAGGACCACTGATGGCTTCTGGCCAGGTTGGCTCTGCTCTGCCTCCAGTTAGGGGCAGCAATGCTTAATCTGAGCACTTGTGTGCCGAGAAACATTCGTCTATTTTATCTTCTTCTTCTTTATATATCTGTCTGTCTGTCTGTTATTAGGTATTTATATTCCACCTTTTTTCTCCAAGGAGCTCCCTGGTCCTAGTCCTCATTTAATCCCCACAACAGTCCTGTGAGGTAGGCAGGCAGGCAGGCAGGGCTGAGAAATGCAGGAACCCAAGGAGTCCCCAGACTCCAACTCTCCTTCCTGGAAATAAGGGAAATTTAAGGGATATCAACAATAAGGGATAGCAGCAGGAAACGGCTTGGAAGAAGGGTTGTTGTTCAGTCGTTCAGTCGTGTCCGACTCTTCGTGACCCCATGGACCAGAGCACACCAGGCACCCCTATCCTTCACTGCCTCCCGCAGTTTGGCCAAACTCATGCTAGTCGCTTCGAGAACACTGTCCAACCATCTCGTCCTCTGTCGTCCCCTTCTCCTTGTGCCCTCCATCTTTCCCAACACCAGGGTCTTTTCTAGGGAGCCTTCTCTTCTCATGAGGTGGCCAAAATACTGGAGCCTCAACTTCAGGATCTGTCCTTCTAGTGAGCACTCAGGGCTGATTTCTTTGAGAATGGATAGGTCTGATCTTCTTGCAGTCCATGGGACTCTCAAGAGTCTCCTCCAGCACCATAATTCAAAAGCATCAATTCTTCGGCGATCAGCCTTCTTTATGGTCCAGCTCTCACTTCCGTACATTACTACTGGGAAAACCATAGCTTTAACTATACGGACCTTATAAGAGAAGAAGGGAAGAAGGGAGTTTCCCGCAAAAAAGGGAGAGACTTGGCAGCTATGGGGGGCACGCAAACCATTTGTCCATTTTTCTCCGGCTGGCAGCAGGCAGGAGAGTCTTGCTCACCTCCACAGAGGTGGAACCTGAGCTCTTCCGCTGAGCTTCAGTCCTTGTCATCTGAGAGACAGGTGTCTTTCATAGACTCACCCAGAGGTGATGGAGGCTTTTTTTTACAACGCCTTGTTGTTGTTGTTTTTTAAAAACGTTATTTCAAGTGTTTTAGCTGACCTCCTATCATATTTAGTTTCTGCCCTAGATGGTGAGCCCAGGAGGGAACGTGATTTGTTCCTGGCAGTGACTCCCTCACTCATATGAACCTCCTGACTCCGAGGAACGTGACAGGCGAGTGTGCCGGATAAACTTTGCCGCATACCATTGTCACTAAACTATGACTTATAAGTGTACCGAAAGAGGATTAGCAGCTGCTTTTATGAGAAACACCAAATGTGCAGGTGGAAAGAGACAAGAAGTCCTTGGTGAAATGCGCAGGCTCTGGGCGCCCATTGCTGTGTTTTCCGCAAGCACTGACTGAAAATGCGCCAATATTTCTTTCCGGGCTGGGGTGGGAAGAAAAAGAGTCGTGGCCGCTCCGTACCGCTGTTTTATCGTAGCTGGATGCTGCGATATATCCTTGACACCGTAATAGCACATGGTGGCTCAGTTTGGTTAGAGCATGGTTGCTGGTGATGCCAAGGTTGCAGGTTCAATCCCCGTAAGGGACAGCTGCATATATAGTGGTGCCTTGGTTCTCAAATGCCTTGGTACTCAAACAACTTGGAACCCAAACACTGCAAACCTGGAAGTAAGTGTTCCGGTCTGCGAACTTTTTTCGGAAGCCGAACGTGCTCGGTTTTGAGTGTTACGCTTCCGATTTGAGTGCCACGCTTCCATTTTGAGTGTTACGCTGAGGTCTGTCTGTTTTTGCTATTTGTTTTGCGTTTTTGTTTTTGCGACTCTGTTTTTGTGACCGTGTGGAACCCAGTTCAGCTATTATAGAATCACAGAATCCTAGAGTTGGAAGAGACCCCAAGGACCATCCAGTCCAACCCCCTGCCAAGCAGGAAGCATCATCAAAGCATTCCTGACAGATGGCTGTCAGGCCTCCGCTTAAAGACCTCCAAAGAAGGAGACTCCACCACACTCCTTGGCAGCAAATCCCACTGTCAAACAGCTTTTGCTGTCAGGAAGTTCTTCCTAATTTAGGTGGAATCTTCTTTCTTGTAGTTTGAATCCATTGCCCCGTGTCCGCTTCTCTGGAGCAGCAGAAAACAACCTTTCTCCCTCATCTATATGACATCCTTTTATAGATTTGAACATGGCTATCATATCCCCCCTTAAGCTTCTCTTCTCCAGGCTAAACATACCCAGTTCCCTAGGCCACTCCTCATAAGGCATCGTTTCCAGGCCTTGGACCATTTTGGTTGCCCTCCTCTGGACACGTTCCAGCTTGTCCATATCCTTCTGGAACTGTGGTGCCCAGAACTGGATACAGTATTCCAGGTGAGGTAGAATGTGCCCTTTTATTTAAAATGCATCTCTGGGTTCTTTGTGGGGCATAGGAATTCGTTTCCCCCCCAAAAAAAAATATAGTCCGGCCCCCCACAAGGTCTGAGGGACAGTGGACCGGCCCCCTGCTGAAAAATTTTGCTGACCCCTATAACTATAATCTGTTACTGGAACCTGAGATAGTTCCGTAGGTAGAGCATGAGACTTCATTTCAGGGTTGGGGGTTTGAGCCCCACACGGGGCGAAAGATTACTGCATTGCAAAGGGTTGGACTAGATTACTCTCAGGGTCCCTTTCCAGTTCTACAATTCTATTACAGTATTCTAATAAAAATGATGTGAGGAATAAAAACAGAGGCAACTTGATTGCAGGATGCTAGGGGTTGTACGATGTATCTTGGAACGCATCTGTTTAAACAGAAATCATTTTATGGCCATTATTCGAGGCAATTACAGAGCATTCCGAACCCCTGATCCGTGCTGCTGGAGAAGGTATGGCTCTGGCGGACGTCTCCTTCCGCTGTGCGCTGCCAAGCATCACAAGGAACCTGCCAAAAGCAGAGCGCATACTACCAAGCGTTAGTGCCAGGTGCATTCACAAGGCTCCAAAATGGGCCGTCGCGGAGGCAGAATGGGAAAAGACAATAAATCGGCTTCATCCAAAGCCACCCATTTCCTCATGGGGGGGGGGGCGAACCGGATTCCATCTGCTGCACCCAGGGCCGGATTTAGGTTCGATGAGACCCTAAGCTACTGAAGGTAATGGGGCCCTTTATATGCCCAGCTGTCCTTTGTCAAGAACAAATTGCCACTGTTTTTTTGTGTTGAATGTACAGTATGCTAGATGGTCATTTATGGACCTAATAGGTATCTAAAGCCATTTGCACATGGTGCCATGCAACCAGTCCATGCAGAATGTAGGCACCCTATATATAGAAAGGAGCAAACCAGGGATATTTGAGGGAGCAGGCTAGCAGGCGGAGGCCATGACTTACATCATAGGAGCCTACACAACACACCCCTTGCCTTTTCCTTTAAGACCAATTGCAGTCGTTAGCAGTCGTCAACAGGTTTTCCACACCTATCAGCCACTCCCCCATTCCCACCACCCTTCTGAGTAATACCCCTCCCCACTCTCTCCCTATATATAAGGGTCTGGTGACTTCTGTTTCAGTGTATCTGAAGAAGTGTCATACCAAGAACAAACTTAGTTGGTCACTAAGGTGCTACTGGAAGGAATTTTTTTTTTAATTTTTTTTTTACTATGGCAGACCAACACAGCTACCTACCTGTTACACAAAACACTATTGCTGTATGTAGGCTTTCTTTTTTTCGTTTTTTATCTTTTATTTTGGAAATGTACATCCAGTTTTTTCTTCCTTTTTAGGGGGGCCCCCCAAGATAGTAGGGCCCTAAGCTACCTGCACCAGTTTGTCGCTTCCACGGCCGGAAATTGGAGGTTTTCTGCTTCCACCCCAAGTGGCATCAGCTAGCAGGGTTGTAGATATGGCATTGAATCTGCCACTTTGCACCACCCAAGTCTCAGCTTGGTTTGCTTTGCACTGGGCCAGTAAATTGCTTAGCAGCCTCGCACACAGGCATTTAGAGAAAATGTGCAAAAGCTGTAGATGTTTGGGCCTTCAGCTGTTTCAGCGGCAGATTCTCATTTGCGGAATGCCCTGCCTTGTGAGATACATCTGGCTCCTTCAATACTGGCTCCCATGAGAAATTTGAAAACATTCCTTTTTTTACTCAGGCATTTGATAGCTGTTCCTGACACTCGGAGCAACTGTTTTAAGAATGTCTATATCTGTTTTGAGCATGGGTCGGCATGCTAGCCCATGGGCCGGATGCAGCCCACAAAGACCGTTTTACCGGTCCACGAGCCGCCCCTGAACCGAGCCTCCCGCTTGGCGATTCCCCTGCGCGCTGCGCTAAACCGGCACAGCACAGTGCGGGGATCCGCTGAGTGGCGCCGGAAATCGCATGTGCGCATGCGCAGATAGCAAAAATCGTGTCTGTGCACGTCCAGATGCTGAAAATCACTTCTGCGCAGGTGCGATTTTCAGCGTCTGGGCATGCACAGAAGCGATTTCCGGTATCTGCGCATGGCCAGTCCGGCCCATGAATGATCTGGCCCATGCTGACCCCTGGTTTTCAGAATATATATATACCACTGTATTTTGAATCTATATCCTGCCCTTCCTCCCGGAGCAGCAAACACATCAATAATTATATTGATTATTGATGTGTTTGCTGCTCCGGGAGGAACAGCAGGATATAGATTCAAAATACAGTGGTACCTCGATTTAAGAACAGCTTAGTTTATGGACAACTTGGATTAAGAACGCTGCAAACCCGGAAGTAGCTGTTTTGGTTTGCGAACTTTGCCTTGGAAGCAGAACATTCTTATTGAGTCCCCCGCTGCTATGGTAAAGGAACGCTTTGGTTTAAGAACGGACTTCCGGAACGGATTAATTTCGTAAACCAAAGTACCACTGTATAAATAAACCAAGTTAATGGACTATGCTGAAATGGCAGAATTAACTGGAAAGCTTAGAAATCAAGATGCCAATAATTTTTAAAAAGAATCGGAAATGTTTATCATGTATTTGCAAAAGTATTGCAAGCAGGTTAATACACTGGCGGGATTTTAAAAATCACTTGTAAGTTTAGAAATACTGTAGTAAAGGAAATCTGGGGTAAAAAATAATAATTTGGAGTAGAAATGATATGCAGTTAAAAAGAAAATTTAAGGAACCAGGGGTGGGGTGGGGAGGAAAGTCACGGGGTTCAGAGAATCCCATTCTATGGATTTGACATTGATTTTGTGTACCAATCAATCACTTTATTTCAGCTTTAAGCTCGTATAAAACAGAACTAAGACAAATACACACACATTGATTTTGTGTACAACTTCCTTTCTTTGTGGTTGGTATTGTATTTGTTGTTGAGTGTTTTTTTGTTGTTGAAAACTTCATAAAAATATTATTAAAAAGAAGATTTAAATAAATAAGCCCTATGATTAAAGGTCTACGTGGATTAGATAATTAATTGATTAATAAGGAAGCCTTATCAATAGGAGGAGTAATAATAATAATTTTTAATTTATATCCAGTCCATCTGGCTGGGTTTCTCTGGGCGGCTTGCAACAAAGCGTCAAACATTTTAAAAAAAACAAGATATCCTATACAAGCAACGTATAAACCAACAAATCAGTGAAAAGCAGTGACAACAGCAACAATAAACAGTTCGCAGTTATACCCAAATCAAAGTAACCGCCATGAAGAAAGGAAATGCACTTGTGGTGCGGGGCAGCAGGAAACATTAGAACATGTCTTCTTCTACTGCAAGTATTTTACGGACGTCCGAGCAAGGTTTATCCAACCCATTTTAGATAAGTCCCCTGGGCTTTCAGAACAGCATAATATCTCATTGCTATTACAGGAGGAAAGCCCAGAAATCACTTACGCTGTCGCCAGATTCTGTGCAGCCTTGATAGATATACGTCGAAAGATGGTCCGTGATGTAAATCAACTTTAAATAGTGGCCTAAAATATGGTTGGATCTATATTTTAGTAGCCTATCTCATAGAACCGATACCCGAGTCTAAATTTTATTAGTTATATCTATGTTTAATCAATGATTTTAAGGACATGGTTTAAGTCGGGCTGGATATGTTGAATATGCCCTCATCCTGTAATGAGTACCCGTTTAAACATATATTTTTTACATTGTTTTTACATTGTTTTTATAAATGCAAATATCTTGTTTTATGCTGGTCTGTGGCTGAATAAAGTACATTCATTCATTCATTCATTCATTCAAGTAACCGCCAACCCCAACTGAACATTTAACCGACACCAAAACCGACAAAAATGAAACAAGAGGAACCAAAATTGGGGAGGCAAAACACTGCTGTACTTCTAGGAAACGCAAGGGGGGAATTCTGCCATAGAACCCTGAAAGGATAAGAGAAGAGAAGAGAAGAGGGGAAGTAAATGACATTTCTGTGTCCCCGTTACTAATTTTAGGCAAAGGAGAGGCAGCCACCAGCAGCTATTTATAACAAAGCGACAGGGGCAAGTGAGAAGTGACTGGGGAGATGTGGAAAGTGCCTGACAGGTGCAGGGCAAGTGCGCATGACGTGTGCGCCTTGGCTCAACTGTGCGCCCCTTGTGCTCCGGATAGATATTTGTGCTTTTCCACCAGGCTGGGGAGGGGGAAGGGGAGAGGGAAGGGGCGAGGCCATTGCTGCAGTGCTGTATAAATTACAGGCACACACGCCTTTCCCCCCTGAATGAAATAGCTGAGCAGAGCAAAGCGCAGCAGGATTTAGGGCAGGAGATCTCCAGCTGCTTTTTCTCCGGGTTCCCCACCCCCCTACTCTTCTGCATTCCCGCCTAAAGAAGAAGAAGAAGAAAGAAAAACTAGGAAGAAGATGAAGTACATCATAGGAATTGGAGGGTAGGTTGTTGCTGCATCCCTCTTTGCGTTTGTGTTTTGTACTTTTGCATGCTCCGGGATTCGGAATGCGCCAATGCGCTTTACACCTTGGACAAAAGGCAAGTTTGCAAACAGAAGTTGGGCTCAAGAAGCCCATGAAAACCTCCAGGCTCTGTAATAATCATCATCATCATTATTTTCCCAAAAAATGTAATTTTGGACAGATGTAGTGATGTTTTCAAAAGTATTGCCCGTTCTTTCTCAGCGTCTGTAGGTTTAGGTCTGAAACGATGAGATGGAGAGCCATCTCACCATGGCTTAGAAAAAGGGATTTGGTAGCCTCAAAGAGGGAATAGCCAATTAAAAGGCACAACAACTTTTAACTTTTATTCTAGTATTTCATAAATCCCCAAAGCATCACTTGTAATCATAGCTGGGGGGGGGGGGGGGAGAAGGCACCTGATGTAACCTGCAGGAAAAGAAAGAAAACTATCGAAAGAATTCCTGTTGCAATGTGCGCGGAATGAAATTGCGGGGAGAGACATCTGTCCATGTCCTTCCCTAAATTTGCTTTCGCATGAGTATTTTGGATAGATCTGGAGCCTGGCCAAGACACCGAGATATTAATCCCCCCCACACCTCCATTAATAGAGCTGTGTGGCAACAATCCAGGCAGCGCCGGCAACCCTAAAACTTTCGTAACAGCATTTAGAAAACCTTGCAGAGCAATAGTAGTAATGATATATACTGCCCTATTCTGCATGCCAATAATAATTTCATTACAGTGCATGATAGAGAAGTAACGCTTTGTATTAATCGGGGTGCTTTCGAGCTTTTAGGTAGCTAAAGCCTATGGGATGTAGGAGGCCCCGCTTTAAAATCCCCTCCGCTCTGGCAAACCTTAAGAATCCCAGAGTTGCAAGGGACCCGGAGGGTCATCCAGTCCAACCCGCTACAATGTAGGAATCGAACCCGCGGCCCTTGTGCCCCCTGTCTCCCTCTCAGCCCAGCCTGCCTCGCAGGGCTGTTGCAAGGATAAAAACAGTTTGGTGGGGGACCCCCAACCCCAGGCCCCTTGGTGGGAAAGGCAAGATATAAAATATAATGATTATTATTATTTTTAATGGATTTACACAAGGCTTCAAGGTGCTCCCAGGAAGTGTGTTGCTACAGGTGCTTGCTTTCCTAATTTACCACATTTCCCCCAGAAATGATAAAAATCTGGATTGAATTAGGGATGCAACTTGGCATTTTGAGATACTAATGATACTAATGGGGAGGGCGAGGACAAACTTGCAGACAGGAAAGTGCACCAATTCCACATTAAAGAGGAAGCTCTCCCCCCCCCGTCAAAATGTTTATTTTTTTGGGGGGGGAGACGTGCTTTTAAAAAAATAACAGCCATTTCCTTCTGTTTCAAAGCCAAGCCAAAAATGCTTTCAGAGCCTGCAAGACCCCCTTTGCCCAGTCATAGGTTGAGCTTCCTTAAACCAATTATTACCGTGCAATGCCTATTATTATTATTATTATTATTATTATTATTATTATTATTATTCATTGAATTTCTATGCCACCCTATACCCGGAGGTCTCAGGGCGGTTCACGGGAAAGATCCAACATAAAAACCACAATATATATAATCAAAATAACAACAACAACCCAATAACATGCTAAATATTTTATAGCATGGTATTACTTCAATTTGAGTTCCTTTTAATTTACAGCATTAGTTTTAGGAGGGCGTATGGGCAAAAAAAAAAGAGTAGCCATGAGTCCCTTGCCTCCAGGATCTTACAAAAGGTTTTTGTTAGTGAGGGTAGCAAACCCACCGCCAGATCTTAAGTTATTATAATTTATTATTATAATAAATTCTTGTTATTATGGGAACCCTGCTACGGTGGGAACTGTCTTGAGCCAAAAAAAAGCAGAGTATCTAGTTACTAGTGGTTTACTCCGGAGTAAATGGATAGGGAGCTGTAGCCTCTTGAAGTTGCAAAGGCAAAAAAGCAGAGAGGTCTCTGCCCTGAACAGTTTACAATCAGGAATACTAAGAGTTCATAATGCCAGGAAAAATTGGCACAAACTCAAACTTGCTTCCCCGCTCCTCTACCCCTGTAGGATATTTTCTTTCTAATCTCTCACTAGTTTTCTCATTAAGTTTCCTCAAAAGACTCAGGTTGCTTGTTTGTTGTGAGCAGAGAATCCATCCCTTTTCCCCATTTCCAGTCGTTTCAGATTAGATTTTTATTGCAATCACTGGTGCATTTTAAACACGAATATACCCTTTTAATTTTATCTGTGCATAGCTGTTATTTTTTATGACTGGCTTTTTTCCATGTTTTCAGAGGTTTCTTGTTTTTGCTTTAATAATAATAAAGATCTGTAAGCCACCTTGAAGTCTCATCAGGAAAAAGGCAAGACAGAAATAACATTATTAGTACTGGTGTTCCATAAATGTCCAGTGGACATCCTTGATGGGTGAAAAATCTTTTTCTATCTCATTTTTAAAAAAATGTAATTCTCCCCCCCCCCAAAAAAAGTGAGTAAACCCATTAAGCCTGTTTATAGCCTTTAATTTCAAAGTGAATACCAGTATAAATAAATACCACTGGGTATAAGTGAATATATAGAGACAGCTCATAGGTTGGTGGGCTTTTTAAAATAAAAAATACATATTTCTTTTCTTCTGTTTTATTTACTGATCCATACTAATCGATACAGTATTTAGTAAACATGGAAAATAAAATAAATGAGGGCGGGGATAGGGGAAGAGAGAGAGAGCTACAAATCATTTCGCTCTCTTTGAAGCAGCTATATAGATATCTCTACTTCTTCCCGCCCAGCCGCCCGCCATATTAATTAACTGACGCGGCGGGGGGAGCTTTTATAACCTCCGCTCCCCGCCGCGCGCGCGAGGGCAATCGCCCTGAACCGAAGTCCGTTAATACTGGCGGGAGCCACGCCAGCCAATGGGGGGACGAGCTTCGAACACGCCATTTCCCGAGGCTCCTCCCACCCCTTTTACCTTATTTGGGAAAGACTGCAATGAATCCCTGAGGCGCCTCAGGAAAAAAATTATATATATCGCGCCCGCTGAGGGGGAATAATAATATATTGTTTTACATGAGAGTAAACCCCGCTCAAGTGCAGTGGGGCTTACTCCTGAATAAATGTCTTTTTTAAAAAAGAAGAATTTCTCTGTTCCATTGAGAGGTTTATTTGTGTAAAAATATTTCTTAAATCACCCTCCTCCTCACAGGCTAGTTAAGGGAGAACCCCCTTAACTAGATCCATTCAGGTCAATGGGTCTTCTATTGAGTAGAGCTTGGCTGAGTACAAACATGGCGAATGGGACTCAGGCATTTTTAAATAGGCACAACAATCTTCTAAACAGAATAAAAAAAATCCTTCCAGTAGCACCTTAGAGGGACGACGCAGTGGAGAAAGAATGGAAGAAATATAAAGAATACTTAAAAATTCATGTTAAGATTAGTATTTAAGAAAAGAGCAGGCAGACTAATAGGCTACAGATTTGAAATTACCGGTAATATAAGGAATAGAAGCAGATAGAAGTTGTGATAAGGAAAGTAGATTTAGATAAAGATTAGATAGAGAAGATGAATTTTAAAATGTTAAGAATTTACTAAGGGTGATACTCAGTGAACACAGTGTTATGTATTTTGTTTTCAGTGTTTGTAGGTATGTTTTTGTTTGAAAACCAAATAAAAATCTTTATATAAAAGAGACCAACCCAGCAATCTTCTAGGTTTCCATTGATTTTTTTAATATGGGCCCTGCTTTACTCTTGAGCAACAAAGGTTCTGGGGGGGCAATATGTTCAAAGACCGCAAGCATAACGAATTCATGATAAAAAAAATGTAATTCCTAACTGACAGTGATAATAATAATAATAATAATTTCATTATTTATACCCCACCCATCTGGCTGGGCTTCCCCAGGCACTCTGGGCGGCTTCCAACAAAATATTAAAATCCAATAATCCATCAAACATTCAAAGCTTCCCTAATTTTTTGGGAGGGGTGGGGGACTTTAAATAGAGCAGCCAAAGTTGTTGGGTTTTATTTTTAGGGATTCAAAAGTTGGGAAATCACGGGTAAAATTAAACCTGACATTTTTAGTGAAAGCCGTCTGCCTTGAATAGCTTCACAAGAGGCAGAAATCCAACAGGTGCAGGTCTCCTCAATACTGAGGAGAAGTTCTGCATTTTAATACTTTGTTGCCTCGTGCAAATATTTCAAAAACCCCACAGTGAGCAAGGGAAAAAAAAGATGGGTTGGCCTCTTATGTGCATCTTTGTCCAAGCTTGGGGGAAAACTTCCGCCTGTTGAATTTCTGCCTCCCATTTATGTGAAGACCCTGCGAATTTCTGCTGAAAGCCTTATAGGAATTCCTGCCATATGTAAAAGAATTGCTTTCTAGGGGATAAGGGAATTTCCGGAGGGCGGGGAGATGGCACACCAAACTTCATTCCTAATCAGAAAGATCGCTTTTTAAAAGTACGTAATGGGCTGTGTTTCCACTAAAGTCTACTCTTGAGTAGGGCTAACAGCCCACAATCTGAAAAGATGGCTCTTTTTCAATCTGTGAAATTGTGGGTGGAGGAGTGAGATAATAATAATAATAATAATAATAATAATAATAATAATAATAATAATAATAATAATAATAATAATAAATTACTATTTATCATTTATGCCCCTGCCCATCTGACTGGGTTTCTCTGGGCAGCTCCCAACAGAATATTAAAAAACACGATAAAACATTAAAAACTCCCCTAAACAGGGCTGCCTTCAGATGTCTTTCAATCTCATTTATTTAGATGTGAGCATGTGTCTTAACAGGCAGGTTTCGCTTCCCTTTAATACTTAACCGTGCTTGGATTTATGAACGATTGCAGAAAGGCTCGTTCTGATTTCGGCTAATAGTCAGGAAAGTCTTAGTTGGTCTTCTTGGACATGGAATGTTGCAATCAATTATTTCTTAATTTGGGGCTCAAAAAATAGGGATTGTTTTATACATGGGGGGGCGTCTTATACACGGAAAAATACGAGATATGCACACCCACACCGTGCATTTAAAGTGGATGGCTCCCCCACAAAGAAAACTGGGAGCTATGCTCAAAGGCCAAAGGCTTCCTATGCTCGTTGAATTTGCACCCTTGCTCTGTTAGCCATTCTGACATTGTCCCCACCCCACCCCAATTCTGCTTCATGTTTTCTTAATCTAGGGTGACCAATGGTGGCAAAACCACTTTGACCAAAAGACTTACCCAAGCGCTCCCAAACTGTTGCGTTGTCCACCAAGATGACTTCTTCAAGGTAAGCATCTCACCCCCTTTGGTTTAATGTTGTTTTTTCAAACAAACAAACACGTATTTGATGTGATTTAATGCATAGTGCAGCAACTAAAACTGGTAAGCATTGCTCTGTCGGTACAAAAAAAAACAAAAAACCAACTTGTCCGGGGAGGGCAGACCTTAAAAGCATAGACGCTCATAATCAGGCACTTATTTTTGGTCTGGGCCACAACTTTAGGGCTCATATATATTGTATTTTTCCGTGTTTATTTCCCCCCAAATTGTTTAAGTTTAAAATTGGGGGTCGTCTTATACACAGAATGTTGCAATTAATTATTTCTTAATTTTGGGCTCAAAAAATAGGTGTCGTCTTATACATGGGGGCGTCTTATACACTGAAAATTATTATATGTGTACATCCACACCGTGCATTTAAAGTGCATGTCTCCCCCACAAAGAAAAACTGGGAACTAGTTTGTGACCGGCAAAGATAACTGGGAGAAGGAAACTACAGTTCCCACAATTCCTTGCAGGGGAACCATCCCCTTAACGGCATGGTATGGTGGTGACCGCATGCAGCGCAGTTCCTAACTGTGTCTACTCAGAAGCAATTGCTGCTGAATCCAAGGGGGCTTCTTCCTCAAATAGGTTAGGAACATAGCCATTTTTACTGTTTTTACTCCAGGTTAGGTAACCTGGGATAGCGACCGCACCCTTGTTTTTGGGATAACCGCTGACGCGGGTTCAGATCCCCCACTTCTCCCATACCATACCCATTGAAACTACAGTCGCACCTTGGAAGTTGAGCGGAATCCGTTCCGGAAGTCCGTTCGACTTCCAAAATGTTCGGAAAGAGAACTGCGGTTTCTGATTGGCTGCAGCCAATCAGAAGCCCCGTCGGACATTCGGCTCCCCAAAAACATTCGCAAACCAGAACATTCACTTCCGGGTTTGCAGTGTTTGGGAGCCAAAACGTCTGAGTTCCAGGGCGTTCGGGATCCAAGGTACGACTGTATTCCATTCATTTTAATCTTTCTATTGCGAATGTAATGTAGTGGTTCAAAGGTGTTACCTGGCAATGGTCTGTGGGATATGCTACCAACAGCGTTTTTCAATTTTTTTAACTGTCAAGGACGGTTGCATGCATGCCACACGTTGAAAGCACATAAGGTGTGTGTGTGGTCCACCCCCCCCCCCCAATAATTCTGGTCGCTGAAGATAGTTGAGAGTGCTGGGAACTGAAGCTCGGCGAGGAGTAGAAATGTAGATCTGCAAGGAGTAAACTGCAGTTCCCGCGATTCTTGCATAGTGTGAAGGTGTCTTTCTAGAAACTCCTGGTGTTGCAAAGTTGTGTTCTTGGGGGCATAGCTTCGCACTCGGGTCATGTGGGGCCAAACGGCAGATTGGGCCTCCCCGCTGCCCTGTGTGAATCGGGGGGTGAACCGTAGAACGCACCCAGCTTTTCCATATGATTGATGGCGACAAGCCAGGGATGGATAGTGATGGGTTCAGGGAAAGAAAGTCTATACCAGCCATAGAATCACAGAATTGTGGGGTCACCTACAAGGGTTGCCATCTTGTCCAACCCCCTGCAATGCAGGAATAACAGATCTTCTTGCTGAAGGGACACCCCCCCCCCGGGTTTGCCCAAACGCCTAAACCAATATTGCACATTTTTATAAGTAGGTACCTGCCAGCTATGTAAACTGAATGCCCTACAGGTATCCACACATGTATACAGACAAACAGGCATATGCTTTGATAATAAAAAAAACAAACAAACAGCAGAACTGATTTTCTATTGCAGCTGTCCTCTTGTATATTGTGCCAATTTAATCTCGCATCACAAAATATTTGATTCTGAAGAGCAGGCCGGCATTGGAACTTTTAAGTGGCTCCAGAGGACAGTTCTTCCCTCCACAGAAAAGTACCAGTAGTTTAACCCCCCCCCACCCCAAATTAGCCTTTGTAGCTAATTAAAAATATATACTTTTTGGGGGGTCCCCCTTCCACCACCAGAGAAATGCAATTTATGCCCTTTGTGGCTTTTTTTCCCTTTTGGGAAAGCCATAACTCATTGGTAGAGCAAAGGGTCCCAGGTTCGATCTGTGGCATACATCCCTGCCTGAAATCCTGGAGACTACACTGAGCAAGGAACACTGATATATGTTCCTGTGTATGCCAACTCTAAGCAAGTTACATTAAACCCAAATCATTTGTGTGTTGTTCTTTCCTTTAACCAAAATTATTATTGCTCCTTAGAAATGTCCTTTAATCTTGTAAAACTTGAATTGCAGTTACACACACACACACTACTCAGCTGTTAAAAAAAATTCACCTGTGTACTTGTTTGGGGGTGTTGTTTTATTTCAAAAACGTAGCTTAACCTAGCAAAATTAATTTGCTACAGAGGCTTCTTCAACCTCGGCCCTCCAGATGTTTTGAGACTACGATTCCCATCATCCCTGACCACTGGTCCTGCTAGCTAGGGATCATGGGAGTTGTAGGCCAAAAACATCTGGAGGGCCAAGGTTGAGGAAGCCTGGTTTAGAAAGTCTCCCCCCCCCCATCTTTCCCACCCCATTTCCTCTCTACACCACATTCACCACATGATTATTTACTCCCAAGATTTTCCCAGAATGCCAGTTCAGATATGAGAGAACGAGCAGTTTCATATCTGTACCGGGCCTGGAGATCACATGTGCGTAGCTTACCTTGTGCATATGACACTGACATGCTTGTGTGCACAAGTCAATGCACATGTCTGTGTGACCAGTGGTGGCTGGTGCAATCCGGCAGGAGTGGGAAACATTTGACCTCCTTAGATGTTGTTAGGCTACAACCCCCACCAGCCTTGACAAGTGTCAGCAAACTTTTTCAACAGGGGGCCGGTCCACTGTCCCTCAGACCTTGTGGGAGGCCGGACTATATATTTGGGGGGGGGGGGGGTTGAACGAATTCCTATGCCCCACAAATAACCCAGAGATGCATTTTAAACAATAGAATAGAATAGAATAATAATTTATTGGCCAAGTACATTTTTCAATATACTCGGAATTTGCTTTGGCTACATTACAATGTAAAATACATTATACAAACAATAGTAATTTACATTTAATTTTGTAATTTAACTAAATTACAAAAGGACACATTCTACTCATGTAAAAACACGTTGATTCCCAGACCGTCCGCGGGCCGGATTTAGGAGGCGATGGATAAGATCCGGCCCCCGGACCTTAGTTTGCCTTCCCCTGGCCTTGACTATTGGCCATGCTGTCTGCGGTTGGTTGGAGATGCTAAACATCTGGAGGGCCTGAGGTTCACCACCCCTGAATTAGGTCAAATGGGGCACTGCCCCTCCAACTTTAGTTACCCCTTACCTATTGGCTTACTTACTTACCTGCTGTGGGTGATCCCAGGTGTCCTCATGTAGGCGAGCTGGAAACTGCAAACAGGGAAAAAATAGCAAAAAAATGGAGAGCAGCTAGCTTGGGCCAAGGATGGATCGGTGGGGCTGGGGGTTGTGTTGGTATTGTCGTTTGTTCTGCAGCACAGCTGTGTTTTTTTTTTGCTAAGTCAGCACTATGCCTCCGTTGTGTTTGTGTGTGTATATATATTTTGCAGTAGTGTCCAGGTTGTGATCGGATCGTAGATAAAACTGATCACCCTGCGTTTGCAGCAATCTTTTATTGGTCACTATATTTCAGCCACAAGATCAAATACAAGTCGGGGAAGACGGCTTTAAACAATGGGATGGTAAGAGCGGTGTTCGCTATAGGATGCAGTAATGTATATTTTCCTAAGTATATATTTTTTATCACTATAATATTATTAAATAAAGACTTAACAGTAAAATTTACACCATTCTATAAATACACATTTAATTTATACACTTTCACACTCTTGAGTTTTTGGTCTTTATTTTTTTACTGACTTTTGTGTGTGTGTGTGTGCATATATTATATATATTTCCTACCTAGTGTTGGCTTCCTTGGATATGGATGCAATGGTGAACACTGTGCATGCATGGATTGAGAATCCCGTGAAGTTTGCCCGATCCCATGGAGTGAGTGTTTCCTACAGATCAAAGCTGCCCAGTTCTGATGATACCCATATACTGATTGTTGAAGGTTTCCTGCTTTACAACTACAGGTAAGATATCTTTGCTTTCTTTGTAGTAAAAAAAAAAAAAGGTAAAGGACCCGTGACAATTAAGTCCAGTCACAAACAACTCTGGGGTTGCGGCACTCATCTCGCTTTCAAGCCAAGGGAGCTGATGTTTGTCCGCTTCCCCAGACAGTTTTTCCGGGTCATGTGGCCAGCAGGACTAAGCCGCTTCTGGCGAAACCAGAGCAGCGCACAGAAATGCTGTTTACCTTCCCGCCGGAGCGGTACCTATTTATCTGCTTGCACTGGCGTGCTTTCGAACTGCCAGGTTTGCAGGAGCTCGGACCAAGCAACGGGAGCTCACCTCATCACGGGGATTCGAACCACCGACTTTCCAATTGGCAAGCCCAAGAGGCTCAGTGGTTTAGACCACAGCGCCACCCACGTCCACTTTAAAGTATGCATTTGGTTGGTGCCTGTCCTATTGACCCCTGCTGCTGGGCTTTGGATAAGAGCTTCATCTGCAGATATATCACCTGCTCTGTGTATAACACTTGATTGTCTCCGCCAGTCAATAATAATAATAATAAATTTATTATTTATACCCCGCCCATCTGGCTGGGTTTCCCCAGCCATTCTGGGTGGCTCCCAATGGAATATTAAAAACACGATAAAACATCAAACATTAAAAACTACCCAATACAGGGCTGCCTTCCGATGTCTTCTAAAAGTCAGATAGCTGTTTATTTCCTTGACATGTGATGGGAGGGCATTCCACAGGGCAGGTGCCACCACCGAAAAGGCCCTCTGCCTGGTTCCCTGCAACCTCACTTCTCGCAGGGAGGGAACCGCCAGAAGGCCTTCAGAGCTGGACCTCAGTACACGACTTAAAGATTTTTGAAAGAGGGCCACGTTCAGACCTGCCCTAACTATAGACAATGCTGAACTAGAGACTAATGGAGTGATTCTGTATGAGGCAGATTCCTACGTTCTGTGCCGGTGCCCATTTCAATCTTACCCCAAAAACGGCCTGTTGCAAGAGACCCTAGAAATCGTTGATGATGATTATGATGATTTTATTATTTATTAAATTTCTACGCCGCCATCCGAAGATCGCAGGGTGGCTTACAATACGAAAACGCAAAAATACACAACGTAATAACAAACGAAAAACAATAACCCCCGCCCTACCCATAGTATTATTATTCACCACAAACAACTACTGTATATGACTTTATGCAACCATGTGGTTTAGGAAAGATCACTTCTCAAGTAATTTGGTACCTTGATTTTTCTCACCTGCAGGCCACTGATTGACTTGTTCGACAAACGCTATTATCTAGCAGTCCCATACAGTGAATGCAAGTGGAGGAGGAGGTAAGAACAGCTCCTCGGCTTTAATCTTGCGACGCTGAAATTTCATGTCGTATTCACCTCATTCCTATGACATAACTGCAAGTTGTAGAATTGGAAAACTTCCAAGCTCCACGTCGGGCTAAAAAACTTCCTGCATTGCAGAGGATTGGACGAGATAACTCTTATGGTCCCTTCCAACGCTATGATTCTATGATTCAAAAGTCACACTTCTCTGAATTTTGCAGTTCAGCTCTCCAGACCAGTACGATATACAAAAATGCATGTGCTAGGGCAAATAATATACAAAAATTGCATTAAGGGAAATCATCTTGCAAAATTGTATAGGTTAGGCACAGTTGCACGCAAAAATATGTAGATTAGGAGAAATCAACACTAAAATGCTGATGAATTTTCACAAGGGCTTTAAAAAAAAATCCAAACTGAGCAGAACTGAAGACTGGGGGGGGGGGGTGAGAAATTGAGAGAAATCATCCAACCCTAGTAATTGCTGATGTCACAGAAGTGCTTACCGACACACCTGATGTGGGAATTCAGTTGTTGTTTAGTCGATTAGTCGTGTCCGACTCTTCGTGACCCCATGGACCAGAGCACGCCAGGCACTCCTGTCTTCCGCAGTACACAACACCAAAGATAGTGACTTTTTTGTGTTGGAGTGGAAGTCAACATTACATTGAATATACTGATAACAAACCAGGGTGTAAACTCAAAGGTCTCAGACAGATGACTTCAGACCTGAGGCTCATCTGGACTTTGGTGCTGTGTTCCTAGGCACAGATACGGGCCGAGCTTTTCTCTTTTTTTGCCCCAGCGCTTTCCTTGAGGAAAACCAGAGTTTTACTGCTGAATCGGAGCAAAAGGCTTGGGTTTCTGCAGATTGCCGTTTGCTCTGATTCAGCAGTAAAGCTTGGGTCCTCCTGGGGAAAGTGCCGGGACAATACAAGCAATCGCTTGGACACAGAGCTTTCAAGGACGGGTCTGCATCTGGAAAGCATGATGCAAAGGGAAATCTGGATTTTACATGATGATTTGTCAATCAGTTTGGAGGGTGAGGGAGAAAGCACTTCAGCAGCTACAAGTGTGCTTTGCTACATTGGTATGCTTTCTTCTACTAAGCCAGACCATTGGTCCATCCACCTCCTGGGGATGCTCAGGATTGAACCCACGGCCTTCTGCATGCAAAGCAGATGTCCTCCCGCCCAGCCCTTCCCCAGGTGAAACAGCTGCACAGAAGCTGTTAGTCCTGGAGCACGGTATAGATTAACAAATTCCTTTGTTGTTTGCAGTACACGTAAATATACAGTCCCGGACCCCCCAGGTCTCTTCGATGGCCACGTATGGCCAATGTACCTTAAGCACAGGAAGGAAATGGAGGCTAACGAGGTGGATGTTGGTAAGAGACAACTTGCAGTAGCTTGACTCTGGCTTTGAAAGCACTCTTGGAGCGCCGTGCAAGTGTTTTGCGTGTGATAATTTTTTTAAAAAAAAAATGTGATGTGCTTAGAGCAGAGCTTTCCAAACCTCTCATGTTGGTGACACCCTTTTAAAGACATTTCACGACAAAGTAATTCAGCTTTACTAGCAAACCAGAGGTCAAACTAACCCCTTTCCAACCCTGGGAGGAGCACGGGGGGTGTTCACACAACACACCTACACACTGCGGACGACACACTAAATGTGCTGCGGCGCACAGTTTGGAAAGCTCTGGGTGGGGAATCTTTGGCCCTCCCGTTGTTGCTAAACATCCCATCAACCCCAGAAATGGCCAACAGTCAAGTCTAAATGGGAGTTGTAGTCCAACATGGGGCTTATCCACACCTCCACTTTCCCCTGGGAAAACCCGTGGTTTAGTGCTGAATCGGAACAAAAGGCAGTCAGTTTTTCCATGGATTGCTGTTTGTTCTGATTTAGCACCGAAGAGTGTGTTTTCTAGGAGGGGAAGTGGCTGGGCAAAAGCAAAACCGCTCAGATCCATGCCTAGAAAATGCTGGGTAAGTGGAGAACTGCCCGGAGCCATGTTTTCTAGGCACGGGATGAGCAGAGGTGTGTACAGTCCATCCAGAGGGCTAGAGGTTCCCCACTCCTGAGCTAGGTGATAAAAATTGTTTCCTTTATGTTTGCTCAATTTATATCCTGCCCTTCTTTCCAAAGGCATTTTGAACGCACCAGTAATATTGTTAAAAATAGTTAAAACAACCAGATTCTCTCAGCCCATAATTTCAGGGTTGCTTATTTTGTATGTTTGCTAATATCCCTTAATAAATTTATTTTTTAAGTTTGGTTATAGATTTTAAAAAACCCCACCTCTGTCTCCTTTGTCACCTTGTGAGGGTGTTAGCCCTAAGAACCAACCAGATAGTACTTTGAATAAGTAAATATCATTTCCCACAACACTGCACCGTTGAGCCGCCCTTTTATAAGCACTTGTGCCAGCTCCAGATCTGCGGGGATCCTTCTCCCTCATTGAGTCTACCTCCTCAATCAAATTACCACCTGCTTGCTCCCAAAAATCCACTGAGCCAGCAGGGCAGTGGTGTTCGCCTCCTCTTTATTTTGGCCAGAGCGAGAGTGATCAATAAGCAAGTAAGCCCCACTGGATTCAATGGATCACACTCACCTGCTAGGCAACTTTGCAGCCTTATAGATTTTGGGAGCCTGACTCTAGCGGGCTAGATCTCTTAAGCCCACGCAAAACTGCCGTGTCGATTTATTTACTGGCATCCCCGCATGTGAAATTCACAACTGTCTGTTCTTCTTTTCAGTTTATCTGGATGGGCTGAAGTCCAGAGACGATCTTTACATGGAAGTCTTTAAAGAAATACAGAACAAGCTTTTGAATCACTCATAGGTGAATATAACTCCTGGATGAAAGGGGAGGAGGTAGAGGGGATGTCGTATTTTCTAGCTTGCCCTTTGTATCTTCCTCATAATGCTTTGGGTACTAATTACCTTATGTTTGCTTTTCAGGATCTGTGGGAAGTTGAAAGATCTATGTACAAATCTGATGTAGATACTATTTTGGATATTTACCGAAACATATTAAGTGACTTCCTTGGTACTGCCCTTTGGAAAATAACTTTATGTATATAATTGAAAAATTAAGGTAGTTTATTTACAACTCAACCATGGGCAGTTGTTGTTTTTTATTTACTTATTTTATATTCCGTTGGCTTAAACGTGTATGTTTTAAAAAACACATTTTTATAATGGAACACTTCAGTGAAGTCTGTAAAATACCACTGGTTTTACGTCTGTAGCTTTGTGTCAGTAATAAGCTTCTGTTTAACTGCTTGTGCAAGAACACACGGCATACTCAATAAAGAAACATTTGAACACTGGGTCTCTCGTTTTGCTTTACTGGACATCGCCAGGGCAGGACAAAAATTCACAGAAGGTCTCAGATTCAATCTTCGGCATCTCTAGAAAGGACTAGGGACAACAAATGCCTAAAATCTTAGACAGCCGCAGTGTAGACAAACCTGAGCAAGGCAGCCGGGAGTTCAACGGGAGAAGCTGTGGGGAGGCAGGCGAAAATGGGGTCTCCTTCCAGTACGGGGGGGGGAGAGACGGAGAGGAGGCAGCCGGGAGTTCAACGGGAGAAGCTGTGGGGAGGCAGGCGAAAATGGGGTCTCCTTCCAGTACGGGGGGGGGGAGACGGAGAGGAGGCAGGCGGGAGTTCAACAGGAGAAGCTGTGGGGAGGCAAGCGAAAACGGGGTCTCCTTCCAGTACGGGGGGGGGGAGACGGAGAGGAGGCAGGCGGGAGTTCAACAGGAGAAGCTGTGGGGAGGCAAGCGAAAACGGGGTCTCCTTCCAGTACGGGGGGAGAAGACGGAGAGGAGGCAGCCGGGAGTTCAACGGGAGAAGCTGTGGGGAGGCAGGCAAAAACAGGGTCTCCTTCCAGTATGGGGGGACGGGAAGATATTCGAGGGAAATGTCTGAAAGAAGGGGGAGGGGAGAGAAAGGGCCCCTCCCTCAGGAACACCCCCCCCCCGACTCTGAATCCGGCAGAGAAGATGGGCTGCATCCACTTAACCACTCTGAGCCACAGCAACACATGGCCGGGTACAGCTAGTAAAAAAATAAGGAATAGGACATCCCTATTTTCAGAAATATTGCAGTGTGTGGTCTCCTGATTGATGGTACACACTGGTGCTGGGGGGTTCCCCCCCACCCCACCCCTTGCTGGAATGAATAGCAAATAGCAAGACAATCGCGTGCTCTTAAGGCAACCTTTCCGTAAGGTCCAGCGCCCCTCGGGCAGTAGCATGGGGGGCTGAGTCACGGCACTCAGCAGGGAATGAGCGCCAGGGAATCTGATACGCCTCTTCCCCCCCCCCCAGTGGTACTGACTGACCTTTTATAAGCGCACGCATTTGGAAGAGGGCTTGGAAATCCCAACCATGTGCTAAAGGGAAGTTGTCAGCTGCCAGGGGATCAGAAGACGAAGAAGTTTGGATTGAACACCAATAAAAGACCAAATTTTTAGTAAGGATTGGGGGGAAATTATAACTTATCCTAAAGACAGTTCGAAATCGTTAGTAGGGATGGAATGGCACTTGTAGTTTAAGGTTGATTCTGGACATACTTCCAGTTACAGGTAGGTAGCCGTGTTGGTCTGCCATAGTCAAAACAAAATAAAATAAAAAATTCCTTCCAGTAGCACCTTAGAGACCAACTAAGTTTGTTCTTGGTATGAGCTTTCGTGTATCTGAAGAAGTGTGCATGCACACGAAAGCTCATACCAAGAACAAACTTAGTTGGTCTCTAAGGTGCTACTGGAAGGAATTTTTTTTTTTTTTTTGTCTGGACATACTGTAATGGAAGAGGTAAAGGGTTTGGGTTATCATAAAAGATGCGAGAGGAAAGGATTAGTAATAATAATAATAATAATAACAATAATAATAAAAATAATTTATTTATACCCCGCCCATCTGGCTGGGTTTCCCAGAACATTCAGCGGCTTCCAACAGAACATTAAAATCCAATAATCTATTAAACATTAAAAGCCTCCCTAAATAGGTGCCACAAAGGGGAAGGATGGAAGTCCAGGAGATTCCTTGGGATCTTGTTTTTTTATTATTTTATTATTATTATTTTATTATATTATAATTTATGTTTGATACATCTCTGATAAATGTTCCAGTTGGGGGGAAAAAATCACACAAATAAATTTAAAAACGAAAAGAGCGACAGGAACTTATGCCCGTTTGGCCCCACCGTGAAACCCACCCAGGTGCAGAACTCGTGCTTTACACGCCCAGCATGGGATATTTTCCAGGGTGATCGAAACGTGATCTTGAGGCGACGTGAAACCGTGTTGTGCAAAGGAGATGTGAGCAGGTGGGAAGACTGGCCGGCTGCCTCCTCACTTCGAGGGATTAGTCTTCTCTGGGGGTGGGTGGACAGATAAGAGGTTATACGAGGTCTCCAGACCTCTGGAACATCCCCACTGCAAATTCTGCAAAGGGTGGGACGGGTGGGGTGGGGGGGAACCAACCCTTCGCCTTCAGCAGTTTGGCTCGGAGAGATCCCTGACCCGCTGCCAACTCCCCAGGCCTTTAACCAAAGTTGGGAAGGAGGTCGGCGGGACGAGATTCCTGCTATTAATAGAGGCCGGATTTATCTCTCCTTATAATGTGCAGTCTTGCAGGAGTGGCCAGATAGATAGATAATACTTTATTCAGCTATAAGCCCACAAGGTAAAACAAATCAGCAAATAAAATAGCATTTTACATTCTAAAATATCAACTAAAATATTTCATCGCATAATCTCCTTCGCATTACTTACAATCTCTAGATGTACCGTATTATGGCCTTAAAGATAAAGATGGGGCATGGCGTTTACTAGATTTTTAATAGTCATGCAGCATTCCATGAAGTCTTTTATATGAAAGAACTGAAATCAGGAATCTGGCAAACTGTAATGTTCTATAAGAGTCTATGTCCTGGAGTAGATAAGCTAGATGCAATTCAGGTGGTTTAGCAACTTTTTCCAGAATGATTGAACTCAGAATCCTTGATTGGGGAACAGTGTATAAAGGGCAATTTAACAAGATATGGTAAAGGGATTCTATTGATTTGTTATCACATGCGCATAAAACAGAGGTTTTACCATTAGAAAATCTATTGCTCAGAACATTTGAGGGGAACACATTAAATCTGGCTCTAAGCAGGAGTGACATGAAACACACTCGACAGAGGGCAAGCGGGGTGGGGTGGGGGGTACTCAGAGATATTAGGTATATTAAAATGCCAAGAGAACCAGTTTCTCCCTCTTTCTCCCCACCCTCTCCAAAACACACCAAATATTTGTTTATTTGTGTGTTCTTTTAATTCTTTGAATAACAACCAAACAGCATACAATCAACCCACCCGGAATAAAATAACAATAAAAAATTGTCCAGTAGAACCTTATAGACCAAGGGTCAACCATGGGCTGGTCCACCATCCCTCAGACCACGTGGTGGGCCGGACTATATTTTGAGGGGGGGGGGGAATGAACGAATTCCTATGCCCCACAAATAACCCAGAGATGCGTTTTAAATAAAAGGACACATTCTACTCATGTGAAAACACCAGGCAGGCCCCGCAAATAAGCCAGAGAGGCATTTTAAATAAAAGGACACATTCTACTCATGTAAAAACATGCTAATTCCTGGACCGTCCGTGGGCCGGGTTGAGAAGGTGACTGGGCCGCATACGGCCCACGGGCCTTAGGTTGCCCACCCCAGTTATAGACCAACTAAGTTTGTTCTGGTACAAGTTTTCGTGTGCATGCACACTTCTTCAGATGCTACTGGACAATATTATTATTATTATAATCAATCACATCTTGTTGTTGATGATATTTAGTCGTTTAGTCATGTCCGACTCTTCGTGATCCCATGGACCGGAGCATGCCAGGCATGCCTATCCTTCACTGCCTCTCGCAGTTTGGCCAAACTCATGCTAGTTGCTTCGAGAACACTGTCCAACCATCTCATCCTCTGTTGTCCCCTTCTCCTTGTGCCCTCCATCTTTCCCAACATCCAGAGAGTCTTCTCTTCTCATGAGGTGGCCAAAGTCTTGGAGCCTCAGCTTCAGGATCTGTCCTTCCCGTGAGCACTCAGGGCTGATTTCCTTCAGAATGGATAGGTTTGATCTTCTTGCAGTCCATGGGACTCTCAAGTGTCTCCTCCAGCATCATAATTCAAAAGCATCCATTCTTCGGCGATCAGCCTTCTTTATGGTCCAGCTCTCACTTCCGTACATCACTACTGGGGAAACCATAGCTTTAACTATACAGACCTTTGTTGGTAAGGTGATGTCTCTGCTTTTTAAGATGCTGTCTAGGTTTGTCATCGTTTTTCTCCCAAGAAGCAGGCGTCTTTTAATTTTGTGACTGCTGTCACCATCTGCAGTAATCATGGAGCCCAAGAAAGTAAAATCTCTCACTGCCTCCATTTCTTCACCTTCTATTTGCCAGGAGGTGATGGGATCAGTGGCCATGATTTTAGGAATTGTAGGAATCTCTAAAGATGGATATTCCAGTGGAGCAGAACAGGCTTTTTAGGTATGCAACGATAGCCGTGTGGATGTTATTAGCCAAGAGATGGAAAGAAGACCAAGTCCCTACCAGAGAAAAATGGAAAACCAAGCCGTTGGATTATGCCAAAATGGCAAAACTGACCAGAAAGCTCAGGAACCAAGAAGACCAAACCTTCAATGAAGAATGGGCGAAATTTATAACGTATCTAGGAGACCACTGTAAGCAGATGAGAACATTAGCAGGATTGCAATAACTACTGTAATGTAGCAAATATTATGGACAGAATGGAGTAATATAAAATATGGGTTATGAAATAATATGCAGTTGAAAAGATTGACAATAGGACCCATGGAGGGGAAGGTGGGAAGTCCAGAGATTCGGAGAAATCTCTAAAGATGGATATGTATTTTGTACTGTATTGTTATAATTCTATATTTGTAAAACGAAATAAAAATTATTTTTAAAAAAGGACCAACTTGGATTGCTTTGCTCAGCTTTGTCTACACTGCGGCTCCCTAAGATTTTAGGCAATAAGAGAAGACTCCCTGGGAAAGACCCTGATGTTGGGAAAGATGGAGGGCACAAGGTGAAGGGGACGACAGAGGACGAGATGGTTGGACAGTGTTCTCGAAGCGACTAGCATGAGTTTGGCCAAACTGCGAGAGGCAGTGAAGGATAGGCGTGCCTGGCGGGCTCTGGTCCATGGGGTCACGAAGAGTCGGACACGACTGAACGACTCAACAACAACAACAACAACAACAACAACAACAACAACAACAACAACAACAACAACAACAACATGTCCCTAGTCTTTTCTAGAGATGCCGAAAATTGAATCTGGGACCTTCTGTGAATTTTTGTCCTGCCATGACGATGTTCAGTAAAGCAAAACGAGACACCCAATGTTCAAATGTTTCTTTACTGAGTATGCCATGTGTGTGTTTTTGCACAGGCAAATAAAAATTATTTCCAAAAAAACAAATAAAGCAGTTGCACATAAAAAAAACAATTGGGGGGGGGGATGAGGATGAGATGGTTGGACAGTGTTCTCGAAGCGACTGGCATGAGTTTGGCCAAACTGCGGGAGGCAGTGGAGTATAGGGGTGCCTGGCGTGCTCTGGTCCATGGGGTCACGAAGAGTCGGACACGACTGAACGACTGAACAACAACAACAACAAAGCAGGGGAATTAAAAATGCACAAACAATTCCAAACAACAGCACAGGGGGTTGGACTAGATGATGCTCAGGGTCCCTTTTTTCCAACTCTGCGAGTCTTATGATTCTTGCCTTCTCAGCTCTCCCACATTTCCTCCCCTGTGCTGAAAACCTTTTCTTCGGCTTTGGATGAATTGCATCAGGAACCTAGACATGCAGGCGAATCCTTTGTTCTACAAGCTTCCATTGTCACCCTGTTCAAACCCTCCTCTATTCCCTCTCTCTCTCTCTCTCTCTCTGGACTACATTTCCCAGCATGCTTTCACATCTGCGCAGAGAGGAAGGGCAGTAAGTTCAGAAGCTTTTCTCTCTCCCCACCCCCCACCCCAACCCGGCCACAACCCCCCAATCAGCTTTGTTAATTCCACAAGAGGGAGGGGTGAAGGAGCATCTCGGGAGTACCAATCCCTCTCCCAAGCCCTGCCTCGCCGCAGCATCCTTCCTGGTCCACGACAGAGGGAGCAGCCGAAGATGGGGGACCAAAAGGTAAAAAGATGCTGCTGTGAGGGATGCAGAGAAAAACAGAGGGAGTAGATGCGCCAATCAGGAAGCTGAGGATGATGGAGAGATACTCGACTTGGGCCAAAGGGCTTTCTCTCTCTCTCTCTCCTCATTTCATCTCTGCATTGTCATCCTCGTTCCCCCCCCCCCCCCGCCGACTTTGCATCTTAGGGGGAGGTTGAAAGGGTGCGGAGTTTGGGAGTTGCCTTTGCAGACTGAGATGCAAAGCAAAAGGCAGACAGAGGGGTTAGAGAGCGCTTTCTGGGTTTGGAGAACAGGTGCGATGGGGAGGCGACCTCAGGGCGGAGGGTGCCCGCCTGCCTGCGTCACTTCTCGGGCTGCGAGCAGAGGCGCACAAGTACGATGGGGGTGTGCCTACAAAGTCAAGCGAAATAAAATCCCTGCGCAGGTAGAAAGCTAGGCCTCCCCCATGCTGCCCTGCTTTTCTGTGTGCAAGGATTTTTAAAAAAAAATGTAGAAGAGAGCACTGCCAAAGCTGTGTGGATAGTGTGCTAAAGGAACCAGGGGTCTGGCTCATAAATGACAGCTTCTTTATGTTCAGACTTCTCATGAGGACTAGAATCTTCCTTAATTTTGTTAAGGTTATTGTTGTTGTTTTACAATCAAGTGGTGTGTAAATTTTATGACATAGAGATAGATAGATAGATGATAGATAGATAGATAGATAGATAGATAGATAGATAGATAGATAGATATAGATGGACAGGCAGATGATATAGATAGATAGATGGATGGATGGATAGATAGATGATAGACAGATAGAGATATAGATGGACAGACAAAGGGTGGACAGACAGATGATAGATAGATAGATAGATAGATAGATAGATAGATAGATAGATAGATAGATAGAGATAGATAGATAGATGATAGATATAGATGGACAGACAGATGATAGATAGATAGATAGATAGATAGACAGATAGATAGATAGATAGACAGATAGAGATATAGATGGACAGACAGATGATGGACAGACAGATGATAGATATAGATATAGATAGTTGATAGACAGACAGATGATAGATAGATATAGATAGACAGACAGACAGACAGACAGATACGTGTTTAGTATTTGTGTGCCCTGCCTTTCACTGCATATATTATTGATTTTTTTATTGTTTACTTGTCACTGCAGTTTCATGATCATTTGAAAAGCAAATTTTAAAAAGTTTTATTGAGAAAGTGGGAGCGTATCTGACCTCCCCAGATAGCTCAGTGGGCAGAGCATGAGACTCTTAATCTCAGGGCCGTGGGTTCGAGCCCCACGTTGGGCGGAAGAGTCCTGCATCGCAAGGGGGTTGGACTAGATGACCCTCGGGGGTCCCTTCCGGCTCCACTATTCTATGATCATCATGAATACGCAATAGCAAGGACACCTGGGTGGTTAAAGTGTCGTCAGAGGGCATGAAAGGAATGCAAATAAAAGGAGCCGTTGACTCGAGGTGTTTTGTTTTTTTCCTCCTCTGGGGCAGGACGCCCTTAGGAAGATCATCACAACCCTGGCTGTGAAAAATGAGGAAATCCAAAATTTCATCTACGTCCTCAAACAGATGCTGCAGAACGTGGAGGTAACTTGGCTGAGAGTTCAAGGGTCAGCAGGGTTTGATTTCTGCAGTGAGAGGTCCTTGTCAAAGGAAGTTGCGTGACTGTATAAACAGCCTACTAAAGGTAAAGGGAAAGGGACCCCTGACTATTACATCCAGTCGTGTCTGACTCTGGGGTTGTGGCGCTCATCTCGCTTTACTGGCCGAGGGAGCTGGCGTACAGCTTCCAGGTCATGTGGCCAGCAGGACTAAGCCGCTTCTGGCGAAACCAGAGCAGCGCATGGAAACACCGTTTACCTTCCCGCGGGAGCGGTACCTATTTATCTACTTGCACTTTGACGTGCTTTCGAACTGCTAGGTGGGCAGGAGCTGGGACCGAGCAACGGGAGCTCACCCCGTCATTGCGGGGATTCGAACTGCTGACCTTCCGATCGGCAAGCCCTAGGCTCTGTGGTTTAACCCACAGAGCCATCCGCGTCCCTAATATAAATGAGCTTTCCACCCCACTAATAATGATTTACTGCAGAACAGTCTTAAAACTAGTTGTTGTTGTTTAGTCGTTTAGTCGTTTCCCTTTTTGCGGGAAATGGACTTATTCTGGCGCTGTTTCCCATTGCAAAAAAAAAAAAAGGAAGGTTGACAGCTCTGGTGTCGTGTCCGACTCTTTCTGACCCCATGGACCAGAGCACGCCAGGCACTCCTGTGTTCCACTGCCTCCCGCAGTTTGGTCAGACTCATGTTGGTAGCTTCGAGAACACTGTCTCACCATCTTGTCCTTAAAACTAGTTACATGGAGATAAAGGTCTCAAGGACAAAATACCACAGCTGTCAACTTTTCCCTTTTCTTGCGAGGAATCCCATATCTGCATCTAGACTTCAAAGCATTTTTTCTGTCAAGCTTAAATGTTTCTCTCCAAGGAAACCCAGATTTGTTCTGTTAAAACTGCATGTAGGTTTAAAAAATGGTATTCAATGCATAAAAAACATTTATTTGATACGTATTTGTACCAAGTTGATAATGTGCCTGATTTCATCCTGCCAGGCCAATTCGGACCGAGTCCAGCAAGACCTCGAGGCAGAGTTCCAGTCGCTGTTCACCCTGCTGGACGAGCTGAAAGATGGGATGCTGATGAAGATCAAGCAGGATCGAGCCAGCAGGACTTACGAGCTGCAGGTAAGGGGCTAATGCATTGCAGCGAGTTGTCTAGCCAGAGAGGAGCATGCTCTGGTTATCTCCCGCTTGGACTACTGCCATGCGCTCTACGTGGGTCTACCTTTGAAGGTGACCCAGAACCCGCAACTAATCCAGAATGCGGCAGCTAGACTGGGGACTGGGGGCGGCCGCCGAGATCATATACAGGTGAAATTCTAAAAATTAGAATATCGTGGAAAGGTTCATTTCTTTCAGTAATTCAACTTAAAAGGTGAAACTAATATATGAGATAGACTCGTGACATGCAAAGCGAGATATGTCAAGCCTTTGTTTGTTATAATTGTGATGATTATGGCGTACAGCGGATGAGAACACCAAATTAACTTTAAATTAATGGAGAGAATTGGGGGGGGTTGGAACTCAGTGGAAGCCGTTCGACTTCCGGGGCGCGTTCAAAAACAGAAGCAATTACTTTCGGGTTTTCGGCACTCGGGTTCCGAAACGTTCATCAATGAAGACGTTAAAAAACCAAGGTCCCACTGTAATTGAAAACTAATAAAAAGTATTATCAGGAAATCAATTCACTGCATGCAAATTGCAAATTGCACACCCCTGGGCACTTCTAAATTTTCCTTTGAGAAGCCCTACCTCAGGTGGTGCTGGAGGAGACTCTTGAGAGTCCCATGGACTGCAAGAAGATCAACCCGATCCATCCTGAAGGAAATCAGCCCTGAGTGCTCACTGGAAGGACAGATCCTGAAGCTGAGGCTCCAAGACTTTGGCCACCTCATGAGAAGAGAAGACAAAGGTCTGTATAGTTAAAGCTATGGTTTTCCCAGTAGTGATGTATGGAAGTGAGAGCTGGACCATAAAGAAGGCTGATCGCCGAAGAATGGATGCTTTTGAATTCTGGTGCTGGAGGAGACTCTTGAGAGTCCCATGGACTGCAAGAAGATCAAACCGATCCATTCTCAAGGAAATCAGCCCTGATTGCTCACTGGAAGGACAGATCCTGAAGCTTTGGCCACCTCATGAGAAGAGAAGACTCCCTGGAAAAGACCCTGATGTTGGGAAAGATGGAGGGCACAAGGAGAAGGGGACGGCAGAGGATGAGATGATTGGACAGTGTTCTCGAAGCTACCAACATGAGTCTGACCAAACTGCGGGAGGCAGTGGAAGACAGGAGTGCCTGGCGTGCTCTGGTCCATGGGGTCACGAAGAGTCGGACATGACTAAACAACTAAACAACAAACATCAGACATGCTTACTATAACATCTCTCTCTCTCTTTCTTTCTCTCTCTCTCTCTCTCTCTCTCTCCTCCTCCTCCTATTCCACAAACCACTCCTTGTTCCAGAACCAGCTGTCTGCTTGCACAAAAGCCTTGGAAAGCTCCGAGGAGTTGCTGGAAACAGCCAACCAAACACTCCAGGGGGCTGAGAACCATGACTTCAACCAGGTACAAAGAGTTTCTCGCTCTACTTGCCTTCCTGGGCAATGGGCTCAGCGGTTGGGAGTGGGTCAGGTGTAGAGAGGGTAGTCTCCCAGCCCACATATTTTGGAGAAACAGTATTAAACAATGCCCAAAAATAGGTGCAGGGCTCTGCAAAGGTGCTTAGTTTGTGTGGCTTTGGAAAATATCTCGGGACCCTTGTTGGCACAGAGCCCAAACCAGAACGAGCGCTTCTGTGGGAATTTAGGTGGGGGGGTGGAATCCTGTAAGCCCCCGACAAAGAGGGACAGCAAGCACCTGAGCAATAAGACCACCATTCTCAGATTATTATTATTAATTAATTAAAAGTGTATCCCGCCCAATGACAGCAGGTCCCAGACCATGCGTTTTAGGAACGGACGGTTTGATAGGATTCTACATTCAATCGTGGGATCACGGGTTCCGAGGCCGAATGGGGGAATCCAGAACTCGGGGGGCGGGCGGGGGCTAAACGGCAATTTCGGGGACTCTTTGCTGGGAGCAATGTGCTTTTAAACGGGGTTTGCGTGGGTAGTCTAGTACAGAGATGGGGAACCTTGTGGGCCCTGCAGAACTTAAAGGTAAAGGTAAAGGGGCCCCTGACCATCAGGTCCAGTCGTGTCCGACTCTGGGGTTGCAGCACTCATCTCGCTCTATAGGCCGAGGGAGCCGGCGTTTGTCCGCAGACAGCTTCCGGGTCATGTGGCCAGCATGACAAAGCCGCTTCTGGCGAACCAGAGCAGCGCACGGAAACACCGTTTACCTTCCGGCCGGAGCGGTACCTATTTATCTACTTGCACTGTGATGTGCTTTCGAACTGCTAGGTGGGCAGGAGCAGGGACCGAGCAACGGGAGCTCACCCCGTGGCAGGGATTCAAACCGCCGACCTTCTGATCAGCAAGCCCTAGGCTCTGTGGTTTAACCCACAGCGCCACCTGGGTCCCTGCAGAACTTATTTGACTGCAAAACCCATCATCCTGGGGCAACACTTGGAAAGTTGCAGGTTCCCCATCCCTGAACAGACAATGTGTTGGTGCTGTTTTCCTCGTCTTGAATTATAACTGGTGACCCCCTCCCTCCCTCCCTCCCTTTCTCTCCCTCTTTTTCTCCTTCACCCTCTTTCTCGCGCTTCTTTGAAGGCTGCTAAACAGATCAAAGACAGGTACGTTGAATTCCGGAAAGGCCTACTCTGCCATGGTCCATGTGCCCAGGCCCCCATCCCACACCCCTCCTGCCTTATCCGACTCGCTACGGACCAATTCATTTTCGACGCACCCTCTTGACTCCTTCCTAAATTCCATTTATGGCGGGCGAGAGACTTTAGCGGTTCATTCGCGGCCTGGAGAGGGACGCTCGTGTGTCCGACCCTCATATTATTCTTGGCCTTCCCTCCCCCTGCAAGGAAAGTCCTTGCATGGGCACTTCGTACGTGCTCAGAGGCAACCTGACCCTGCCTGTACAAAAAGACTGAAACCCGCCTTTGCTTGTAGTCAGGGGGAGACGCTTTGCGCATGTTCTGTGGCATTCTCTTCCCACCCACAAAAAACCCAGCGGTTTCCAGGACTGTCCCCTCTCAGAGTCTAGACACTGGGTTCTTGTGTGTTTCATAATCTTTGCCCCAAGGCGTCTTTGCTTCGGCTCCCTTCCACATGCGTGGATGTAGTTGGGGTGAGGGTTGTCGTTTGGAGGGGGGGATCTCTCTCTAACGAATTCCTCTCCATCCCCCTCCCGTCGGACCCTCTCCTCCACAGCGTGACCATGGCACCCGCGTTCCGTCTCTCCCTCAAAGCCAAAGTCACCGACAACATGAGCCACTTGATGGTCGATTTCGGCCAGGAGCGTCGGATCCTGCAGTCTCTGAAATTTCTGCCAGGTAATCGAGGTTCCTGGAACGTTAGCATGTCAGGCAAGCTGGGGGGGGGCAGGGGCGTAGCAAGGTAAATTGGTACCCGGGGGCATAAATTTTTTTGTCCCCCCCCCCCCCGAGGCATGTGAAGGTCAGGTGTTACCCGGTGCAGAAAATTTCTTGTCAACCCCACCATTGATTCCCCCGCCCCTGCAAAAATGGTTTTACGTTATTTCATATTTTCTTACAAAGGAATAACAACAAGTAATAATAATAAAAAAACTTTTATTTATAGCCCACCCTCCCCAGCCAAAGTTGGGCTCAGGGTGGCTAACATCAGATACATAACATTGGTATAAGATCAAACAATAATTAAATTACCTCCTAAAAACATCTCGGAATCAAATTAAAGTCTAATTAGATGGCTTTCCACAGGGTTAGGGTTGGGAACGGTAAGTGCTCCCACTGAACTGAAATTTCAGCCTTCACAACATAGGAAAACAGCTATTTTGGTGGAGGAGGGTCAAGATATTAACCGATATGCATGAAATTTCATATATAGCTATATAATCCCTAGTATAGTAAGATAAGACCTCTGGAGCAGGCATTTGCAGCGAGGGAACCGCCAGAAGGCCCTCGGCGCTGGATCTCAGTGTCTGGGCTGAATGATGGGGTTGGAGACTGTATCCTGATCTATAATTCTGTGCACCTATTCTCTCTGATTCTCCACTTCCAATGTTAGTCCCCAGTGCCCCGGAGATAGACACGGCCGAATCTTTGGTGGCTGACAACTGTGTGACTCTAGTTTGGAGGATGCCCGATGAGGACAGCAAGATTGACCACTATGTGCTAGAATACCGTCGGACAAACTTCGAAGGGCCCCCCCGGGTCAAAGAAGACCAGCCGTGGATGGTCATCGAAGGAATTAAGCAGACTGAGTATACACTCTCTGGTGAGACACTCCATGCAGCATAATAATAATAATAATAATAATAATAATAATAATAATAATAATAATATATTTATTATTTATACCCCGCCCATCTGGTTGGGTTTCCCCAGCCACTCTGGGCGGCTCCCAACAGAATATTAAAAAATACGATAAAACATCAAACATTAAAAACTTCCCTAAACAGGTCTGCCTTCAGATGCCTTCTAAAAGTCAGGTAGTTGTTTATTTCCTTGGCATCTGATGGGAGGGCGTTCCACAGGGCGGGCGCCACCACCGAGAAGGCCCCATGCCTGGTTCCCTGTAACCTCACTTCTCGCAGGAAGGGAACCACCAGAAGGCCCTCGGCGCTGGACCTCAGTGTCCGGGGTGGAGACACTCCTTCAGGTATACTGGACAGCTGATGAGAACCCCAAATTAACAATCTCAACTTTGGGGTTTTCATCAGCTGCACGCCATAATCATCACAATTATAACAAGCAAAGGCTTGACATATCTCGCTTTGCGTGTCATGAGTCTATCTCATATATTCAACTCCAGTAGCTAATGAAAACAATTGCTTACATAAATGGACTTTTCCACGATATTCTAATTTTTCGAGTTTCACCTGTATATTAAACTCCAGTAGCTAATGAAAACAATTGCTTACATAATGTACTTTTCCACAATATTCTAATTTTTGGAGTTTCATCCGTACATCACAGAAGGAGGTGGTCTCCAGGAGAAATTTGAGAGTGTTGTTTCTCTCCTGTCTGCCAGGATACCTTATCTGATCGCCTTTTCTGGGTAGCCTGGCCATTCCTTCGAGATGGTAAATCCTTAGTTCCTGAATGTCTTACGCATGTTGAGAGTGTGCTCAGCTTGACAGATACTTGCCAGGCTGTGTTTACATGGAGCTGTAAGCCCCTACAGTCCAAATACAACTGGAAAAAGCTTTTCCCATTTCCTTCCTCCTTGCAAAGAAATATTTGAGGTCAATTTAGGCGAGTCAAAATGGCTTCAGGATTGCTCTCCCGTACTGTTTCAGACACATGGTTTATATACTTGCGTATTTTTTTGCCTCGCACGTTTATGCACATTTATATATATATATATATATATATATATATATATATATATATATATATATATATATATATAAGACCTTAGAATTCTTACAACGCAGGGTTTGGGGAGCAACTATACACAATTGTGTTTTTTTTTTGAAAAATAATTTTTTATTATTTTATACTATACAACTACAATACTATACATTTCCATCACTTTCATACATTTTCCATTTTTGGCTAACCTAGCCATGACTTCCCTCAATCCCTTCACATGGCTTTCAAAATTTATATCTTATTCTTATACTTCTTTAATCAACCATTGCTTACATTATCATTACTTCCCTACCTACTTTAATTTCCATACTTACAATAATAATTCTACACATTAACTACAAAACTTCTTGAAAACCTATTAGCGTATTCAATTGCAAATTGTCCTTTAAATAGTTCGTAAATTTTAACCAGTCTTTGATGAATTTCTGGTCTCGCTGCTCCCGGGTTCTTCCCGTCATTTTGTCCAGTTCTGCATATTCCGTCAGTTTCACTGTCCATTCTTCTTTCGTCGGTAATTCTTCTTGTTTCCACCTTTGTGCTAGCAAAATCCTCGCCGCAGTCACTGCGTATTGGAAAAGCTTAATGTCCTTCTTTTCAATATCAGCACCTACCATACCTAATAGGAAAGCTTCAGGTATCTTAACGAAATTATATTTCAACATCTTTCTTAACTCATGATATATCATATCCCAATACATTCTCACCTTCTTACATTCCCACCACATATGATAAAAGGTACCAGCACTTTCTTTACATTTCCAACACTTATTATCAGACTTGTACATCTTTGCTAGTTTAATTGGGGTAATATGCCACCTATACACGATTGTTGGCCGAGGAAGTTGACCCTTTGTCCGTTTCCCGCTGCAGGGCTGAAATTTGACATGAAGTACATGAATTTCCGCGTCAAAGCCTGCAACAAAGCCGTGGCCGGAGAGTTTTCAGAGCCGGTCACATTGGAAACGAGAGGTGAGCGTTCGCTTGGATAACCTGCCCTTGCCAAAACTTCCAGACTTGACCAGCGAGATGGAATGCTGTTAAAATGGGCAGCGTCAAAATGGGCAGGGTTTGTCGGCCAAAGTAGGAACCCACCACAGACCCGCGACTTCCGGCCACAAACTTCCCTCAAGGAGAAGGCCCAGCATGACTTGTGGCAGGGCCTGAGCCTGAGAACAACCTTAGCCCTTCTTCCAAACAAAGGATAAATATTAGGAGATGCTTCATAATCGTAAGCCTCTCTTGGGAGCTGGTAGGATCTTTTTCCTTGAGCAGAGGGCGGAGTTATTTCAGTGCCAAACCAATACGGCATTTATAATCTATAAAACATAATAATAATATATTACTTATACCCAGCCCACTCTGGGTGGCTCACAACAGAAAATTAAAAACAGGATAAAACATCAAACGTTAAAAACTTCCTGAAAGAGGGCTGCCTTCAGATGTCTTCTAAAAATCAGAGAGTTGTTTCTTTCCTTGACATCTGATGGGAGGGCGTTCCACAGGGAGGGCGCCACCACCGAGAAGGCCCTCTGCCTGGTTGCCTGTAACCTCGCTTCTCGTAGGGAGGGAACTGCCAGAAAGGCCCTCGGGGATGGACCCCAGTGTCCGGGCAGAGCAATGGGGGTGGAGACGCTCCTTCAGGTCTACTGGGCCGAGGCCATTTAGGGCTTTAAGGGTCAGCACCAACCCTTTGAATTGTGCTCGGAAATGTACTTTAACATTAACAACATTAACAGAACTGTAGATCCTACTACTACTACTACTACTACTAATAATAATAATAATAATAAGCTAAGCAAAATGAATTATGCTTGGATCATCATGGATGCTTTAGTTGAGATCTCAATAAAGTTGGAGTTCTTATTACAAAATACACTGAAATAAATAAATCAAGAACTCTGGCCGGAAGTTTCAACCAAAAAGATGCGTTTACTTGTGTGTAAATTGATACTATATTTGTATTTACACACGAGTAAAACGCATCTTTTTGGTTGAAACTTCCGGCCAGTGTTCTTAATATATTTATTTAGTTGAGATCTCTGCATTTCACGGGTTGGAATGGATGACCCTTGGAGGTCCCTTCCAACTCTATGATTCTACGATTCGATGGCTCTTCGGTGAGTCGCTAGAACCAGCCTTTCTCTGCCCCCAGCCTTCGTGTTCCGCCTCGACGCCACAACCAGCCACCAGAATCTCAAGGTGGAAGACCCCAGCGTGGAATGGGACGCCATGGGTGGGAAGGTGCAAGACATCAAAGCTCGAGAAAAAGACGGGAAGGGCCGCACCGCGTCGCCAGTCAACTCCCCAGCCAGGTAAGACCTCTTGCCTCTATCCTAGGGGTACACCCCAGATATTGTTAGATTCCAGCTCCCATGACAGCCTACAGACATACAGAGAGCCTGTGGATCAGGCCAGTGGCCCATGAACTCCAGCATCGTTTTCAAAGGGGCCAGCCAAGGGCCCATGGGAAGCAGGGACACGGGTGGCGCTGTGGTCTAAACCACTGAGCCTCTTGGGCTTGCCATTCGGAAGATCGGCGGTTCGAATCCGCACAACGGGGCGAGCTCCCGTTACTCCGTCCCAGCTCCTGCCAACCTCGCAGTTCGAAAGCACGCCGGCGCAAGTAGATAAATAGGTAGCGCCCCGGCGGGAAGGTAAACGGCGTTTCCGTGCTCTCTGGTTTCCGTCACAGTGTCCCGTTGCGCCAGAAGCGGTTCAGTCCTGCTGGCCGCAGGACCCGGAAAGCTGTCTGCGGACAAACGCCGGCTCCCTCGGCCTGAAAGCGAGATGAGCGCCGCAACCCCATAGTCGCCTTGGGCTGGATTTAACCGTCCAGGGGTCCTTTACCTTTTGTACCCATGTCCAGGCCGCTCCCCCCTGCAGAAAATCCTGGAGCCAGCCCTGTCAGCACCAGGTCCCAATTATTGTGTGCCTGTCTCAGAGTAGAGTTCTCCGCTCCCTCTTTCCCCCTCACTCTCTCCTTCCTCTCTTCAGGTGTGTGCAGTCGCCCAAAAGGATGCCCACGGGCCGCAGTGGAAGAGACCGCTTCACAGCCGAATCCTATACAGTGTTGGGTAAGAAGTTTCCCTGCCCAGGTCTCAATGTGCTTTTTGTGTTTCCATCGCCATATATTTTGCCGTTTGTGCATCACCGGGGAGCAGGGGCGTAGCAAGGGGGGTCCGAGGGGGGCGGTCCGCCCCAGGTTCCATAATGGAGGGGGTGACAATTTATCATGGAACAATTTTTTTTGGAAAAAAAATGTGATTTCTTTTCTTTTTTGGGGGGGGGAAATTGAATTATTTTTTTAATGCCTGCTCCGAAGGCCTTACCTTACTATACTAGGGATTATATAGCTATATATGAAATTTCATGCATATCGGTTAATATCTTGACCCTCCTCCACCAAAATAGCTGTTCACTTGGCTGTTTCCCTATGTCGTGAAGGCTGAAATTTCAGTTCAGTGGAGCACTTACTGTTGTTCCCAACCCTAACCCTGTGGAAAGCCATCTAATTAGACTTTAATTTGATTTTGAGGTGTTTTTAGGAGGTAATTTAATTACTGTTTGATTTTATACCAATGTTACGTACCTGATGTTAGCCACCCTGAGCCCGACTTTGGCCGGGGAGGGTGGGATATAAATAAAAGTTTATTATTATTATTATTATTATTACTTGTTATTATTCCTTTGTAAGAAAATATGAAATAACGTAAAACCATTTTTGCGGGGGGGTGATCAATGAGGGGTTGACAAGAAATTTTCTGCACCAGGTACCACCTGACCTCCCCATGCCTGCGGGTGGGGGGGGGGGTTGACAAAAAAAAAAAAATTTGCCCCGGGTACCAGTTTACCTTGCTACGCCCCTACCGGGGAGACAGCTACAGAAGACGACCAAACATTTATTAGGTGGTGGCTAGAATGGTTGGATGCTGAACAAGCAACAGGCTTGAGTGTGAGAGAGGATTCAGAGGCAGAAAGACAGGAAGCTGAGGAGGAAGGACAGAGGCTTCAGCAACTCCTGTGTCCAGGTGCCCTCCTCCCTTATCTCCAAGGGCACCGAGAGTCTGGCATGTAGCAGAGCAAAGCCTCCAGTCCATTACGAGTCTCTTGCCTCGGTTAATGGACTGGATGAGAGCCAACAAACTGAAGCTCAATCCAGATAAGACTGGGGCACTATTAGTGGGTGGTTCCCTAGACCAGATGGGTGGGAGGTGGCGGCCTGCTTTTGATGGGGTTACACTTCCTCCGAAGGGGCAGGTTCGTAGCTTGGGGGTCCTCCTGGATCCTTTGCTGTGTCTCGAGATTCAGGTCACCTCAGTGGCCCGGGGTGCCTTCCATCGGCTTCGGCTGTGCTGACCCAGCTAAGCCCCTATCTGGGCAGGGATAGCCTAACTCAGGCATGCGCAAAGTCCGTTTTGGGGACCTAATCCGGCCCACCGGTCAGTTCAGCACTCCCCTCCAGAAAAAAGCTCAACAACCACCCCACCCCACCCCACATTTTCTAAAATGTGAGTCCCCCAAAGTGTTGTTGTTTCGTCGTTTAGTCATGTCCAACTCTTTGTGACCCCATGAACCAGAGCACGCCAGGCACTCCTGTCTTCCACTGCCTCCCGCAGTTTGTCCAGACTCATGTTGGTAGCTTCGAGAACACTGTCCAACCATCTCGTCCTCTGTCGTCCCCTTCTCCTTGTGCCCTCCATCTTTCCCAACATCAGGGTCTTTTCCAGGGAGTCTTCTCTTCTCATGAGGTGGCCCAAACTCTTGGAGCCTCAGCTTCAGGATCTGTCCTTCCCGTGAGCAGTCAGGGCTGATTTCCTTCAGAATGGAGAGGTTTGATCTTCTTGCAGTCCGTGGGACTCTCAAGAGTCTCCCCCAGCACCAGAATTCAAAAGCATCCATTCTCCAGCCTTCTTGATGGTCCAGCTCTCACTTCCATACATCACTCCTGGGGAAACCATAGCTTTAACTATACGGACCTTTGTCGGCAAGGTGATGTCTTTGCTTTTTAAGACGCTGTCTAGGGGGCATCTTAAAGGCAGCTGATGATATCCCATCCCTCGAACCCCAGCCTCCATCTGACAGCAGCCTCCTCCCTCTGCGTTGCAGGTGACACATTAATTGATGGGGGAGACCACTACTGGGAGGTGCGGTACGACCGGGACAGCAAAGCCTTCGCAGTTGGGGTAGCCTTCCGGACTCTAGGCAAGTTTGACCAGCTGGGAAAGACCCCTTCATCTTGGTGCCTCCACCTCAACAACTGGCTTCAAGTCAGCTTCACTGCCAAACACAACAACAAATCGAAAATCTTAGACGTACCGGTCCCGGACATCATCGGCATATACTGCAATTTTCACGAAGGTGAGATCTCCTGAGCTTGCTTCTGGGAAATGATAATTCCTTTCAGGCTTCCCATTCCACATTTGTCCCCCTCTGAGCTAAGCGATGCAGCAAAGCGATGAGTGGCCTGGTTTGCAAAAGGTGTCAGCAATCTATGCAAATGAGGTGCTGCAAAGCATTGTGGGGGGAACGCAAAACGCTCACTGTGACCTGAAGGGGTGTGGGCGGATGTGGGGGGGGGTGACAAAAAAAAAATCCGTACCGGGTACCACTTGGGCTTGCTACGCCTCTGAGCCTAGAGCACAAATCTCTTACAAACTCAATGACTTTCCATGCCTGGTCAGATCAGATTGACCCATAGCAGGTAGGAGCCCTCCAGATAAACTCCCATCGGTTTACTCTGGCTGCAAAGTTTCTGCTCCTCCCTGAATTAGCCACGGCGGCGATCCCAACCGATCGGGGATCCTATAGCGAATGGATTAAACTGCTGGCACATTTGCAAAGCTAAGCAGGGTCCGGTGTGGTTTCAGATTGGAAGGGAGGCCGCTTGTTGAGATTCCTGCATTGCAGGGAGTTGGATTAGATGGGCGTTCCCTTCCAGCCCGGTGATTCTAAGACATTGATATTGCTATGCATAAAACCAGTTCCAGTTTTCTGACCGCAGCTGCGTGGGGGGAGAGGCTCAACAACTCTGGGCCATCTCCCCTCGTTTTCTTAAAATTGAGTCCCCTAAAATAGGGGGGAGTCTTATATATATGGGCATCTAACAGATGGAAAAATACGGTGGCTCTTTGACCTGGTTCTGCCGGGTGCTTGTCATCTGCGCCCATTGACTGGTTATTCCCTTTCCCTCTTGTCTCAAATGTATCCGATTCGCAGGTTTCCTCTCGTTCTACAATGCCAAAACCAAGCAGCTCTTGCACACTTTCCGGACCAAATTTTCCCAACCCGTCCTGCCGGCGTTCATGGTAAGAGTTTTGGAGTTTGTGCCTTTACCCGCTGGAGAAAAACAGCAGTTGTTTGCCAAACTGTGTGCAGTGCTGACTCTTTTCTTGAATTTAGAACGATGTCCGAACGCTTGTTAAAATATTCAAAAGCTTTTGTACGCACAACATATAGCGAAAGAAATATATATGCAAAGTACTGGCATTCACATCAGGGCCGGATTTAGGTCTGATGAGGCCCTAAGCTACTGAAGGTAAAGGGGCCCTTTCTATGTCCAGCTGTCCTTTGCCAACAACACATTGTCTCTGTTTTTGTGTGTTGGATATACAGGCGGAACTCGAAAAAATTAGAATATCGTGGAAAGGTTCATTTCTTTCAGTAATTCAACTTAAAAGGCGAAACTGATATATGAGACAGACTCATGACATGCAAAGCGAGATATGTCAAGCCTTTGTTTGTTATAATTGTGATGATTATGGCGATTGAGCCGGATCCGGCCCCCGGGCCTTAGTTTACCTACCCATGCATGAGACCAAAATTAACTGATTGCACAAGAAACAAACAAACAGATGTATCTGAAGAAGTGTGCATGCACACGAAAGCTCACACCAAGAACAAACTTAGTTGGTCTCTAAGGTGCTACTGGAAGGAATTATTTGATTTTTGATTTTGTTTCAAAAAATTAGAATATCGTGGAAAGGTTCGTTTCTTTCAGTAATTCAACTTAAAAGGCGAAACTAATCTATGAGATAGACTCATGACATGCAAAGCGAGATATGTCAAGCCTTTATTTGTTATAATTGTGATGATTATGGCGTACGGCTGATGAGAACCCTAAATTCACAATTTCAACGTTGGGGTTTTCATCAGCTGTATGCCATAATCATCACAATTCTCTCTCTCTCTCTCTCTCTCTCTCTATATATATATATATATATATATATATGTTCCCATTGCATGCACACGCGACAGCACCTTGCTCCGTAACCACTGGACCAAATCTCACCAAATTAGTACAAAGCATAACATGACCATCAAGGAAGGATCTGGCATCATAAAAAAAAAACCCCACACCTGTCATGCCTAAAATATAGAATAAAGGCCAAAAAAAAAAATGGCGTGCCTATTATACCTCACCAGCAAAAGGAATGTAGACTCCAACAGCATCCAATAGAAAGGCAGATCGCCCATCGACATCATCAGACCTGGCCAGAGCAACAATGCCTGTGCCCTCACCTAAAATGGCCGCTGCAGCTTGGCATGTAAGATGCATCTCTGGGTTATTGGTGGGGCATAGGAATTAGTTCATTCCCCCCCCCAAAAAATAAAGTCCAGCCTACCACATGGTCTGAGGGAAAGTGGGCCGGCCTAAGGCTGAAAAAGGTTGCTGACCCCTGCTCTAAAGGGACAGGGAAGAATGAAAACAGGAGCTTCCAGAATACTCTTGGGGTCAGGAGAATTTTAAAAGGCAAAAAAAAAACCCACAGCAACGCGTGGCCAGGCCAGCTAGTAACAAATAAAGGCTTGACGTATCTCGCTTTGCATGTCATGAGTCTATCTCGTATATTAAACTCCAGTAGCTAATGAAAACAATTGCTTACATAAATGGACTTTTCCACGATATTCTACTTTTTCGAGTTCCACCTGTACTTAACGCAGGTTCCCTTTTCCTAACGCCCTGGCTGTTCCTCTCTTTTATTTTAGGTCTGGTGCGGCAGTTTCCATGTCTACTCGGGCTTGCAAGTCCCCAGTGCCATCAAATGCCTTCAGAAGAGAAACAGCGCCACAAGCAGCTCCAACGCCAGCCTGTCTTAGAAACGTGCCGCTTCCCTCGTTTTGCAGGGTTGGGACCCTCCGGCCGCAAGTGAGGCCTTGGGCAACTCCCAACTCGAATCACGAAGCAGACTCTAAACTACAAATGCTGTGGGGGCTTTGTTTTGATTTTTTAATAATGGTTTGCAGCACCATCCCAGTCCTTAACTAGGCGCTCTTGACCGCGCCGAAGCGACAAGGTTGGGGAGGGGGGCTGGACTTCTGCTTAAAACACGCTCACACCACGAATGTATTGTTTTATCTGCCTACGATTGTAAAAACGTCGTCAATTACCACCACCACCACACCAAATCTCCACTTTTGCCTTCGACGAGATGTAGGGCAGAGGGTTTTGCACGGTCAGAAACGTATGGAAAAGGCGGGGGGGGGGAGAGAGAGAAAAGACTAGCCCACAAGGCTGCCACGTGGACAGCCCATGCTGAATTTCATTCTGGGTTGTTGTTGTTTTTTAAGACATTCTGCGGCGACTCGGTCCAAATTCTGACGTTATGCAAATGAACGCCTAATTAGCAAATTTTGCAAACTATGCAAATTGCCGTATTTTTCGCTCCATAAGACACACTTTTTCCTCCTAAAAAGTAAGGGGAAATATCTGTGCGTCTTATGGAGCGAATGGTGGTCCCTGGAGCCGAATTGCCCAGGGGCCAAAAGAGGATCATGCTTTTTATTTTACAAAGAGAAAAGGGGGTGTTGAAAGGACCCCGCTCAGCAGCTGATCAGCAAGAGATCGGGAGAGAGATAAGAGTCCCCGGCTCCCTTTCAGCCCCGCCCTCCTTTGTTGAATGTGCTGCAGAGGGAGGTTGTTTGTTTCCCCAGCGACATGTGACTGGCTGATTAGAATATCTGTCTGGAAACTGTAGAAAAGGCTCCCTTTCCTTTAGAAGCTGCAGAAATGTGAGTTGAACCCCATAAAAATGGGGCTTTTCCTCTTTGCTTTTCCCCCTTTGCAAAAGGAGCTTTGCTTTTCCCCCTTTGCAAAAACAAAACAAAACTGCAAAACTTTTAGCTGATCCGCAAAAAAACGGGGCTTTTCCCTTTGCAAAAAAAGCTGCAAAACTTTTAGCTGATCCTCAAAAAAAACGAGGTGCGCCCCATGGTCCGGTGCCGCCATATGGAGTGAAAAATACAGTATGCCTGATTTGTTTGCAGAAGGGGGCAAAGGATAGAGCAGGCCGTGAATGGGGTTGGCAGGCACGCACCTCTGCCTATCTGCTGTTTAAAGTCTTTGGCGAGGGTCGGTGCCCCCGTGAGACAAGGTGAGGCGACAGCCTCGGGCAGCAGAACCCAATGGAGATCTTCATTCAGGGCCGGCCCACCCATGAGGCAGGGCGAAGGGATGGCCTCAGGGAGAAGGAGCCACAGGGGCAGCAGAATCTCAATGTACAGGTGAAACTCGAAAAATCAGAATATCGTGGAAAGGTTCATTTCTTTCAGTAATTCAACTTAAAAGGCGAAACTAATATATGAGATAGACTCATGACATGCAAAGCAAGATATGTCAAGCCTTTATTTGTTATCATTGTGATGATTATGGCGTACAGCTGATGAGAACCCCAAATTAACAACTTCAACTTTGGGGTTTTCAAAGCCATAACCATCACAATTATAACAAGCAAAGGCTTGACATATCTCGCTTTGCATGTCATGAGTCTATCTCATATATTCAACTCCAGTAGCCAATGAAAACAATTGCTTACATAAATGGACTTTTCCACAATATTCTAATTTTTTCGAGTTTCACCTGTACATCATTATTCCACCCCCTTGTTTCTGATGTAGATTTTCACTCGCCTCTTCTTCCCAGATGGGGAGGGGGCCACCCTGTTGTGGTTTGCCTCAGGCAGCAAAACGGCTTGGGCCAGCCCTGGGCAAGACATCCGGAAACCAACCTGTTGTGGTGTCGGATGTCTCCCCAAAACCCCTTGCCATTGCGCAGTTTTCAGCCCCAGAAAACTTGGACTTCAGCTGATCCTCAGAATGGCAGGATGGGAAGGAAAGGTTTTATTCCCCCCACACGTAGCAACGATGCTCCACAAAAAAGAGACCAAGGGAAAGGCAGGATAGTTTTCTCATCTTTGCTTCCAGAAAGGAAGCCGGCCGTATCTTCCTATACTTTGAGAAGAATCATAAGGATGGTTATGAAAGAGTTTTGAAGCATTCTCAAGCATAATGCAGTTCTGGGGAGGTATCCAACGAGAGAGGAGTGGAATCCCTTTGTGAGGTGCCTGCGTGAAATGGCAGAAAACAGAGACTTTGGGAGACCTAAAAGAGAGGGGAAGAGATGGGCAGGCCGGACACAGGACTCTCAGAGAAGACTGCAGATGCAAAAAGGCTTAACCCATTGTAATAGAAATGGCAAGGCGTTCTGAAATAACTCGGCAGTCTTTTAAAATGGGTGGCATCCCAGTGACGCTCAGGAAACTGTTGGAAACAGGTCAGGCTCTTTGCTCAGTACTGCCAGCTTTGACGGGCAGCAGCTCTGGAGGTCGGCAAAGTAGTCCCACCCACCTTCAAACATTAGAGGCACGTAGGTTTCAGGCAGGAGTATTTCCCAGTCCAGCCTTGCGACGAGGCTGGATTCGAACCTGGTTCCTTGTACCTGCCCTCCCTCTCTTTTAAGGAACAACAGCTCATTTTAGAACAGACGGAACATCAACAAGCAACACGTCGGCTGATAATATACTGACAATATTTTTATAACGCTACACTGTCTCAAAATTCATGGACAGAAGACATATAATATGTGCATAAAGGTAAAGGCTATTAGGTCCAGTTGTGTCCGACTCTGGGGTTGCAGCGCTCATCTCGCATTACTGGCCGAGGGAGCCAGTGTACAGCTTCCGGGTCATGTGGCCAGCATGACTAAGCCGCTTCTGGCGAACCAGAGCAGCGCACGGAAATGCCGTTTACCTTCCCGCCGGAGTGGTACCTATTTATCTACTTGCACTTTGTGCTTTCAAACGGCTAGGTTGGCAGGAGCAGGGACCGAGCAACGGGAGCTCACCCCGTCATTGCAGGGATTCGAACCGCCGACCTTCTGATCGGCAAGCCCTAGGCTCTGTGGTTTAGACCACAGCGCCACCCGCGTGTGTGCATAGTCACAAACTAAAAAGAATCAAATTAATGCTCCGTGAACAGGAATGATAGGAGGGGTAAGTCACTGACAAATATCACTGAAATGGAGGCAGAAAGCCTTTTCACAGTCAATAACCTACAAATGTGAGATGATGGGTGCTCCAAACGTCGCAATTGGGTGCTCCGAACACCAGTGGCAAAACAACAGGGGGGCAGGGGGGTGGTGCGCCCTGGGTGCCATGTCTGGGGGGGGTGACAAGAAGGCACCCTGCGGGGGCTCATGGCAGCGCAAGCAGCCACATGTGGAGGATCCTCTATTCGCGGCTGCAGCCACAGGAAGAGGATCCCAGCACCGCACATGTGCTGTACATAGCGGTTTGCCACCAGCGCCGCTCGAGCACCGTACAGACGGCGGCGGGATCCCTCCGTCACCGCTACAGCCACATGTAGGGGATCCTCCGTTCGTGGCTGCAGCCGCGAGCAGAAGATCCCGGCACCGTCCGTGCGGCGCTGGAGCGGCGCCGCCAGCAAACCGCTACGTACAGCGCATGCGCCGTACATAGCGGTTTGCCGCCCCGGGTGTCACGACGCCTTCTCCCCTGCTGAGCACAGCAGCAGACTGTATAGTTCCTCCAGGATAATGAACTCTTTCAATGATAAATCTTCATCAGCAAAATAGAAAATAGAAAATTCTTTCCAGTAGCACCTTAGAGACCAACTGAGTTTGTTCTTGGTATGAGCTTTTGTGTGCATGCACACTTCTTCAGATACACTGAAACGGAAGTCACCAGATCCTTAAATATAGTGAGGGCGTGGGGAGGGGTATTACTCAGAAGGGTGGTGGGAATGGGTGATCATCTGATAGGTGTGGAAAACCTGTTGACGACTCTTAACGGCTGCAATTAGTCTTGCAGGGAAAGGCAAGGGGTGAGATGGCTAAAGATAGCTTTGTTAAGTATAATGAGATAAGAATCCAATGTCTTTGTTCAGACCAAAGATCACCTATCAGCTGATCACCCATTCCCACCACCCTTCTGAGTAATACCCCTCCCCACTCCCTCACTATATTTAAGGATCTGGTGACTTCTGTTTCAGTGTATCTGAAGAAGTGTGCATGCACACGAAAGCTCATACCAAGAACAAACTCAGTTGGTCTCTAAGGTGCTACTGGAAAGAATTTTCTATTTTGTTTCGACTATGGTAGACCAACACGGCTACCCACCTGTAAATTAGTAGTCCCCAAAGGTACATCAAATGGCCTCGGATCAACTATCACTAAAAAGTGTAGTAAGCTGATCAGAAACATTGCTGTTTGGAACATGGTCAGTGGCCCCGAGACCCTTTAAAAGGAAAATGTCCCCGACTGCCTGCTCAAAAGTTCCGTCTGGTTTTTTTTATCATGCATTTATTACGGTTTGTGCTCGAGATGCTATTGGGGCGGTCAGACGAACTGCCGCTTTCAACACTGTTTCTTTCTGCCAAGGTTTCGTCAGCGGCCAGACTGCAATTGGTGCATATCCTGCAACTCCCTGCTGCAATCCCATGACCCCTTTTACACCACAAACGTTCTGGTTTATTTCTGCCCCCCCCCTTTGTTGCCCTACCTGGACAGCAGTCAAAATTGGGGGAACCGTTGCAGAACAGCCGAAAAACAGAATCTACAAGCTTGTAGAGTTGTTGGGTGTTGTTGTTTTTTTAGAAAACGATTCTTTCATACCACGCAACCGGCTTCCAGCCTTAACAATAAATTTCAGATTTCTGCACAAGCCAGCTGCTTCTGAGGATTTGTGGGGTCGCGTGCTGTCGTCGTTGTCGCCTGCCTGCCTCCTTCATTCCTCCCATGGCCTTCAGAGAGCCAGTGTGGTGTAGTGGTTAAGAGCGGTAGACTCATAATCTGGTGAACCGGGTTCGCGTCCCCGCTCCTCCACATGCAGCTGCTGGGTGACCTTGGGCTAGTCACACTTCTCTGAAGTCTCTCAGCCCCACTCACTTCACAGAGTGTTTGTTGTGGGGGAGGAAGGGAAAAGGAGAATGTGAGCCGCTTTGAGACTCCTTCGGGTAGTGATAAAGCGGGATATCAAATCCAAACTCTTCTTCTTCTTCAGGTGGGTTGTTGCAGTGGCTGCGGCCGCTGCTTGTGGGTTGGCGGCTGGCTCTGTCTTCTTCTCCGCTGTGCCTCTCGGGAAGCGGCAGCGGCAAGTGGCGGGTCAAAGCTCCGGCGATGCCACGGTTTCCCTACCCCTGCTGCTTCTGTCTTTGCTGACCAACACAGCCTCCTACCCCGCCACGGCACCTGGCTGGCTGGAGAAGCCCAACTGCGGCTATCGGGACGACAACTGGGACAGGTAAAGCGAAGCATCTTCAGGCCTGTTTGCGGGCGGGCGAAAATCGTTCATTCCCACCCCCAAAAAATATATATATATAGTCCGGGCCCCGACAAGGTCTGAGGGATAGTGGACCGGCCCCCTGCTGAAAAAGTTTGCTGACCCCTGGACTACGACCTGGGAGGTCTGCGTTCAAATCCCTGCTTAGCCATGGAGGTCGCAAGGCAGCCTTGGAGCCAGACACCGCCTCCCGGTCTGGCCTACCTCGCTGGTATTGCTGCGAGGATAACTGCGTACGAGCTCCCTGTGGGGAAAGTGGGACATTAGATGCAACCAAAAACAACCAAACTGAACACATGTGTCTACAGAAAGGTATGAAAGAGAGAGAGAAAATATTTTTCTTTTCTTTTTTTTCAAAAAAAGGATATCAGATATTTTTATTTGGCGTGGGCTTTGTGATACCAGTGCAGTTTCAAAAACGAAATTGTTATTTAAGATACTTGATGGCAGCGTTTGGACCTTCTGCGCAGAAGACGAGAACTCCAGCTCTTCCTTGCTCAAATGGCAGAGACATCGAGCGACAACTTCCCTGCGTGAACTACCGCGCTTCTCCCCGTGGCCCCCCCCCCGGCCACAGTCTTTTCATTTTCCATTGGAGAGAAACGGAGGCTGCCATCCCGAGCACATCTGCACAGAAGTCAGCCCCGCTTCCTTTTGCATGGTGGGTATTTACCTCTGAGTAGACAACTTGACGACAAAGGTCCGTATAGGTAAAGCTATGGTTTTCCCAGTGGTGATGTATGGAAGTGAGAGCTGGACCATAAAGAAGACTGATTGACGAAGAATTGATGCTTTTGAATTATGGTGCTGGAGGAGAGTCCCATGGACTGCAAGAAGATCAAACCGATCCATTCTGAAGGAAATCAGCCCTGAGTGCTCACTGGAAGGACAGATCATGAAGCTGAGGCTCCAAGACGTTGGCCACCTCATGAGAAGAGAAGACTCCTTGGAAAAGACCCTGATGTTGGGAAAGATGGAGGGCACAAGGAGAAGGGGACGACAGAGGACGAGATGGTTGGACAGTGTTCTCAAAGCTACCAACATGAATCTGACCAAACTGCGGGAGGCAGTGAAGGATAGGTGTGCCTGGCGTGCTCTGGTCCATGGGGTCACGAAGAGTCGGACACGACTGAACAACAACAAGGCACCTCATGCTGCAAGAGATCACCCATTTATATTATTTAAAGGACCTCCAGCGGAGGTGAATGTGCATTAGGGGGAAAAGATGACCGCACAAAGGTAAAATCCCCATCCATTCGTTGCTGTGTTCTTGTTTACCTTTGCCTACCTGTGGCAGGTGACTCCCTGCACGGTTGCGCAAAAAGGAATGTTTTAATTAGTATATTAAAAGTGTTTCCATAGCTTCGTGCTGATTAGGTCATGTTTCGATAATGTAAATGTTCTAAGTTTTGTGCCAAATTTGTATATATTTTACCAAATGACATTGCACACGTTGCAGCAGCCTTTGGCTATAAGCAATAAACTTGATACCGATGCCGCAAAAAGGAATGTGGGCAAAGAAATGTCTCCTTGCTCCTGCTAGAACATGCTCCCCTTCGCAACCGCCAACAAACTGGCCTTTTATATCATTTGCAACGGCCCCCATCAACTGCCGCCCTTTTGGAAAGCCGGCCCTCTCTCTTTGCAATTCAGATGGGAGCGTCGCAACAGCCCAGGGAGAGCTGGAAAACGGGCGATGTGCAAGGTTTAAGCCACTTAAGAGTATCCTTCGCCCTTTTTCGAACAGCACCGAGAAGCAGGTAGGAGGATATTTCCAACTTGGTTCCCAGCGGTGGGCAAGACAGCCGCCTCTATTGAGGCAGGAGAACAGTTCTGGGAAGGGCAGACCCTGGGACACAGAGCAGAGAAAGACTTGCGCAGAAAAACCATGAAATCTCTGGCAGGCAGCCTTCCAGAGTGGATCGCCGACCGCCCCGTCCTTTCTTTGGCTCTTCAGCAGCCTGTTGGCGAGAGGTCCAGACAGCTCAGTCTTCCTGAAGGGTCGCCCTCCGTTCCTGAAGTTTGCGTTCCAGTTCCTCGGTCATCCCTAGCCAGGAAAACACAGGCATTGTATTTGTGTTTCTCTCTCTCTCTCTCTCTCTCTCTCTCTCTCTCTGTCTCTCTCTCTCTCTGTGTGTGTGTGTGTGTGTGTATCCTCCACAGCAGAGCTCTGGACAAACACATGGCTTAGGGGAAACGAGGCAGGGAGCCCATGTGAAATTTCACGCGACTTTGGTGGAATTTCAGAATTCAAGGGTGATTTTTTAAAAACAAAGGGGGCTGTCATTCAACAAAGTAGCGCCCTCGATTTTAACCCACTGAGATTACTGGGCCTTAGTCAGTCGTGCCCATTAATTTCCATGGGTCTACTCTGAATAGGACGAGCCTTTACTATAGCCCGGGCTTTCCTTACTTACTGATTTCACATCAGGAACAGAGGCCCAGTAACTGAATTAACCGTGGCAGGGCGATGGCAGCAAAGTCTGCCCACATGGCACTAGAGTCGAGAAGAAGAATCTTTACCTGCATCAGCCACTAAAGGTAAAGTGACCCCTGACTATTAGGTCCAGTCGCGGACGACTCTGGGGTTGCGGCGCTCATCTCGCTTTACTGGCCGAGGGAGCAGGCGTACAGCTTCCAGGTCATGTGGCCAGCATGACTAAGCCGCTTCTGGCAAACCAGAGCAGCGCACAGAAATGCCATTTATCTTCCCTCTGGAGCGGTACCTATTTATCTACTTGCACTTTGACGTGCTTTCAAACTGCTAGGTGGGCAGGAGCAGGGACCAAGCAACGGGAGCTCACCCTGTCACTGCGGGGATTCGAACCGCCGACCTTCTGATCGGCAAGTACTAAGCTCAGTGGTTTGGACCACCGTGTCCTGCATCAGCCACTAGCCATAGCAATAAAATGAAATGCAGTCGTACCTTGGATCTCGAACGCCTTGGCTCCCGAACAAATCGGCTCCCAAACGCTCAAAACCTGGAAGTGAGTGTTCCAGTTTGCGAACAACTTGCAGAAGCCGGACGCCCGACGCGGCTTCCGATTGGCTGCAAGGAGCTTCCTGCAGCCAATCGGAAGCCGCGCCTTGGTTTCCGAACGTTTTGGAAGTCAGACGGAATCCCAGAATGGATTCCGTTCAACTTCTGAGGTACGACTGTAAAATGCACTGAAGAAAGATGGAGGTAAAAGCTTAACTACAGAAAATACAATTTTGGGGGGTGGGGGGAGGTTATAGCTATAATTAATAATAGATCTTATTCTAATTGCCCCCGCTAAAAAAAAAAAAACCTTGCACGTGGCACTATGCAGATGAATAAATGCACAAGGCTTACCGGTGGAAAAACTTCTAGGTAATGACATTGCTAGACGAGAAGAGAGCGTCTGTCCGGTTTTCCTCGGGCTGGGTCCACAGGGAGATTTGCTGGGAGTTGGGGATGCAGGGATGGGTTTAAACTCTGTGAAGTGGGAAATAACAAAGGGGGGGGGAACCAACCTTAGCACTAGAGGCTGCCAGGCTCCTTCTGTCTACAGATGGGTATCGCCAACCCAAGCAGAGGGAACAATTTATTTATACATAGACACATACATACATACATACATACATACATACATACATCCAGGTGAAACTCGAAAAATTAGAATTTCGTGGAAAAGTCCATTTGTGTAAGCAATTGTTTTCATTGGAGTTGACTATATGAGATAGACATGCGAAACGAGATATGTCAAGCATTTGTTTGTTATAATTGTGATGGTTATGGCGTGCAGCCGATGAAAACCCCAAAGTTGAGATTGTTAATTTGGGGTTCTCATCAGCTGTATGCCATAATCATCACAATTATATCTCGATTTCCATGTCATGAGTCTATCTCATATATTAGTTTCACCTTTTAAGTTTAATTACTGAAAGAAATGAACCGTTCCACGATATTCTAATTTTTCGAGTTTCACATGTATGTATGTATGTATGTATGTATGTATGTATATATGTATGTATAAATAAATTGTGCCCTACGCATACATACATATATACCCCAGCCACTCTGGGCAGCTCCCAACAGAATATTAAAAACACGATAAAACACCAAACATTATAAACTTCCCTAAACAGGGCTGCTTTCAGGTGTCTTCTAAAAGTCAGACAGTTGTTTATTTCCTTGACATATGATGGGAGGGCATTCCACAGGGCGGGCGCCACCACTGAGAAGGCCCTCTGCCTGGTTCCCTGAAACCTCACTTCTTGCTGGGAGGGAACCGCCAGAAGGCCCTCAGAGCTGGACCTCAGTGTCCGGGCTGGATGATGAGGGAGGGGAGACGCTCCTTCAGGTATACAAGTGAAACTCGAAAAATTAGAATATCGTGGAAAGGTTCATTTCTTTCAGTAACTCAACTTAAAAGGTGAAACTAATATATGAGATAGACTCATGACACGCAAAGCAAGATATGTCAAGCCTTTATTTGTTATAATTGTGATGATTATGGCGTACAGCGGATGAGAACCCCAAATTCACAATTTCAACTTTGGGGGTTTTCATCAGCTGCACGCCATAACCATCACAATTATAACAAGCAAAGGCTTGACATATCTCGCTTTGCATATCATGAGTCTATCTCATATATTAAACTCCAGTAGCTAATGAAAACAATTGCTTACATAAATGGACTTTTCCACGATATTCTAATTTTTCAAGTTTCACCTGTACTCAGCCGCAGCTGTTTAGGGCTTTCAAGGTCAGCACCAACACTTTGAATTGTGCTCGGAAACGTACTGGGAGCCAATGCAGATCTCTCAGGACCGGTGTTATGTGGTCCCGGCGGCCTCTCCCAGTCACCAGTCTAGCTGCCGCATTCTGGATTAATTGCAGTTTCCGAGTCACCTTCAAAGGTAGCCCCACATAGAGCGCATGGCAGTAGTCCAAGCAGGAGATAACCAGAGCATGCACCACTCTGGCCAGACAGTCTGCGGGCATGGAGGGTCTCATCCTGCGTACCAGATGCAAAATTTATTCCACCCGCGAGGGAAGCCGACAGCACCTTTATTCCAAGAAGTGCCACAAAGTATGTTCACTTACCTTTGAACGGCTTGCTCTGTCTCATCTCAGCAACATCTGGGAAAGGGGAAAGAGATATAAAATCCAAAAGAAGTTTTATCCGAAAGGATCTTAAGAAGATAGGAATAGTCTGCTCTGGATTATGTCAAAGGGAGCCCATTTAGTTCAGCTTCCTGGCTCTCACAGTGGCCAATAGGAAGCCTTCAAATGGAGGGGGGGGAATCTTCCATTTTCTTGATTTGTCTTCTTTATTATTACCGTATTTTTCGCTCCATAGCGCGCACCGGACCATAGGTCGCACCTTGTTTTTAGAGGAGGAAACAGGAAAAAAAAAACATTTTTCTGGTTTTCCTCCTCTAAAAGCCCTGTTTTTTTTGAGGATCAGCTAAAAGTTTTGCAGCTTTTTTGCAAGGGAAAAGCCCTGTTTTTTTTTGAGAATCAGCTAAAAGTTTTGCAGCTTTTTTGCAAAGGGATAAACCCTGTTTTTTTTAGGATCAGCTAAAAGTTTTGCAGCTTTTTTGCAAAGGGGGAAAAGCAAAGAGGAAAAGCCCTGTTTTTACGGGGTTCAACTCACATTTCTGCAGCTTCTAAAGGAAAGGGAGCCTTTTCTACAGTTTCCAGACAGATAATCAAATCAGCCAGACACATGTCGCTGGGGAAACAAACAACCTCCCTCTGCAGCACATTCAACAACGGAGGGTGGGGCTGAAAGGGAGCCGGGACTCTTCATCTCTCTCCCGATCTCTTGCTGATCAGCTGCTGAGCGGGTCCTTTCAACACCCCCTTTTCTCTTTGTAAAATAAAAAGCACGATCCTCTTTTGGCCCCTGGGCAATTCAGCTCCAGGGACCACCATTTGCTCCATAAGACGCACAGATATTTCCCCTTACTTTTTAGGAGGAAAAAAGTGTGTCTTATGGAGTGAAAAATACGGTAGGTTTTTAAACCGTCCCTTCTTTCAAAGAGCTGAAGGTGGTGACTCCCTTCCCTCGTTTATCCTCACAACGGATAAATGTGAGGGAGGTTAGGCTGAAGAGACTGGCTCAGTGAACTGCCACAGACGTTTTCGTTTAGCTTCCCGCATTGCAAGGGTTATACTAGGTGACCCTGGGGGGGGGGGTCCTTTCCAGCTCTAGAATTCCACGATTCTATGGCTAAGTGGAGGGATTCGAACCCATGTCTCCCAAGTCCTAGTCCAGCACTCTAACCACTACGCCACAATAAACCCCCTGACCATCGGCTGGGGCTGATGGGAGCTAAGAGTCCAGGTTGCCAGGTTCTGCATCGCTATTTTAGGCTCCCGCGTATTTCAATGAACCAGCTGCAAGGCAGCGCAATGCAGTGGTTAGAGCACAGGACTTCGACCCGGGACACGTGCATTCAAGCCTTTATACAGTCACAAATCTCGCTCGTTGAGTCTGGGTCAGTGACTCTCGCATTTGGCAGGGGTGCAAATTATTTTTTATTGCGTTTTGGAAATTTTAGCCAATTAACATCAAATTAATACAAATTTAAGGGTTGACTTACCTACCGCCCTGCTTCCATGATGCGTCTCTTCCCTCCCTTCCTCTCTGCTCATTTCCTAATTCCATTTCAATACTTAAAACATTGTAGCATTCTTTTTCCCCCCATTATTCATTTCCCACCGGCTGTACATATTTCAGTTCCCAACTCTCCCTTTCATCCTAGCCTCCCTTGCAGGGTTGTTGTGAGAACAACACGGGGGGTCCATGAAATAACCCACAAAACCTATTCAGATCCTATATAAAGACCCGCCGGCAAAGAATTACCTTCGTCGTTCACGTAGGTTTGGTCTGGGACATCTTCTGCCTCGTAAACATGCTCAGGCTTGGCAGTCCGCGCAGGAAGCGGGGGTTGGAATGGCGGAGGAGGAAGCAAACATTTCGGAGACGAGAAGTTCTTTCCTTCTGCAGGTGCACCTGCTATGTGGACAGAAGAACACAATTTGGACATGCTAGGATTCTTCATGGATCCCTGCCTTGTCGTGGGGAAAGGGCTAGAATAACTCAGGGAAGCTATGAGCTATGCCATGCAGGGCCACCCAAGATGGACAGGTCATAGCAGAGAGTTTAGACTAAATGTGATCCACCTGGAGAAGGAACTGGCAAAACCACTCCAGTATCCCTGCCAAGAAAACTCCATGGACACAGTGTTCTCGAAGCGACTAGCATGAGTTTGGCCAAACTGCGGGAGGCAGTGGAGGATAGGGGTGCCTGGCGTCCTCTGGTCCATGGGGTCACGAAGAGTCGGACACGACTGAACGACTGAACAAAATATGGTCTGAAGCTCAACATCAAAAAAAACTAAGATCATGGCCACTGGTCCCATCACCTCCTGGCAAATAGAAGGGGAAGAAATGGAGGCAGTGAGAGATTTCACTTTCTTGGGTTCCATGATCACTGCAGATGGTGACAGCAGTCACGAAATTAGAAGACGCCTGCTTCTTGGGAGGAAAAGCAGTGACAAACCTAGACAGCATCTTAAAAAGCAGAGACGTCACCTTGCCGACAAAGGTCCGTATAGTTAAAGCTATGGTTTTCCCAGTAGTGATGTATGGAAGTGAGTGCTGGACCATAAAGAAGGCTGATCGCCGAATAATTGATGCTTTTGAATTATGGTGCTGGAGGAGACTCTTGAGAGTCCCACGGACTGCAAAAAGATCAAACTTATCAATCCTTAAAGAAATCAGCCCTGAGTGCTCACTGGAAGGACAGATCCTGAAGTTGAGGCTCCAGTACTTTGGCCACCTCATGAGAAGAGAGAAAAGACCCTGATGTTGGGGAAGATGGAGGGCACAAGGAGAAGGGGACGACAGAGGACGAGATGGTTGGACAGTGTTCTCGAAGCTACCAACATGAGTCTGACCAAACTGCGGGAGGCAGTGGAGGATAGGGGTGCCTGGCGTGCTCTGGTCCATGGGGTCACAAAGAGTCGGACCCGACTGAACGACTGAACAACAAAAAAAGGATGGATGAAATAAAGGACTTCTCCATCAACGTACGGAATTGTCAGGGGCTGGGATGGAAGCAGAGGAACCAGCTGGGGAACCATCAAGGGAAGAAGGCTGCAAAAAGCTCCCAGAAACAGAAGAGGCATGAAGAGAGTGGAGGAGAGGTTGGCAACGAAACTCCTCCCAGGTGCTGTTTCCGATTGCTTGGGAAAAGCTCCCGAGAGGAGGCAGGAGCTTTCAGAGGATCAATGGTTTAGACCACAGAGCCTCCCTATAAAGACCACAGGAAGGTTGGGTGTGGCATCCCAAACTCCTGGCCCCCGGGGAAGAGGAACAGGGGAGGTTGGCATGAGTTTAGCCTCAGGGTTAGTGCAAGCGAACTGTCACACCTCTTGGGGGTCGTGGCAGGATACCGGGCAAGTGCGGGGCCACCAAGGCAGTCTCTCCACTTTCTTTATCCGTCTCCATGATCTCTGCAAAACGAGAAGAAACTGCAGTTAGGGATCTTAAACACAGAAACAAATGTGGAAGCTCTCACTATGTCTGCATATTTGTCCCATGTCTGGAACGGAAACAAATCCAGCCAAAGACCAGTTGTTCTCCTCCACTGCTGTTGTCATAGAAATTTTTTACACATCACTTGGGAAGACAGGAGAACTAGGACCAGTGTACTGGAAGAAGCAAAGATCACCCGTGTCGAAGCGATGATTCTTCAACATCAACTTCGTTGGACTGGTTGTGTCGTGCGGGTGCCTGATTATCGTCTTCCAGAGCAACTACTCTACTCCGAACTTAAAAATGGAAAGCGCGATACTGGTGGTCAACAAAAGAGGTTTAAAGACTGTCTCAAGGCAAATCTTTAAAAATGTAGTATAAACACTGACAACTGGGAGACACTGGCCTGCGAGCGCTCCAGTTGGACAACAGCCTTTACCAAAGGCGTCATGGGCTTTGAAGACACTCAAACTCGGGACGAAAGGGAGAAACGGGCTAAGAGGAAGGCACGCTTGGCAAATCCAAAAATAGGATCAACTCCTGTCCGGAAACCTATGTCCCCACTGTGGAAGGACATGTGGATCCAGAATTGGCCTCCACAGTCACTTACGGGCTCACTGTTAAGACCACGTTTATGGAAGACAATTTCACTTGGCTATGAGGGATTGGAGGAGAAGGAGAAGGAGAAGGAGAAGGAGAAGGAAGAGATGGAGAAGGAGAAGGAGGAAGAGAAGGAGAAGGAAGAGAAGGAGAAGGAAGAGAAGAAGAAGGAGACGGAAGAGATGGAGAAGGAGAAGGAGAAGGAGAAGGAAGAGAAGGCAAAGGAGGAAGAGAAGGCAAAGGAGGAAGAGAAGGAGAAGGAGGAAGAGAATGAGAAGGAGAAGGAAGGAAGAGAAGGAGAAGGAAGAGAAGGAGAAGGATAAGGAAGAGATGGAGAAGGAGAAGGAGAAGGAGAAGGAGAAGGAGAAGGAGAAGGAGAAGGAGAAGGAGAAGGAAGAGAAGGCAAAGGAGGAAGAGAAGGAGAAGGAGGAAGAGAATGAGAAGGAGAAGGAAGAGAAGGAGAAGGAGAAGGAGTTGTTTTTCAGAGCACAAATAATATGCAGTTGGTGACATTTATTTTTTGGCCCTGTTTAAATTGCATTTCCTTTGCTTGGAAGCGCAGAAATAATTACACATTTGACTGTTTAAATTTGCAACTTACGTTGAGCTATGTAAAACCAACGGCAACATAACTGTAGATTACGTTAAATACCGGACAGCGAGCCAAAGTACGCGCAGGTCCTGCTATCTGAGCACGATGCCTTCTCAGGTATCTCTCTCCTTAGGTGAGTGTACACATAACCCATCAATGATTTCCCTTGATTCCTATGGGGAAATTTCTAATGCGTTCCGACAAACGGAGAGGAGGGCCTGAGCCACGAACCTACCTAGAGTCATGGCGTAGCTCTCGTCGAGAGACAGGGGCACGAGGATGCGTTTGCTGCTGTTTACGAAAAATTCCACCACCTTGGCAAGCGAAGAGCAGCGATACTGATGAAAGAAAAAGAGGGGAATACCATTCACCATTCACTGACAAGCATTTACCAGGGCTTGGCGAAGAGTTGGAATTTTTCCACTTTCAGCATTGCAGTAACCCCCAAAAACAGGGAAGTGCTGTGTGCGAATCTGTCCATTTTTGTTTCTCTCAGTTTCTCGCTTTTCCTGCCAGCTCTCTGCATTTCCACGTCAGTCTGTGAATTGCTTTTTTTTTTTTTAAGTCCTCGAGATAAATCCGCCAGCAAATTTATCTAATATGCAATATGTACGATTTAATCTGGAACCTTCTCCTTACAAAACATTTGCCCTGCCACCTAGGCTGAATGACGACCCCCCCGGCACAACTCACCGGCTCTTCGACATCAATGATGTATTCTCCATCTGTCTGGTTGATTTTATAGTGCTTTATAGACACCATCCTACAACAGATGCAGGGGAAATTCAACAATGTCTTTTTGTAAGAATTTAGGTGTGTGTTTTTTAAAGGGTTTTTTTATTCGCAAATTTAACAAGGAAGAAAACAAAAGCAAAAGAATGGGGGGGGAATAAAGGAAAGAAAAAGAGATTATGTAAAATTTGTAGGCTAAACCCACCTTATATAACCAGCATGCTTCTGTCCAATAAATGCATGAAGGGTTAATGCCATAGAGTAAGCTGTCCTGACAGGCTTTGCCTATGTCATTTCCCCTTACCTTAGGAGGAAATAGGTAACCAAGCTCTCATTCTCTGAACTGCTCCCTCCAACCGCATGGCTTTAACAAGCCTCTTCTGTTTTAGACAAGAATGGAGCCCAAAACTAGCATTTCCCTATACTCTATAGTTTAGCTTTTACCATTTTGTAACCAATAACATTTTCCCCCCTGCCTGTGCATCTTTTTTTAACTGCTGTATGGAAAAGCACATGACTCTGACCTTTGGAGCATTTGTAAGTAAACCATTTTATAACTTACAAACTTGCGGCCTGTTTCCATTCTAGGGGAAGCGGAAGACTTTAGAAGAAGCTCTTGAAGAGAATATTTATGGAGTCAATAATGAAGGAGCCTGAGGCATATTTGTTAGGATTAATAGATGAAGATATACCAAAAGGGAAAGAAAAAGTATTCTTATTTGCTAGCCAAGTGGAAGGATGAATGGATTTGTAAATTAAATGAGTATTTATTAATGGCAAAATTAACAGCGGCAATAAGGAATACATCGAAACAAAATTTAAAAAATGAATGGAAATGTTACGAGCATTATATGGCCCAAACATTACTCAAGGGATGATGTGCTTGCGTGCGTACATTAAGAGATATGAAGAAAAATAAAGCGAAAATTAAGAGGATAAGAAAATGTTGCATAAAGAATAAAATGAGAATACAGAATGCATTATGACAGAAGAAGAAATGATGCTGGAGGGAAGTCAGAGGGGGGTGCGGGTGAGGGGTTATAGGTGTATGATTTGTATGCTTTGATTAGTATGTATGATCTGGTTAATTTGTTTAATTGATTTGTATGTTTTAATTTAAAATTTCAATAAAGATATTTTTAAGCTAAAAAAAAGAAAGAGAGAATATTTATGGAGTTCGCTGGAAAGGGCACCTTTTAAAGTTTTGCAGCCAATATTTCAACACTTTCCTTCGTTGCATGTTTTGCTGTGTTCGATTTTAAGCTTGCGTCTCGGCTTCCAAGGATGTTTTCCCCAACAAAATCACCATCAGTTCATATGAAGGACATTAAGGAAGGGCAATATATATCGATATATCGTCTAAAACTGGTTTGAAGTCCATATGATTTCTGTTTCATAATTTTTGACCTGGCAATGTAACACGAATCATGGTGTGTGTGTGTGTGTGTGCGCACACACACACACACACACACACACACACACACACTATGCAAAAATCACAATGTGGGGAAAACTGTGAAGCCAGCCAATGCTTCTCTCAGTTCTCGAAGCCCCTGTTAATTCTGCCAGCTCAATTCTTCCATGCCTCATTCAGGGGGCAGCGAAAAAGCAGACAATAAGGGAATTTGGGAGGAGGATTGAGTCTATCACAACTATTCCTAGTGGTCCCCCATGGCTCAGACACACAGCCCAGTCAGGTGGGAGGCATGTAAATACAGAGGTACCTTGGTTTTCGAGCATCTCGGAAGCCGGATGCTTCGGCTTTCGAATGCCAAAAACCCAGACTCATGCTGGTAGCTTCGAGAACACTGTCCAACCATCTCGTCCTCTGTCGTCCCCTTCTCCTTGTGCCCTCCAGCTTTCCCAACATCAGGGTCTTTTCCAGAGAGTCTTCTCTTCTTATGAGGTGGCCAAAGTACTGGAGCCTCAACTTCAGGATCTGTCCTTCCAGTGAGCACTCAGGGCTGGTTTCCTTCAGAATGGAGAGGTTTGATCTTCTTGCAGTCCATGGGACTCTCAAGAGTCTCCTCCAGCACTTAGAGACCAACTAAGTTTGTTATTGGTATGAGCTTTATCTGAAGAAGTGTGCATGCACACGAAAGCTCATACCAATAACAAACTTAGTTGGTCTCCAAGGTGCTACTGGAAGGAATTTTTTTTAATAGAAGAAGAAGAAGAGTTTGGATTTGATATCCCGCTTTATCACTACCCAAAGGAGTCTCAAAGTGGCTCACATTCTCCTTTCCCTTCCTCCCCCACAACAAACCCTCTGTGAGGTGAGTGGGGCTGAGAGACTTCAGAGAAGTGTGACTAGCCCAAGGTCACCCAGCAGCTGCATGTGGAGGAGCGGAGACGCGAACCCGGTTCACCAGATTACGAGTCTATCGCTCTTAACCACTTCACTACGGCTTCCGTTGAGTTTTTTATTTTATTTTCCCCACTGAAATTGCAGACAGCCCTTTGCGCCTCGGTTTTCGAACGTTTCGGAAGTCGAACGGTCTTCCGGAACGGATAACGTTCAAAAAGCGAGGTACCACTGCAATAAAATCATCATCATTATAATATCATGGGCTTCCCTTCCAGCTGAACTTCCCGTGCTTACTTTTTTATTGTCTTTAGCCTGTTTAATTGAGTCCTGATTTTATAGTTTTAATGCATTTTTTCCAGTCTTGTTTGCATTGAATCTCTACTTGAAGATGACTGCGATGATGCGATATGCAAGTTGTTGAAACAAATAAATAAAGTGTTACACACACACACACACATATGAACAACAATGAAAACAAAAACATTTAACGCATTAGAAGCTGGAGGCCAGCAAGGGAGATGGCTGGACCTTCAGATGACAAGCGAGGCAATGGTGAGCTAAAGGAGGAAAAGGAGACCGCATAACTTTCTGCAATGGATTTGCCTTGCCAAACTCACCCGTTCGCCTTCAGCCGGGTGGTCACGGAGACGCTCTTGCCATCCCCTCCTGGCCGCAGCAACATATTCCCACAGTTTTCGTTCTTCTCCAGAAGGACTTCGGCCTCCGTCCTGGAGACCTTGAAGAAACAGCTGGGGCAGAAATAAATAAAGCAGAGGTGTTTGCAGAACTACAGCCTTGGGCCGAATCAGCTTTCCCGTCTTAAACAGCCCTGTAAAGTGTGAATAATCTTCTGCTACATTGCAAGGAGGGGACCCAGGTGGCACTGTGGGTTAAACCACAGAGCCTAGGGCTGCCGATCAGAAGGTCGGCGGTTCGAATCCCCGCAATGACGGGGTGAGCTCCCGTTGCTCGGTCCCTGCTCCTGCCCACCTAGCAGTTCGAAAGCACGTCATAGTGCAAATAGATAAATAGGTACCGCTCCAGCGGGAAGGTAAAGGGTGTTTCTGTGCGCTGCTCTGGTTCGCCAGACGCGGCTTAGTCATGCTGGCCACATGACCCGGAAGCTGTATGCCGGCTCCCTCAGCCAATAAAGCGAGATGAACACTGCAACCCCAGAGTTGGACACAACTGGACCTGATGGTCAGGGGTCCCTTTACCTTTACCTTTACATTGCAAGGAGTGTTGGTGGGACTTAAAAAACAACATTTGCCCTGCTTGGTGGGGTCCAAATCAGAGGAAGTGCAGCCTCAGCAAGCATGATGCCATTGTTCCTGGTTGCTAAGCAACAGCTCCACTGGTCCCCCCTCTTGGCTAGCAGACTGTAGCCCTAGCAGAATTAACCCCTAAGCTGCAAACTGAATGGTCCCTGCTGTCGCACTTCCAACATGTGTCAAGGCACACTTTCCTCCATAAGTGCTGTACAGTGGGACCTCCGGTTATGAACGGGATCCGTTCCGGAGGCCCGGTCGTATCCCGAAATCTTCATAACCGGAGGCGCCCTTCTGCACATGCACGCGCGGCGAAACCTTCGAGTAACGTAACTTTCAGGTTGCGAACGAGTTTGCCGCGTTACATTACTCGAAGGTAACGTAACCCGAGGCTCCACTGTAAAAGGAAAACTGCAGGGCGAAAAATGGTAGCCCTGCCAAGTTTAAAAGTCACCAGTGACACTGAATGCATATTATTTTCCCCGACAAATATAAACACATCTTTGCCTACAGGGGTTTACAAGTCTACTCACTCCGGAAGTGGCTTCTCGACTCTCACGTCAGCCTTGGATCGACGTTCCTTTTCCTTCTCGAGTGCTTCAGACAACATGCAGAAGTGACCGGGGAGCAAACTCAGGGTGGACGGGACTTTCATCTACGGGAGAACAGAGTTTGGGGTTAAAAGGTGTTGCTGAAGTCACTTCAACAATGCAGATGGAGCCCGAGAGAAAAGAAATCCCAACAGCGCTTCACTGAACAGAAGCAGTGTGTATAATTTGAGGAGAAGGAAACCGGCCTTGTAGCAGAGAGACATACAGTAGGGAGAGATTCAACCAAACATACAGAGGAAAAACTCTCTCAGAACTACTCAGCCAATCAGAGTGCATGCTACCTCAGCAAACGTGATGTCACTCTGCTTGGTTGCTCAGCAACACCCCCGCCCCGCCCCTCCCTTGGCTGCTGGACTGAAACACAAACAGAACGAACCATTTAGTTAATGATCTCTGCTGTTGCACTTCCGACATAATAAATACAGGTAGTCATTTCATCTAGGGCTGCAGCTAGGGAGAAAGGGGTTAAATCACCCCACGCCTAATGAGATAATATTCTGACGTTATTTACATGTTCAAAACCCTACATGTTAAATCCAAATCTTTCACATTGGTCCTGTTTACAATTGAAAACCTCCCCTTTTGCAGGGCTAAGCTTCTATTGGATTACTTCCTCGTTGTCCCAAGCTTGAGACTTTGGGTTGTATTCAGCTATGTTGTACTCAGAGTAGGCTCACTGAAATGCCTAAGTTAGTCAGGCGCATTCATGTCATTACTCTGAGTAAGACTAACATGGGGTGTAAACTTTTGTGAGCCAAAACTTCCGGATTTATCCCTTAACTAGCCTCTCTGAACTGCCCCAATGTCAGTTTCTCTTCCCACGTGGTGGTGGTGGTGGGGAGCTTAAACCAGTGTTTTTCAACCACTGTTCCGTGGCACACTAGTGTGCCACGAGATGTTGCCTGGTGTGCCGTGGGAAAAATTGAAAAATTACTTTATATATAGTCAATATAGGCACAGAGTTAATTTTTTTAACATTTTCTAATGGTGGTGTGCCTCGTGATTTTTTTCATGAAACAAGTGTGCCTTTGCCCAAAAAAGGTTGAAAAACACTGGCTTAAACTATTAATTGCTCTCAATAGATCTTTGCTTCTTTTTTTAAAAAAAATGACAAAATGGCGCTAAAAAACCAGGAGGAGGAGGAAGAGGAGGAGGAGGAGGAGGAAGAGGAGGAAAGTAAACAAACTCACCTCCACAACCGTGAGAATAAAACCTTTCCATATCTCTCTTGACTCAAGGCTTTCCATCTGAAAAGAAAAATCCCAGTTTTAAAAACTTAACTTTGTCAAGTTAACCAACCCAATATTATACACCAGTGTTAGGCAACGTGGTGCCCACCATTGTTGACGGTTAAGAGCGCAAAATATGGTCTGAAGCTCAACATCAAAAAAACTAAGATCATGGCCACTGGTCCCATCACCTCCTGGCAAATAGAAGGGGAAGAAATGGAGGCAGTGAGAGATTTCACTTTCTTGGGTTCCATGATCACTGCAGATGGTGACAGCAGTCACAAAATTAAAAGACGCCTGCTTCTTGGGAGAAAACCAATGACAAACCTAGACAGCATCTTAAAAAGCAGAGACATCACCTTGCCAACAAAGGTCCGTATAGTTAAAGCTATGCTTTTCCCAGTAGTAATGTACGGAAGTGAGAGCTGGACCATCAAGAAGGCTGATCGCCGAAGAATGGATGCTTTTGAATGATGGTGCTGGAGGAGACTCTTGAGAGTCCCATGGACTGCAAGAAGATCAAACCTATCCATTCTCAAAGAAATCAGCCCTGAGTGCTCACTGGAAGGACAGATCCTGAAGTTGAGGCTCCAGTACTTTGGCCACCTCATGAGAAGAGAAGACTCCCTAGAAAAGACCCTGATGTTGGGAAAGATGGAGGGCACAAGGAGAAGGGGACGACAAAGGATGAGATGGTTGGACAGTGTTCTCAAAGCTACTAACATGAGTTTGGCCAAACTGCGGGAGGCAGTGAAGGATAGGCGTGCCTGGCGTGCTCTGGTCCATGGGGTCACGAAGAGTTGGACACGACTGAACGAATGAACAACAACAACAAAGAGATGGGAAGATCTATGCATTTTGACGTTCTTGGTTTCTCATTCCCCCGATCTTAACTTCAATTGCCAACGTCTCCACAGCGATCGGCAAGGTTTTTATTTAAGTAAATCCTCTGGAAAACCCTCCAGCACCTTGGAGAGAACTTCTCCTGATTTGCACACAGTTTGGGGTAATGCACACATTTCTGTGATCATTTTCTCCGCAAATGTAGTGCGCTTGTGTGTGTGTGTGTGTGTGTGCTATTTTAGCTATTTTTATAGTCTTCAGCTAATACTTGCATTCTTTTGTAAATATTGCCTGGCTGGACAACTGCATCACAAAATCCGGATTAAGTGCAGATTTCGAAGGAACGGGCTGTGTTTCATTTCTCGTTCCGTCTGGGAAAGTGAGAATCTGATAGCCATTGTGGTGCTGAATTTCTCCTCCAAACCTCTCCCTCCCTCTCCAACATATTCAACCTAAATATCTACAAATATCTGTGCTGGTACTGTTTGTACAAGGAAGGATGTCTGCGGTGTAGATCTTTGCAACCTAAAGATATACAAATACCCGCCGTTGTTCCCTGTTACATATTAGCTGAACAGAGCTAGGTCTAAACAACCTAAAGATCTACAGATAACAGTATTGTACCCCAACAATACTGGGAACAAAAGCAGAACAGAGAACTATGATCCGAGAACAAATGGTTTTAGCTAAACCAACGCTGTTGCAAACAACTTTTTTTTTTTTTAATAATAATTCTACAGGACATTCAATGAACATGGGCACCCGTTTCTTGTTTCATATACTATATTTGGGGGGGGGGGAATGAACGAATTCCTATGCCCCACAAATAATCCAGAGGTGCATTTTAAATAAAAGGACACATTCTACTCATGTAAAAACATGTTGATTTCTGGACCATCCGTGCAGGGGGGCAGGGGCGGTGCACCCCGGGTTCCATAATGGAGGGGGTGTCAAATTATGAAGGATTTTTTTTTTTTGAAAAAAAGTTTGGGGGGGGAAGTTTTGGGGGGGAAAGTTTTTTGAAATTGTTTTATGAAAATGACTGCTCCGAAGGCCTTATCTTACTATACTAGGGATTATATAGCTATATATGAAATTTCATGCATATCGGTTAATATCTTGACCCTCCTCCACCAAAATAGCTGTTCACTTGGCTGTTTTCCTATGTCATGAAAGCTGAAATTTCAGTTCAGTGGGAGCACTTACTGTTCCCAACCCTAACCCTGTGGAAAGCCATCGAATTAGACTTTAATTTGATTTTGAGATGTTTTTAGGAGGTAATTTAATTATTGTTCGATTTTATACCAATGTTATGTATCTGATGTTAGCCACCCTGAGCCCGACTTCGGCCGGGGAGGGCGGGATATAAATAAAAGCTTTATTATTATTATTATTACTTGTTATTATTCCTTTGTAAGCAAATATGAAATAATGTAAAACCATTTTTGTGGGGGGGATCAAGGGGGGGTTAAAAGAAATTTTCCGCACCGGGTACCGCCTGACCATCCCATGCCTGGGGGGGGGGGTTGTCACAAAAAAATTGTTTGCCCCTGGGTACCAATTTACCTTGCTACGCCCCTGCATCCGTGGACTGCATTTAGAAGGCGATTGGGCTGGATCCGGGCCCCGGGCCTTAGTTTGCCTACCCATGGACTAGATTATGAGTCTTTGTAAATTGTTTTTCTAAAGGAACTTTCGTTATTGCCAAATGCCCATGTGTTTGCATTATTAAGTTTGTTATGAATAAAAAAATCATTTTAAGTTAGAGCTTAATAATTTGTTTCACTGTTAATATACTTCTTCTTAATTGTATTTCACTACTAATATACTTCTTAATTGTATTTCTGTTCAACAATGACTTTGATAAAATACATATTTTGTGATGTGCAAATGGGTTTGAGATACCTATGAGGTCCATAAATTACCATATAGCATATGTTCAACACAAAAAAACCAGCGGCAATTTGTTCATGACAAAGGACAGCTGGACATATAAAGGGCCCCATTAAACTTCAGTAGCTTAGGGTCTCATCAAACCTAAATCCGGCCCTGAGCAGGGCAATAAAAAACTTGCAAGCCTCGTCACCTAGGCGCTTCTGCAGAATAAAACAAATTCCAGCACATCTGTGAGGGTGTGTGAGGCCAATTTAGGCACTGTGCTTGCCAGGTTTATGTGCAAACATGATATATGTGTCCTGGAACACACCCAACTGCCTCCATCGTATGGAGATCGGCAATCACGGCATTGCACATTTTTATAGCTTATGCAAAAACCGCTTGGAGTTTTTGACGATCAAGAGACACGCAATTCCTGTTAGATAAACGCAGATCAGCGGAACAAGCCTCGTCTCTCGTCTCTGCAAGCAAGGAGTTATCTTTGGACTTTGCAGGAATGATATCTTACCTTCAAAGATTCTTTCCAGTAGCACCTTAGAGACCAACTGAGTTTGTTCTTGGTATGAGCTTTCGTGTGCATGCACACGAAAGCTCATACCAAGAACAAACTCAGTTGGTCTCTAAGGTGCTACTGGAAAGAATTTTTGATTTTTGTTTCGACTATGGCAGACCAACACGGCTACCCACCTGTAACTAAATCTTACCTTCAGTTTCACTTCCTGGCTTCGCGTTTTTAGGTTCAGTCTCGCTCCCTCCGCAGGCCAGGCAGCCGCAGTTCGTGGGGGGTTGTCGTCGGCAAGGGACAGGAAATCAGCCAGGTCAATTTTCTCAACGTGCTGCGGGGAGGAAGAGCAGGTAGAGTGAACGACCAAGTTTCTAGTCCTCATGATTCTTTTTTTTTTTTTAAGTGCTCCGTCTCTCCGCTGAGAGCTAACTTCTCTCCTTCCTGCTCACTTTGCAGCTCTCCACCTCCTGGCCTTGAAGCTGCCTTGTATCACAGAATCGTAGACTTGGAAGGGGACCCCCAAAGGTCCTCTAGTCCAACCCCACTGCAATGCAGGAATCTCAGCTCAAGCATCAACGACAAATGGCCACCCAACCTCTGCTTAAAAACCTCCAAGGAAGGAGAGTCCACAACCTCCCGAGGGAGTCCGTACCGCTGCCGAACACTTCTCACTGTCAGAAAGTTTCTCCTGATGTATCAGAGGAGGCTATTTCTCTATCTGACCAGGTGTTGCAGACTCTGTGGCCAAACCTGCCCCATGACTTGTACCAAGAGTAAAGGTAAAGGGACCCCTGACCATTAGGTCCAGTCGCGGACGACTCTGGGGCTGCGGCGCTCATCTCGCTTTACTGGCCGAGGGAGCCAGCATACAGCTTCCGGGTCATGTGGCCAGCATGACTAAGCCGCTTCTGGTGAACCAGAGCAGCGCACGGAAACGCCGTTTACCTTCCCGCCAGAGCGGTACCTATTTATCTACTTGCACTTTGACGTGCTTTCAAACTGCTAGCTGGGCAGGAGCAGGGACCGAGCAACGGGAGCTCACCCCGTCACGGGGATTCGAACCGCCAACCTTCTGATCGGCAAGCCCTAGGCTCAGTGGTTTAGACCACAGCGCCACCCGCGTCTCAAGAGTAGACCCCTTGAAATTTAGAGACGCAAGCCAATCGTCTCCCCGAACACCGATGGAGTAAATTCCACCACCCCCCAAAAAAACTTGTTTTGTTGCTTAAATGCCCTGCATTGTATCTTAACGACCATAGCTTGGCCAGGTCGTTTTGCATAGGAATTCCCCTTGAACTTGATATATTCCCCCCCCCCATATCCCAAATAATCAAAATCCTACCATTTATTAATTCCTAGAGTTTAGGGCCGTCTCCCCCATCCCCATTCCAAAAAAAAACCCAAGATATATATGTGTGCATATAATTTCTCGCCGTTACCTGGGCATCTCTGCTGGTGTTGTAGAAATAGAGGCCGAGTCCTCTGAGACCTGCCCAATATTTTTTGTACTCCTGGGGGGCGGGGAGGAGAGAGAAATCAGACCAGAGGTAAAGAAAAATTCTTGAACCAAGCGCAATTATTTCTGGGGCTGCCTGTGAGCAATGGGTGGGACCAAAGGAGCAAATGATGCTATTAACTTTGTGATACATCACCAGCTAAATATCACAGTGACAAGCGATGACAAACCTAGACAGCATCTTAAAAAGCAGAGACATCACCTTGCCGACAAAGGTCCGTATAGTTAAAGCTATGGTTTTCCCAGTAGTGATGTACGGAAGTGAGAGCTGGACCATAAAGAAGGCTGATCGCCGAAGAATTTGATGCTTTTGAATTCTGGTGCTGGAGGAGACTCTTGAGAGTCCCATGGACTGCGAGAAGATCAAACCTATCCATTCTGAAGGAAATCAGCCCTGTGTGCTCACTGGAAGGACAGATCCTGAAGTTGAGGCTCCAGTACTTTGGCCACCTCATGAGAAGAGAAGACTCCCTGGAAAAGACCCTGATGTTGGGAAAGATGGAGGGCACAAGGAGAAGGGGACGACAGAGGATGAGATGGTTGGACAGTGTTCTCGAAGCGACTGGCATGAGTTTGGCCAAACTGCGGGAGGCAGTGAAAGACAGGAGTGCCTGGCGTGCTCTGGTCCATGGGGTCACAAAGAGTCGGACACGACTGAAAGACTGAACAACAAAATATCACAATATACTGATATATCACAATGAAATAAGAATGGAGCTGTTTTTCAACTTTGTGATATATCACCAGCTAAACATCGCAATATAACGATATTATATCACAATGGCTGGAATAAGGATGGAGCTGGTTTTCAACTTTGTGATGTATCACCAGCTAAACATCGCAATATACTTAAGGATGAAATAAGGATGGAGCTGCGTATGTCGAAAGTTATGAAACCGATATCACGATATAGAATTCAAGCTGGTTTTAGACAATGTATTGATATATCGCCCAGTCCTAATCTTGAGATGAAGAATGGAATCAAGGAAGCACCGAGGAGAAGAAGAGGAGGAGGAGGAGTTTGGATTTGATATCCCGCTTTATCACTACCCGAAGGAGTCTCAAAGCGGCTCACATTCTCCTTTCCCTTCCTCCTCCACAACAAACACCTCCGTAAATCTGTTTTGAAACCAACGTGCCAAAGAGCTGTAATATTAAAAGCGTCTGCATTACAGGACAAAATAAAATAAAAAATTCCTTCCAGTAGCACCTTAGAGACCAACTACGTTTGTTCTTGGTATGAGCTTTCGTGTGCATGCACACTTCCTCAGATACACTGAAACGGAAGTCACCAGACCCTTATATATAGTGAGGGAGTGGGGAAGGGTATTACTCAGAAGGGGGGTGGGAATGGGCGATTGGCTGATGGGTCTGGAAAACCTGTTGACGACTGTTAACGACTGCAGTTGGTCTTCCAGGAAAAAGCAAGGGGCAAGATGGCTAAAGATACCGGTAGCTTTATCATGTATAATGAGATAAGAATCCAATGTCTCTATTCAGACCAGGTCTCTCCACGGTTTTAAGTTTGGTGATTAGTTGCAATTCAGCCACTTCTCTTTCCAGTCTATTTCTGAAATTTCTTTGTATTAAGACAGCTACTTTGAGATCTTGTATAGAACGTCCTGGGAGATTGAAGTGTTCTCCTACTGGTTTCTCTGTCTTGTGATTCCTGATGTCAGATTTGTGTCCATTTATCCTTTGGCGTAGGGTTTGGCCTGTTTGTCCAATGTAGAGAGCTGAAGGGCACTGTTGGCATTTGAAGGCATACACAATGTTGGAAGATGAGCAATTAAACAGTCCTGAGATGGTATGTTTGATGTCGTTGGGGCATTACAGGAGACATAAAAAAAAACCCCACCAACAATAGAACCAAATTGCGGGGTTGGGGGCTTCTAAGTATCTGGATTGCAGCAGGAGGCTTGGAGGGGGGCGCTTTAACCCTTTGTTGTGACTTTTTGTATTGAATCAGATTGTTGTTATTAATGTTTGATGTTTCATTCTGTTTCTGTATGTGTTGGAGGCTGTCCAGCGTGGCTGGGACAACCCAGCCTGATGCGCAGAGTATAAACAAACAAGCAAACAAGCAATTTCCTCCTCTGCTGTAGTTTTCAAGAAAATTGGCATTTCTTTCTGCAGTTAGATTCCATTCCCCCCCCCAACTCCTTTGATACTGAGATTTTCTCATCCGGACTGCAGCTGCAGGGGAAGAAAGAGTTAATTACATGCGCGCAAACACACACACACACACACACACACACAGGGCATAAGGGATAGCTCAGTTGGCAGAGCCTCCTAAACTCAGGGCCATGGGTTCGAGTCCCACATCGGGAGAAAGATTCCTGAGCTGCAGGGGGTTGGACTAGATGACCCTTGGGGGTCCCTTCCAGCTCGATGAGTCTACGATTCCATTACAGGCCGGCTGCAGCCCCATCAGAATCAAACAACCAATGCAATCTGCATTCACACACACACACTTTAAATGCAAATATGTATTTCCCCTGTCAAGTCTAGGTTGGTTCTCAGAAACCGTGGCAGGTTTCAAAGTACTGCCCCCCTAGTATTTTGTCATCCATACGTATACCAATGATGAACAGAAAGGCTGCTAGACCATCTTGTCCTCCCCAAATTCCTCTCGCCTCTTTTCAGAGCCATCTACCAAGCCTTCTGTCACACCTTGTGGCAGAGAGTTCCCCGGGCATGCCCCACGCCTGTTTCTGTTGCCTCTACCGCAAACCTGCTCCGGTGGCTGTCTCCTTCCCCAATTTCTGGCACCAGGAGAAGAGTATTGAGCAGTGGGACAGGGGGGGGGGAGGACGGGGACGGACAAAAGTCCTTCTCTATTTCCTTTATCCCACACAGTACACAAAACCTCAATCGCTCCCTTCCTTAAACTTTTTCTTTTTCTTTTTACAGAAAGAAAACAGCAAAAGCTGTCGCAGGGAAAAGGTTCTCTGGAGCCCTGATCGTTTGAGTTTCCCCACAACCTTTCCCCAGATCCTTTCGGGGAGACACACAGCATCGAAAACGCCACACTTCCCCAAATGGAGACACACCAACACCACCACAACTGTCTGAATTTAATAGACTTGGGTTGCTTATCTATCTCATTCAGTGTATATTGAAATGACAGTAACTACAGACCCCCCACCCACCCCCCAAAAAACTTGAGATCTGGGCACTGTTGGGTTTCGAGGTGTCAACTACAAACCCCATGCCTATTGCATCAATAACTCATTTGTTGGGGCGGTTTTTCCACTGCAAAACAACTGCAAAACTTTGGAGGGGATCCGAAATTTTGGGGTTTGCGGTTCATAATCCTGCCTGCCCCCCCCCAAAAAAAATCCTGCTGTGTGGGGGTCTCGGGGAAACCCCTTGCCCACCCAAAACCCTGCCAACTTGCTAAAAGCGACAAAACTTGCAGTTCAACTTTCTGACCCTTCTCCCAAGACACCCCGAATCCTCCTACCTTTTCCCAGGCGTTCCTCTTCTCCAGGAACCCCGAATAATAGTGGGGTGGCATTGTGGCCTTTGCCTTGGTGGCCCAGCTGTGTGGCGCTGCCATCGCGAAACCTACACAGCTCCCCTTGGAAAGTTCCTCCGTCCAGCCTCACAGATACTCTTTTGCTGCTCAGAGTTCAGAGTCCGACACCAGGAAGCAAAACGCAATAAATTAAATGAGTCTGTGTTTACCTTCTTTTCCCTGAAATTCCCCCTAGGATCCTCCCCTTCGCCGGTGCGATTGGACAGCTGGAACTTGGGGCAGGTGGATCGATTCTGCAAAGAGGGGGGCAACGCTCTCGTGGCTCTCTACCTGCCAGGACAAAGTAGGAACTGCAAATTTTGGCTCAGCTACACACTGGAGCTTCTTCCGAGCTCTCCCTCCCCACATTTAGCTAGCGTTCAGTCTTCTTTTTGGGAAATAAATCTAACTCCCCCCACCCCACCCCATCTTTTCCATGGGTCCTATTTTCAACTGCATATCGATACTTCTCCAATTTAAAAAAAAAAAATCTTTCTACAGGTGAAACTCGAAAAATTAGAATATCGTGTGAAAGTCCATTTATGCAAGCAATTGTTTTCATTAGCTACTGGAGTTTAATATATGAGATAGACACATGGCATGCAAATCGAGATCTAATTGTGATGATTATATCAGTACAGCTGATGAGAACCCCAAATTAATCTCAACTTTGGGGTTTTCATCAGCTGTACACTGTAATCATCACAATTAGATCTCAATTTGCATGTCATGAGTCTATCTATCTCATATATTAGTTTCACCTTTTAAGTTGAATTACTGGAAGAAATGAACCTTTCCACGATATTCTAATTTTTCCGAGTTTCACCTGTAGCTTATCTATATACATTCTGTTGCATTACAAGTTTGTTTAATATCCTGCCAGTGTTTCAAGCTGCTTACAATGACACGGGTGGTGCTGTGGGTTAAACCACAGAGCCTAGGGCTCGCCGAGTGTTTTGTGTTGTGTAGGCTCCAAAGATGTAAGTCATGGCCCCCGCCTGCTAGCCTGCTCCCTAAAATATCCCTGGTTTGCTCCTTTCTATATATAGGGTGCCCACATTCTGCATGGACTGGTTGCATGGCAACATGGGCAAATGGCTTGAGATACCTATGAGGTCCATAAATGACCATATAGCATAAATTCAACACAAAAAAACAGCGGCAATTTGTTGTTGACAAAGGACGGCTGGACATATAAAGGGCCCCATTACCTTCAGCAGCTTAGGGCCTCATCAAACCTAAAACCGGCCCTGCACCCAGCCACCAAAAATCCTTTGGGCTGTCATTCATCAAGGATGCCAGGAACTGCGGCTCTGCAAGGAGCAAACTACAGTTCCCGGCGATTCTTTGGATGAAGCCGTGTGCTTTGAATGTATGGCCCGCGACCCAGCGGAATGGGGAACTTGGCGCAAGAGTTTACTGACTCTGGTTATAAAGTGCAAGGGCCCCCGCACAAATCTGGCACAGTTGCTAGGTGGAAACTGGCGTCTAGCCAAAGAGGCTTAAGGTGGATTTCCTCTAGAGTCAGAGAGCGGTTAGCTGCGTTTTGCTCCAGCTGCATTTCCTGGTAGATCTGCTGCATAGGAATGCAGAAGTAAGGCCACCCGACCATTGAGAGAGCAGGAAGGATTGTGGCCTCTTGGGGAAAGTCCCTCGACAAATCTTCTTGATTTCATTCTATGTCTTCGTCCCCCCCCCCCCCCCGCAAAGCCTTTTGCCTGAATATTCAGGACAGACTAAAGAGAACACTTTTTTCACATACACTCCAACATTTCTCTGATGAAAATAGGGGGCGTCCCATTCTATATAATGATAAAAAATAAAATATTCCTTCCATTAGCACCTTAGAGACCAACTAAGTTTGTTCCAGGTATGAGCTTTCGTGTGCATGCACACTTCTTCAGATAAAGCTCATACCAAGAACAAACTTAGTTGGTCTCTAAGGTGCTAGTGGAAGGATTTTATTATTTTTTTATTTTGTTTTGACTATGGCAGACAAACACGGCGACCTACCTGTAATAAAAATAAGATTCCAAGGAACCACCTGGACTTCCATCCTCCCCTTAGTGGGTGCTATCATTAATCATTTCGGCCCGCATCTTTATTTTTTAATTTTTTTATTAAGTATTTTCTTGTTTTACAAAGGTATATGCAATGTCTCTCTCGTATTTTTCCATGTAACATTTTTACACATCAGTTTCGTTTGTTGAGACATTAGGAAGAAAAGGGGGGGGAAGGTGGGCGGGGTGGGTGGTGATGTTTCTTTCTTGTTGTCGTTCAGTCGTGTCCGACTCTTCGTGACCCCACGGACCAGACCACGCCAGGCACCCCTATCCTCCACTGCCTCCCGCAGTTTGGCCAAACTCATGCCAGTCGCTTCGAGAACACTGTCCAACCATCTCGTCCTCTGTCGTCCTCTTCTCCTTGTGCCCCCCATCTTTCCCAGCATCAGGGTCTTTTCCAGGGAGTCTTCTCTTCTCACGAGGTGACCAAAGTCTTGGAGCCTCAGCTTCAGGATCTGTCCTTCCAGTGAGCACTCAGGGCTGATTTCCTTCAGAATGGAGAGGTTTGATCTTCTTACAGTCCATGGGACTCTCAAGAGTCTCCTCCAGCACCAGAATTCAAAAGCATCAATTCTTCGGCGATCAGCGATGTTTCTACTTTACTTAATATATGTAGGGTTTGGTGTCAGTGTCATTTGTGCAGGTTCTCCCCACCACGACCCCCCCCCCGGATAGTCAATTTAAACATCTTTGTGCATTTGGGGGGCGGATTTGGGTAATAAAAATTTGCCCCTTCCCTGATATTTCTTATTTTCACATTTACAGGTAGGTAGCTGTGTTGGTCTGCCGCAGTCAAAACAAAATTTAAAAATTCCTTCCAGTAGCACCTTGTTGTTGTTGTTCAGTCGTTCAGTCGTGTCCGACTCTCCGTGACCCCACGGACCAGAGCACGCCAGGCACGCCTATCCTCCACTGCCTCCTGCAGTTTGGCCAAACTCATGTTGGTAGCTTCGAGAACACTGTCCAACCATCTCGTCCTCTGTCGTCCCCTTCTCCTTGTGCCCTCCATCTTTCCCAACATCAGGGTCTTTTCCAGGGAGTCTTCTCTTCTCACGAGGTGACCAAAGTCTTGGAGCCTCAGCTTCAGGATCTGTCCTTCCAGTGAGCACTCAGGGCTGATTTCCTTCAGAATGGAGAGGTTTGATCTTCTTGCAGTCCATGGGACTCTCAAGAGTCTCCTCCAGCACCAGAATTCAAAAGCATCAATTCTTCGGCGATCAGCGATGTTTCTACTTTACTTAATATATGTAGGGTTTGGTGTAAGTGTCATTTGTGCAGGTTCTCCCCACCACGACACCCCCCCCCCGGATAGTCAATTTAAACATCTTTTTTATCTCACCATATATCATCTCCCGAAATGCCCTCGCTTTCTTGCAAGTCCATTGCATGTGAAAAAAAGGATCCATCCATCTGCTTCTACGCACACTAAGTCTAATCTCCTCTTTAAAAGCCATATTCAAACTCTAAAATAGCTTCGTGTGCTTTATTCTAGTGCAGTATAATTACTGTGAGTGTTGACACACGCCCTCTGCTGGTCCTTTCAGGAAGAAGGGGGGGGAATACAGTATGTGAATCTGCAAGAATTGCTTGCACAAAAAAACTCTCATTTGGCTATAACGTAGGGCCTGGCTATATGCAATGGATTGTTTGGTATGTTTGGGATGGTAGCTAGAAGCATGTAGATATGTTTGTTTGTCGGTCAGTTGGTTTACGGTATAAGGTGGTGCCTACGTGTCCATCCTGTATTTTTATAGTAGTGTCCAGAAAATGTACGGTATTTCTTGCATAGATTGGTTCATTGTTAGGTTGATGGTGGGGTGAAAGTCATTGAATTTCTGGTGGAAGGTGTCCAGGGTCTTTTGGCTAGTTATCCTGGTTGTGTGTGTGTGTGTGTGTGTGTGTAAATGAGCCCCTTGGATATTTCTTATTTTCACAGTTACAGGTAGGTAGCTGTGTTGGTCTGCCGTAGTCAAAACAAAATAAAAAAATTCCTTCCATGGACCAGAGCACGCCAGGCACTCCTGTCTTCCACTGCCTCCCGCAGTTTGGTCAGACTCATGTTGGTAGCTTCGAGAACACCGTCCAACCATCTCGTCCACTGTCGTCCCCTTCTCCTTGTGCCCTCCATCCTTCCCAACATCAGGGTCTTTTCCAGGGAGTCTTCTCTTCTCATGAGGTGGCCAAAGTCTTGGAACCTCAGCTTCAGGATCTGTCCTTCCAGTGAGCACTCAGGCCTGATTTCCTTCAGAATGGAAGGAAATGGACAGAGGACGAGATGGTTGGACACTGTTCTTGAAGCGACTGGCATGAGTTTGGCCAAACTGCGGGAGGCAGTGGAAGACGGGAGTGCCTGGCGTGCTCTGGTCCATGGGTTCATGAAGAGTCGCACACGACTAAACAACACCTATTTCAGACATGTGGGACAGATCCTGAAGCTTAGGCTCCAATACTTTGGCCTCCTCATGAGAAGAGAAGAGAAGACTCCCTGGAAAAGACCCTGATGCTAAACCACTAAACAACATCAACATCATTTGAAGACTCTCCAGGGCAGGTCCTGCTCCTGCGCTTCCTCTCCTTTGTCTTTCTCATTCCCTTCTTCTGTTCACTCTCTCCCTCCCTCCCTCCCTCCTTCCCCCTCTCCTTTGTCTTCCTTTCTCTCCCGTTCTCCTTTTCTCCCGGGGAGAGGCGGGGACAGCCGGGAGCCTCTGCACTGTGACGCGGAGAGGAAGCGGCGAGGGGGAAGAGGAGCCATGGCTGCAGCAGGTACCCGGGAGGGAGGCGGGGATCGGGGCCCGTAGGCAGGAGGGAGGGAGGGAGGGAGGCTCGCTCCCGGCCCGGCTCGGATCCAGACCCTCTTTCTCCCCGCCCCCAGCCCAGCTCAGAGGATGGGCTCTCGGCTCCGGAACCTGCTTGCAGCTGTGCGCCCGGGGCGCACGGCTCCCAGGCGGACTCCTGCCGGTTGGAGAGAGGGATGGAGAGCGCTCGTCCTCTGAGCGCGCACAGACGGCTGCAAAGCCCAAGCTTAACGGATGGAGAATGGTGCTGATGTTGGGGCTGCGCACCCCCAGCTCCTGTTCATTTATCTCCCTGCCCGATGGGTTGTAGGCAGGTGTTAGCCCTGCTCAGAGTAGACCCATTGGAACCAATGGGCGTGACTAACAGTGATTCTGTTTCAGCGTCAAGATTTATATGCATCATCTGTCGGTCTCTCTGTCCATCCATCCATTCTTCCACCCATCCTTACTATTATATTAATTTCACAAAATTTATACGCCGCATAATTGTAAAAATATTATATTACATTATATTTGCCTATTATATTAATTTCACACAATTTATACGCCACATAATTGTAAAAAATATATTATATTTGCCTATTATATTAATTTCAAAAAAATTATACGCCGCATAATTGTTAAAAAAAAACACCCTACAACCATCCATCCTTGCTAATATATTTTCACAAAATTTAGACACCGCGATTGTAAAACAAAAAACAAAAAACCCAAACCTCAAGGCGGTTTGCAGAAAGATAAAACAACAACAGAGACAAGTAAACAACAAATATTGAACAGTAATATATCCAGTGAAAGGCATGCACACTTCTTCAGATACACACGAAAGCATGCACATGAAAGCTCAAGAACAAACTTAGTTGGTCTATAAGGTGCTACTGGAGGGAATTTTTTATTTTGTTTTGACTATGGCAGACCAATACGGCTACCTTACCTGTTTCTAGAATAGCATTAGCCCTTTTTGCTGCTGCATCACACTGTGGACTCACGTTAAGCTTGTGGTCCACCGAGACACCTTAGATCCTTTTTCACACATGCTTCTAGTAACCCAGGTTCCCCCCATCCTATATACGTGCATCTGGTTCATCCTGCCTAAGTGCAGAAACAGACATTTGTCCCTATTAGAATTCCTTTTGTTAGCTTGGTTGGGCCCAGCTCTCCACAACCTGTTAAGGTCATTTCGAATTCTGATTCCGTCTCCTGCGGCATCAGCTACCCCTCTCAATTTGGTGTCTACTAGATCTTGGGGTGGGGGAATATTCCCAACCCGGCCTGGATTTGCCAGGGATCGAACCTAAACTTCCCAGTCCGATCCCTTCCGGCTCCCAGTTAATTCCTCCTGCGCTTAACTCTTCCCGAGCCCTGGATGCAGAATCCCTCGGAGGAGACGATTGCCTGGAAGAGGACGAGGAGGAGCTGGAGGCGAGCTTGGAGGACCACGAGAACGTGGGGAAATTGCTGATTCCCGGCAAGCGTAGCTGCTGCATCCTAACCCGTCGAGGAATCACCCTGCGTGTGCTTCTCAAGGACGGGCTGATTGAGCCCGGAGAGGGCGTCCTCTCCATTTACTACCTGGTAAGACGCTCTCGGGGGACGCGGGTGGCGCTGTGGTCTAAACCACTGAGCCTCTTGGGCTTGCCGATCAGAAGGTCGGCGGTTCGAATCCCTGAGACGTGGTGAGCTCTTGTCGCTCGGTCCCTGCTGCTGCCAACCTAGCAGTTCAAAAGCACGTCAAAGCGCAAGTAGATAAATAGGTACCACTCCGGCGGGGAGGTAAACGGCGTTTCCGTGCGCTGCTCTGGTTTGCCAGAAGTGGATTAGACATGCTGGCCACATGACCTGGAAGCTGTACGCCGGCTCCCTCGGCCAGTAAAGCGAGACGAGCGCCGCAACCCCAGAGTCGTCCGCGACTGGACCTAATGATCAGGGGTCCCTTTACCTTTAAGACGCTCTTGTCGTTCTGTCACTCCTCCTTGCAAGAAGCGGGCAAGGGGAGTGCTGGCCCTCAGCGGTGCCCACATGAGAGTGTGGGGATGTTCAAGGAGGCAGGAGAGGATATGATATCTTGTTTACTAATATCCTTCTTAACTTGCGCAAGTAAGTCCCTTTACTTAGCAGAGTGCATTGCCCTTCTAACGCACAGCGGGTAGCTGGTTGCAGGCTCGTTTAAGCCTCTCGCTATCAATATACAATTCAGTATTGAACTGCATGTTCCTGGTAAGTCCCCTTCTATCCCTCTCAAAAGAATGAACACACGACAATCTTATTTAAAGTATATAAAAGAAGTTTACTCACATCAGTTCACAGTTGGATCCCTGAAGGCAGACTTAGTTACGAAATACAGTCATACACCTCATGTTGCGGACGCTGCAGGTTACACTTTTTGGCTTGCGCTCTGCACCGAATCCACAAGTACCGGAACGGGTTACTTCTGGGTTTTGGTGCTCGCGCATGCGCAGAAACACAAAATTGCACTTTGTGCATGTGCAGAAGCGCCGAATCGCGACCCACGCATGTGCAGATGCGGTGCTGCGGATTGCGGATGCGCCTCCCACACGGATCGCGTTTGCAACCCGAGCATCCACTGTAATACAGGTGGAGCTATCCCATAAGTAGATAGTCCCTGTGTCCTGTTAGCTGGAGGCCAACAGGGCATCCCTAGCTAAGAAGCTGTTGCGCCTACGACGGAGGAAGTCAGAGAGAGAGAGAGTGCTGCGTGCCTTGTGGTTTTGTTACCTGCACAGGTAAGGCCACGCCCACCTCTAGTCACATGCAAAGGAAGTACGTCGCAGCGCAGGAGGAAACAGGAAGTTCCGACTGGCTGGACCAAACACCCTCTTGCATGCCCACTCTAGGAAAACAAAGAATGTTGTACTTGGCTGCTACTTATGAATCACATCCCACAGAGAGGAGCTGGAGCTGAGCTGCGGCTGGGGGGGGGAAAAGCACTGGTTACAACATAAATGAACTTATAAAAAGACTGGAGTCGTCTATTTCTCTCCTGCACACCCACCCATGCCTTTTGTTCTGTCTCTTCTCTCTCATCTGTCCCAGGGCAAGAAGTTCTTGGGCGACCTGTTGACGGATGGCAAGATCGTTTGGCAGGAGACGGGTCAAGTGTTCAACTCGCCGAGCGCCTGGGCGACCTACTGCAAAAAGCTTGTCAACCCAGCCAAGAAGTCTGGGTGCGGCTGGGCGTCGGTCAAGTATAAGGGCCAGAAATTAGACCAGTACAAAGCTGTTTGGCTGAAGAAATACCAGCCCAACACGCCCCCTGCAGAGGAGGTGAATGAATACCCTAATTTCCTCTTTCACTTGTTAGAGCGCTGCATTTATGTAGAAGCTAAGTAAGCAACAGTTTAGATTTATCAGATTATGGTAAATGCAAAAAAGAGCTGCTTTTAATGGGTTAAAAAAAGGAAAGGAAACAGACTCTAAACTTTTATATATACTTAATGGCGACACAGTTATTTGTCCTCTTCTGTTTGTGCTTCCGTGCAATAATAACTAATGTAGTTTTCATTTATGCTAAGAAATCAAGGGCTACCTGCTTTCTGCCCCGAGATCTTTGGATGAAGGGCAGCATACAAATTTAATAATTTAATGTGGGGACCGACCGCTGCTGGGGAGAGAGGTTGGGAAGAGAGATTCTTTCTTACTCTCTCATAGGAGAGTTAAGCACAACAGCGATTGCGCAGAGCACATTAAAACTTGGTTAGATTTCACCTATGCCCTCATCCACTTTCAAAACAAATGTTCCCCACAAAAATACTTAGGCTAGAATAAATCACAGTAAGCGATTTATTTATTTTTACTCACAAGAGTTTCCAGAATTAAGAATAGACAAATCTGTCAGCTGGCAGTAAGACAAAAATGAAGAAAGGTTTCAAATGCCTTTAAAAGAAAGTAACTTTACTTACTTACTTACAAAGAGGATCATGCAATCTTTGGGTTGCAGGCTATAAGATCTCCTTTTTTTGAGAGATTCAGTTCACTTGGTTTTTCTTGCAGCAAGGAGCCATGCGGACGATGGCTCCGCATGGCTCCTTCTTTGCTTCTTGCATGAAGCACAGAGAAAAAGACTGAGATGTGGGGAAGCAGAGGGCCTGCTAAGCCACACCCACTTGCTACCTGGGCTCAGGTTAACTCTTTCATGCACGCAAGTTTTGAGTCGGGAACTGTATATTGCAGAAACTGCCTCTACTGTATCTTATGCATTCCGGCCCACTGTCAAACAGCTCTGGATGTTCGATGTGAAGTCGCCTGAAGCAACTGAGGGCATGGCTGTTCTGATTTCCTCACATGAGAGTTCTTGTAGGCTGAGCAGCAGTGGGGAGACTGTCTTCTCTGACGGCTTTTGCATCTCTTTTCCTCCCCCAGAGTTTAGTGAGCGAAGGGGAAGAGGACGAGCTTGCCGAGGAGGAGGAGGAAGAAGCCAAGGGGGTTAAGTCAGTCCTCTCAGAGTCCGTGCTAGCTAAGAAACTGGAGGACAAGACCCGGAAGCAGCAGGCCAAAAGTCTTGCAGAACTGCACAGCTCAGGTATGTCAGTGTAGTATTGTTTTGTGTGGCAATGGCCCTCCCCTCCCCGTGGAAATAATGACACAGACACATTATTCCAGTTACAGGTGGGTAGCCGTGTTGGTCTGCCATAGTCGAAACAAAATCAAAAATTCTTTCCAGTAGCACCTTAGAGACCAACTAAGTTTGTTCTTGGTATGAGCTTTCGTGTGCATGCACACTTCTTCAGATACACTGAGACGGAAGTCACCAAACCCTGTCGTCAACAGGTTTTCCACACCTATCAGCTGATCTCACCCATTCCCACCACCCTTCTGAGTAATACCCCTCCCCACTCCCTCACTGTATTTAAGGGTTTGGTGACTTCCGTCTCAGTTTATCTGAAGAAGTCTGCATGCACAAGAAAGCTTAGAACGAAGCGAAGCAAAAAAACACCCGCAATTAAAACGTAGAATGAAAGAAAGCTGTTTAAATGGCACAGCAATGAAAAGCGTTGAAACAGGGGGGTGGAGATGTTTAATTTTGTGTTTCATGGGTCAATTTAGCTCAGTGCTGGCCAGTTGCTTTGTTTTTAACCGCAGATAACAGCAAAAGGCTGGACTGCAGGAATCGGATCCCTGTCCGTTATTGCAGCCTGGGGAGCCGGGACTCTGCCAGGTATGTCCCTCGTATGTACGAAATCCTCTCCGTAGCTAGAGGCACATGTCTTGTGTGCAGCTGCGCTCAGGGGGGTGAAATCTGGGAACCGAGTGCAGCATGCTGACAACCTCAGGGTCTAATTTAAAAAGCGGGGGGAAAGGCTCTAGTCCTCAAGGCGAAGGCAGACTTGAGAATGGATGCCTCTGTTTTGAGTTGGTGGGTGGGGAAGCAGGATTTCAGCCGCGGCTGCAGAAGCTAGTTTGCTGAAATGCGGCCAACGCTGTAAAAGAGAAAACTCTAGACATGTGGCCCTCTAGACATCTCTCGCCGGCCCCTGGAAAGCGCCCACAATTCTTGCACTCTCCTACAGTGTTTCCCCCCGAGCCGGAACATGCCCTTGGGCATAACAACAACAACAACAACAACAACAACAACAACAACAACAACAACAACAATAATAATAATAATAATAATGTATTATTTATACGAAATTAAAAGCTGCCTGCTTCTTGGGAAGAAAGCAATGACAAACCTAGACAGCATCTTAAAAAGCAGAGACACCACCTTGCCGACAAAGGTCCGTATAGTTAAAGCTATGGTTTTCCCAGAAGTGATGTATGGAAGTGAGAAGAAGGCTGATCGCTGAAGAATTGATGCTTTTGAATTATGGTGCTGGAGGAGACTCTTGAGAGTCCCATGGACTGCAAGAAGATCAAACATATCCATCCTTAAAGAAATCAGCCCTGAGTGCTCACTGGAAGGACAGATCCTGAAGCTGAGGCTCCAATACTTTGGCCACCTCATGAGAAGAGAAGACTCCCTGGAAAAGACCCTGATGTTGGGAAAGATGGAGGGCACAAGGAGAAGGGGACGACAGAGGACGAGATGGTTGGACAGTGTTCTCGAAGTGACTGGCATGAGTTTGGGGCCAAACTGCGGGAGGCAGTGGAGGATAGGGGTGCCTGGCGTGCTCTGGTCCATGGGGTCACGAAGAGTCGGACACGACTGAACGACTGAACAAAAACAAATTATTTATACTCCGCTCATCTGGCTGGGTTTCCCCAGCCACTCTGGGCGGCTTCCAACAAAATTTTAAAATACAATAGTTGGTCAAACATTAAAAGCTTCCCTTCAGATGTCTTCTAAAAGTCTGGTAGTTGTTTTTCTCTTTGGCATCTGGTGGGAGGGCGTTCCACAGGGCGGGTGCCACTACCGAGAAGGCCCTCTGCCTGGTTCCCTGTAACTCAGCTTCTCGCAGCAAGGGAAGGCCTCTTGCTAGCTGGGGAGGGCAGAAATGGGGTGAGTCGATGTTGTTAGACTCGTGAAATTTACATGTATTGCTCCTCCCACTTTTGGCTCTGGCCCGCCCACCAGTGGCATATGGCCCCTGGAAGGGAATGTGGCCCCCGGGCTGAAACAGATTCACCTCGCCTGTGCATCATCACTTGCGATACGCCGCAGCGTTTGTGCGGTTTTCGGCAACATGCAGTAGTAAGAAAGCAAAACAAGGACTTGCTGGATACAAGATGGGCCTAGAACACAATTGTGTAAACCGATTCTGAAGAAAATGTTGTTGTTGTTTAATTACTCTAACAGGCTTTGTTGAGGAAAGAATTTTCCACAAACACAACATGCCGCCCATACTGCTGTTCAGTTTATACGGTAAACCTCCCTGTGATCCTCAGATGTTTAACAAATAAGATAAATAAATAAAGGTGAAACTCGAAAAATTAGAATATCGTGGAAAAGTCCATTTATGTAAGCAATTGTTTTCATTAGCTACTGGAGTTTAATATATGAGATAGACTCATGACATGCAAAGCAAGATAGGTCAAGCCTTTGTTTGTTATAATTGTGATGATTGTGGCATACAGCTGGTGAAAACCCCAAAGCTGAGATTGTTAATTTGGGTTCTCATCGGCTGTATGCCATAATCATCACCATTATAACAAAATAAAGGCTTGACATATCTCGCTTTGCATGTCGTGAGTCTACCTCATATATTAGTTTCACCTTTTAAGTTGAATTACTGAAAGAAACAAACCTTTCCACGATATTCTAATTTTTTCGAGTTTAACCTGTACAGGATTGACTGCCCCAAGGCAGCTTAAGTCGTGTTTAAAAGCCTTTGCATTCTGCTCATGAATATATATATATATATATATATATATATATATATATATATATATTTTAATGCTACTAGTCCTCATGATGGTCGTTTCTTTGTCTGCCTTTAGGAACCCCCACACCTTGGTGGAAGTGACGTCTTTCGCAGCCCTTAACAAGTTCCAGCCTTTCAATGTCGCCATCTCCAGCAACGTCCTTTTGTTAGTGGTACGTGGACATTTGTCAGGCCCCACCAAGAGGCAAGGGGAGAAGCAACCGCCTCAGAAATAATATAACAATAATTTTATTATTTATACCCCGCCCTTCTGGCTGGGTTTCCCTAGCCACTCTGGGCGGCTCCCAACAGAATATTAAAAACATGATAAAACATCAAAAATTAAAAACTTTCCTAATTAGGGCTGCCTTCCGATGTCTTCTAAAAGTCAGATAGTTGTTTATTTCCTTGACATCTGATGGGAGGGCGTTCCACAGGGCGGGCGCCACCACTGAGAAGGCCCTCTGCCTGGTTCCCTGTAACTTCGCTTCTCAAAGTGAGGGAACCGCCAGAAGGCCCTTGGAGCTGGACCTCTGTGTCTGGGCTGGACGAAGGGGGTGGAGACGCTCCTTCAGGTATATAAGCCGTTTAGGGCTTTCAAGGTCAGCAACAAGACTTTGAATTGTGCTCAGAAACGTACTGGGAGCCAATGTAGGTCTTTCAGGACCGGTGTTATGTGGTCTCGGCAGCCGCTCCCAGTCACCAGTCTAGCTGCCGCATTCTGGATTAATTGCAGTTTCCGGGTCACCTTCCAAGGTAGCCCCACGTAGAGCGCATTGCAGTAGTCTAAGCGGGAGATAACTAGGGCATGCACCAATCTGGTGAGACAGTCTGCGGGCAGGGAGGGTCTCATCCTGCGTACCAGATGGAGCTGGTAGACAGCTGCCCTGAACACAAAATTGACCTGCACCTCCATAAACAGCTATCAGTCCAAAATGACTCCCAGGCTGCACACCTGGTCCTTCAGGGGCACAGTGACCCAATTCAGGACTAGGGAGTCCTCCACACACACCCTGTCCCCCCCAAACAGCACTTCTGTCTTGTCAGGATTCAACCTCAATCTGTTAGCTGCTATCCATCCTCCAACCACCTCCAGGCACTCACACGGGACCTTCACTGCCTTCACTGGTCCTGATTTAAAAGAGATGTAGAGCTTTTTTGGGGGGGGGATCCACAAATCTGATATTCTGCGGGCATAGCTTGGACTCTGATATGAGGATTATAGAACTGTAGAGTTGGAAGGGACACTAAGAGTCATCTAGTCTGACCCCCTGCAATGCAGGGATTATGGGAGCAGGAGTCCAGCAGCACCCAGAGTGTTACCCCGGCACCCAAGGGTGACCAAACCTCCAAACCTGTGCTCTTTCCCCCCCCCCTTCCCTCTTAGGATTTCCATAGCCACCTGACGAAGAGCGAAGTGATTGGCTATCTCGGCGGTCGTTGGGACACCAACAGCCAGCGTAAGTTCCCCTGGGGTAACTAGCAAGAGAGTGGAGCTGAAATGTTCCAAATTTCCCTTCCCACCCCCCTCTCCATTAAAATGTATTTAATTAAAAGAGATGCTTAGGGCAATTTAGCAGGTAAAGGTAAAGGGACCCCTGACCATTAGGTCCAGTCGCGGACAACTCTGGGGTTGCGGTGCTCATCTCGTTTTACTGGCCGAGGGAGCCGGCGTACAGCTTCTGGGTCATGTGGCCAGCATGACAAAGCCGCTTTTGGCGAACCAGAGCAGTGCACGAAAACGCCGTTTACCTTCCCGCCGGAGCGGTACCTATTTATCTACAGTGGTAACCCGTGTTACGTACGCGATCCGTTCCGGGTCGCGCCATGTAGCCCGGGCGTACTTAACACGAACGAACAAAAATAAAGAGAGAGAAAACCCGGAAGTTCGCAGGTTTTTCAGCTTCTGCGCATGTGCGAAGAGCACAGAACGCTTCTGCGCACCCGCGTGCCGCGGAGGACTTCCGAGCCGCGGAGGTGCGTAACCCAAACGTACGCAACAGGAGGTATGACTGTACTTGCACTGGTGTGCTTTCGAACTGCTAGGTGGGCAGGATCAGGGACCGAGCAACAGCAGCTCACCCCATCATTGCGGGGATTCGAACCGCCGACCTTCTGATCGACAAGCCCTAGGCTCTGTGGTTTAACCCACAGCGCCACCCGCGCCCCAACTCCTCTCTTTTTTAACCTTTCAGTGTTAACGGTTCTGAGGGCATTCCCTTGCCGATCACGCCTTGCAGACGGGGACTTAGCGGCTGCTGTGGAAGAAGAGGTAAGGAGCTCATATCATTAGCAATGGTGGTGCTGGAGTCCAACATTTGGGCGGGTGGGGTGGGGTTCTGGTATAGCAGGCACCACGGCTGTGCCATGGATTGTTCGTTTGATTCCTCATCTGGCTTGGTTTCCAGGCCCTTCGTCATCTTGGTTGCCCTGCTCTGAAAAAAATAAAATAAAGCACAAACAGTGCCGAAAAGCAACATCCTTTGACTTCTTGTCTTCAGATATGCCAGAACCTCTTCATGCGTGGTCTTTCCCTGGTGGGCTGGTATCACAGCCACCCATTCAGCCATGCCCTGCCATCTCTCCAGGACATCGATACTCAAATGGACTACCAGCTGAAGCTCCAGGGAACCAGCAACAGCTTCCAGCCTTGCTTGGCTCTCATCTGCGGTAAGTGGCAGAAGGTTGCCCATCCTTCTCAACCCGAATGGAACAGCCCACCGTCTCCCAGCACTCTGTAAACGTCAGGTCCAGAAACTGGCAGCAATGTACCATGTTTCTCCTAAAATAAGACACCGTCTTATATTTATTTTTCCTCAAAAACCCCCCACTATGGCTTATTTTCAGGGGATGTCTTATTTTTATTACCACAGATTTATAAACGGACCAAGTGAGAGCCATGAGAAGTACTAAATGTGGGTGCAGGCTGCCAAGACTGCACAGCTTATGTACATTCTCTGCTAAACTTTCCCCCCCCTTTAACACAAATACAGTGGCAAGTATTTTTTTTTGGGGGGGGGGAGGAGTAATTAAGTCCCAATCCCAAAAGTTTAACCTACAAGGATAGGGTCCCCCTGGAACCTAGGGAAAAGCCTAGCAAGTCCCCTGTCCAAAGTGTTGTGTCAAAATGGTGAAATAATAAAAAAACAGAAATTAAAAACTGTTTAGCCATGGGAGGGGGGAAGGGAGATACCCGCTTATCTGGCTCGGGGCTCCGCGCAGCACGGTGCTGCTGCTCCTGGGTTCTGCTGCTGGGTCCCGCTGGCTCGGGGCTCCGCTCGGCGCTGCAACAGCAGCCGCTTCCGGGCGCCAAGCTGGCAGCCCTCCTCGTCTGGGCCAGGCGGAGGCGAGGCTGCGGGCTCGGCGCGCTCCGCTCGGCGCTGCAGCAGCAGCCGGTTCCGGGTGCCAAGCCGGCAGGCCGCCTCCTCCTCCTGCCGCGGCTCGTCACTCTCGCTCCGTACGGCAACCGTGCAGTAAAGAAGATGGGCAGCAGCGGGAAGGAGGCTCGGAGGTGCGGGCAACCTCGCATCTTCCTTGGCGCCCTCCAGAACTGCGCCCAGCACTACGGCTTATTTTCGGGGTATGTCTTACATTTCGTGAACGGTTGAAAATCCTGCCATGGCTTATTTTATAGGGACGTCTTATTTTATGAGAAACACGGTACTTCTCCCAATGTTTCTCCTTTATGGATTGTTCCTGTGTCTAATGCCGTCTAAACCAGCATTTTCTGCTCACATTGGCCAACCAGATGCCTCAATTATTGCAGATATTGTGCAGCTTGAAGCAACTGGATGCATAACAAACGGCTCCTTTCTGGAATGGAAATTGCCACGATCTGTTAAGATTGTTCGAAACGTTTACTTGCAGAACTTTCTTCGAAGCAGAACAAAAACATCCACGATAGAGCCAAATAATTCCATGCAATATATTGTTCTGTCCAGCACAGGCCTAACGTCTTAGAAATAAAAGTTACCGGTAATTCCAAACTGACCCTGTAAGCAAAGGTTTGTCTCTCCTTTCGGCCTAGAGCTGTTTTGTCTCCCTACAGGAGATTCTCTCTCTCTCTCTTTTTTTTTTTTAAATGACAAAAACTTTATTGAGTGATGAAAAACTAGGTGTACCATTAGGACAAACAAGGTTTGAGCATCACTGTAACAGTTTCCAGCTTCTCTTCTTTATACTAGAAGTGCAATAGATTGAATATTTAGAACATTAGTCAATTAAACTTCACCCCCAAACCCAGAAAACTGCATAGTTAAGCAGTAGTACAAATACATTTCTGCAAAACCCCTGAAGATCAAATTTATTTTTTGCTCTGATTTTGGTACAAATGTGATCACCTGCACTGATCAGACTCTGAATTTCTTTTCCCTTTTCTTCCAGCCTGATATTTTGTTAGCTCTGCTTGCAGTAATTTCACTTTAGATCGTTCTTGTTCCAGTGCAGCATGAAGGCTGGTACACGCAAATAGGAGATTCTCTTTTTACACATCTTTAATCCCACAGAGCCTGGGAACAAAAGACTCAGCCGCCACCCTTCCAAGATGGCGAAATTTGCAATTCAATAGCCTCCCATGTGATCCCAGGTTAAACACTCATGTGTCAGCTAGCAGAGAACAATAACAGTTGATTATCAACCCATCGAGGAGCTCACTTGGTATGCTCTAGTTGAAACAAAAGAAAAATCCTTCCAGTAGCACCTTAGAGACCAACTAAGTTTGTTCTTGGTAGGAGCTTTCGTGTGCATGCACACTTCTTCAGATACACTGAAACAGGAGTCGCCAGACCCTTATATATAGTGAGAGGGTGGGGAGGGGTATTACTCAGAAGGGCGGTGGGAATGGGTGATTGGCTGATAGGTGTGGTAAACCTGTCGACGACTGTTAACGACTGCAATTGGTCTTGCAGGAAGTCTGGTGACTTCTGTTTCAGTGTATCTGAAGAAGTGTGCATTGTTGCCATGCCAGCTTCCCAAATGATCTGGAGCTTGCCTTATTGTCCTCTCAGGTCCATACTGCCATGCCAACCAAGGTGTGGAGTCGAAGATTTCGCCCTTCTGGGTTATGCCCCCTCCGGAGGTGAGTCCTGCAGTGCCTGACCACGGTGCTCTTTGGGAGAGCGGGGGGCGCAAGAAAGTTGTTGTTGTTGTTGTTCAGTCGTTCAGTCGTGTCCGACTCTTCGTGACCCCATGGACCAGAGCACGCCAGGCATGCCTATCCTTCACTGCCTCCCGCAGTTTGGCCAAACTCATGTTAGTAGCTTCGAGAACACTGTCCAACCATCTCATCCTCTGTCGTCCCCTTCTCCTTGTGCCCTCCATCTTTCCCAACATCAGGGTCTTTTCCAGGGAGTCTTCTCTTCTCATGAGGTGGCCAAAGTACTGGAGCCTCAACTTCAGGATCTGTCCTTCTAGTGAGCACTCAGGGCTGATTTCTTTAAGAATGGATAGGTTTGATCTTCTTGCAGTCCATGGGACTCTCAAGAGTCTCCTCCAGCACCATAATTCAAAAGCATCAATTCTTCGGCGATCAGCCTTCTTGATGGTCCAGCTCTCACTTCCGTACATTACTACTGCGCAAGAAAGTACCTTACACCAAATCAGACCATTGGTTTGTAAACTTCAGCAGGTGCAGAATTCAGCGGCCAAGTTGCTCACCAAAGCAAGACGGTCTGAGCATATTGCACCGACCCCGGTCCAACTGCACTGGCTACCAATTAGTTTCTGGGCCCAGTTCAATGTGCTGGTTCTGACCTATTAAACCATGGGCAGGCATTAAACCCGGGGGCCAGATCCGGCTCAATCGCCTTCTCAATCTGGCCCGCGGACAGTCCGGGAATCAGCGTGTTTTTACATGAGTCTGGCGATCTCAGAGCCTGGATCTAGGGCTATTTGTATTCCAAGTGGGTTCTCTACCACTGAAAATTGTAGAATTGTAGAGTGGGGAGGTACCATGAGGGTCATCTAGCAGGAATCTTTTGCCCAACATGGGACTTGAACCCACGGCCCCAAGATCAAGAGTGCGGTGCACTGCCAATTGTTTGCTGCTGTAACGTACGTGTGTGTGTGTGTATTAGTCAGCTGGCGCATGCTCTGCTTATCTCCCACTTCGACTACTGCCAAGCGCTCTACGTGGGGCTACCTTTGAAGGTGACCCGGAAACTACAACTAATCCAGAATGCGGTGACTGGGAGCGGCCACCGAGACCACATAACACCGGTCCTCAAAGACCTCCATTGGCTCCCAGTACGTTTCCGAGCACAATTCAAAGTGTTGGTGCTGACCTTTCAAGCCCTAAACGGCCTCAAAGGCCCAGTATCCCTGAAGGAGCATCTCCACCCCCATCGTCCAGCCCGGACACGGAGGTCCAGCTCCGAGGGCCTTCTGGCGGTTCCCTCCCTGTGAGAAGCGAAGTTACGGGGAACCAGGCAGAGGGCCTTCTCGGTGGTGGCACCCTCCCATCAGGTGTCAAGGAAATAAACAACTATCTGACCTTTAGAAGACATCTGAAGGCAGCCATGTTTAGAGAAGTTTTAATGTTTAATGTTTTATTTTTAATATTCTGTTGGGGGCTGCCCAGAGTGGCTGTGGAAACCCAGCCAAATGTGTGGGATATAAATTTATTATTATTATTATTATTTGCGGTAGCAGAGAAAAAAAACCTGCAGGATATTTTTCCGAACCTAGGCAGCATTGATTCCCAAGGGGATGTTTGGAACACTGTCCATTGTTTGCTGCTGTTAACGTTTGTGCATATGTGTCAGTCAGTTGGTGCTGTATAAATATTATAACCAATGAATAAAAGGGTAAAATCACTTGTTGCTCAGAAGTACAGGTGAAACTCGAAAAATCAGAATATCGTGGAAAGGTTCATTTATTTCAGTAATTCAACTTAAAAGGCGAAACTAATATATGAGGTAGACTCATGACATGCAAAGCGAGATAATGTCAAGCCATTATTTGTCATAATTTTGATGATTATGGCGTACAGCTGATGAGAACCCCAAATTAACAATCTCAACTTTGGGGTTCTCATCAGCTGTACGCCATAAACATCACAATTATAACAAGCAAAGGCTCGACGTATCTTGCTTTTCGTGTCATGAGTATCTCGTATATTAAACTCCAGTAGCTAATGAAAACAATTGCTTACATAAATGGGCTTTTCCACGATATTCTAATTTTTCGAGTTTCACCTGTATTTTGGCTCAGAAAAAGGTTTTGTTTTTTGTTTTTTTGTTTTTTTTTTTTAAAAAAAACCAGAAAAAGGTTTTGCATTCCGAGGAGCTGCACCTCTAAGCCACCAGGGGGCGCTTTACAACTTTGGTTCTCCTGAGCAAGTCAAGAGAGAGGGGGGGGGGGGAAACCGACTTGACACTATTCACCTCTCTGTGTCTCTCTCTTCACCCCCTTCCCCGGCCAACTTTTCTCCTCCACCAGCAAAGGCCTTATGATTACGGCATCCCCATGGAAGTTGAGGTCACCTACGTCCAAGACGGCTTCCTCACCAACGACGTTCTCCACGAGATGGTAACTTGGGTTCATCTGAATTTTGCATCTGCTAGCATGCCGGGTTGCGTCACCAAATCACCTTTTGTTCCCAACACACAGGGCTGCGATGGATCTAAAGAGAGGCCTCTTGAAAAAACAAAATTTGTAACGGGCGTCGAAACAATCCTTACATTCAAGGAGCCCCGCGGGCATCCACAATGCCAGCGTTGTGTGCGAGCTTGAAAGTCAATCTCGAGAGTCCTCTTGGAACAGGCGTAGGCAAACTCCGGCCCTCCAGATGTTTGGGACTACAATTCCCATGACCACAGGTCGTGTTAGCTAGGGATGATGGGAATTGTAGTCCCAAACCCCTGGAGGGCCGGAATTCGCCTATGCCTGTCTTAGACCCAAGGCTCCCTTGAATTCTTGCTGGTCAGATTCCCTTAAGAAGCCCCTGATCGCAGTGTTGTAGGAAAAATTGGGGTTGCCTTTTAGAGCCCAGGGACGCGGGTGGCGCTGTGGTCTAAACCACAGAGCCTAGGGCTTGCCGATCAGAAGGTCGGCAATTCGAATCCCCGCGATGGGGTGAGCTCCCGTTGCTCGGTCCCTGCTCCTGCCCACCTAGCAGTTGAAAGCACGCAGTGCAAGTAGATAAATAGGTACCACTCCAGCGGGAAGGTAAACGGTGTTTCCGTGCGCTGCTCTGGTTCGCCAGAAGCGGCTTTGTCATGCTGTCCACATGACCCGGAAGCTGTACGCCGGCTCCCTCGGCCCGTAACACGAGATGAGTGCTGCAATTCCAGAGTCGGACACGACTGGACCTAATGGTCAGGGGTCCCTTTACATTTTAGAGCCCAACTCTCCGCCAACTCTCAGTGTCCCCTAAGTCTGTTTATCGGTCGGAGACAAATGAACTGTACAACTGTAGAGTTGGAAGGGACGTCAAGGGTAGTCTATTGCAACCCCCTGCAATGCAGGAAAAGGTTAAAAAAAAAGGTAACGGACCACTGGACGGTTAAGTCCAGTCCAAAGCAACTATGGGGTTGCGGTGCTCATCTCACTTTCAGGCTGAGGGAGATGGCGTTTGTCCACAGACAGCTTTCCAGGTCATGTAGCCAGCAGGAGAAAACCGCTTCTAGCGCAATGGGACACCGTGATGGAAGCCAGAGCGCATGGAAACGCCGCTTACCTTCCCGCCGCAGCAGTACCTATTTATCTACTTGCCCTGGTGTGCTTTCAAACTGCGAGTTTGGCAGGAGCTGGGACAGAGCAATGGGAGCTCACCCCGTCGCGGGGATTCGAACCGCCGACCTTCTGATCGGCAAGCCCAAGAGGCTCAGTGGTTTAGACCACAGCGCCACCCGCATTTTTGTTTTTGTTTTTTATCTGCAGGAAAACCAGTAGAAGGAAAGCAAAGGAGATCTTTTCTAGAAAAATATTTGCCGGAACTCGCCATGAACACATTCCCTTGTTCTCTTAGAATGGGAATGGAACCCACCTAAGAGATGCCAGGACAGAATCTCAGGGCGTTCCGGCTGGAAAAAAAAGCCCTGTGCGCAACACTCCTGCGGTGTAGGCCGTATGTGATTCCTGTTCTTTCTTCCTCATAGATGCTTCTGGTGGAGTTTTACAAAGCAGCACCCGACGTAGTGAAGTTTCAAGAGATGTGGAGTCAGGAGCAGACCTATTTGGATAAACTAAAGGTAATCTCGAGGAAGAAGCTGGCGACAAGAGCTGCCCGGCAGCGGAGCTGACCTCCTGGGAAGGTGGTGGATTCTCCTTCCATCAGGCAGGGGTTGGGTGGGGATTCTTTTAAGCTGGGATTCCTGTGTTGCAGGGGGTTGGACTGGATGACCCTTGGGGGTCCCTTCCGACTCCACAGGTCTCTAGTTATCCATGCTCTTGTTATCTCACGCTTGGACGACTGCAATGCGCTCTCCATGGGGCTACCTGGGAAGGTGACCCAGAAACTACAACTAATCCAGAATGTGGCTGCTGGACTGGTGACTGGGAGCGGCCGCCGAGACCATATAACACCGGTCCTGAAAGACCTACATCAGCTCCCAGTACGTTTCCGAGCGCAGTTCAAAGTGTTGGTGCTGAGCTTTCAAGCCCTAAACGGCCCAGTATACATGAAGGAGCGTCTCCACCCCCATCGTCCAGCCCAGACGCTGAGGTCCAGCTCTGAGGGCCTTCTGGCAGTTTCCTCACTGCAAGAAGCGAAGTTACAGGGAACCAGGCAGAGGGCCTTCTCGGTGGTGGCGCCCTCCCATCAGATGTCAAGGAAATAAACAACTATCTGACTTTTAGAAGACATCTGAAGGCAGCCCTGATTAGGAAAGTTTTTAATTTTTGATGTTTTATCGTGTTCTTAATATTCTGTTGGGAGCTGCCCAGAGTGGCTGGGGAAACCCAGCCAGATGGGCAGGGTATTATTATTATTATTATTATTATTAATATAAGTCTTTGGTTATATGGAAGCAAGGCGAAGTGGGAGGAACAGCCTTCCAGATTTTGACACAACCCCTATTGCAACCCTGACCTTTTCTTTTTAACCCCATTTATATGAAACCAGCCCACTTGGCACGAATAGGAACAGCGTACCATTTGCAATCAATAGGGTTATGCATGCAGATGAACTGCAGCAGAAAGGGTGCTGGTTTCTACCCCACCTTTCCGCCTGATGGTACTCAAGGCAGCTTATAAATAAAAATGACAGCTGAAAATATGGGAAAGCAATCATTTAAAAAAAAATGGTTGTTGGACGATTTGTGAATTATGATTTACTGGTGAAAGTATAGTTACAGGTAGGTAGCCGTGTTGGCCTGCCATAGCCAAAACAAAATAAAAAATAAAATAAATTCCTTCCAGTAGCACCTTAGAAACCAACTAAGTTTGTTCTTGGTATGAGCTTTCGTGTGCATGCACACTTCTTCAGATACACTGAAACGGAAGTCACCAGACCCTTAAATATAGCGAGGGAGTGGGGAGGGGTATTACTCAGAAGGGTGGTGGGAATGGGGGATCAGCTGATAGGTGTGGAAAACCTGTTGACGACTGTTAACGACTGCAATCGGTCTTATAGGAAAAAGCAATGGGTGAGATGGCTAAAGATAGCTTTGTCATGTATAATGAGATAAGAATCCAATGTCTTTGTTCAGACCAGGTCTCTCCATGGTTTTAAGTTTGGTGATTAGTTGCAATTCAGCCACTTCTCTTTCCAGTCTGTTTCTGAAATTCTTTTGTATTAAGACAGCTACTTTGACATCTTGTATAGAATATCCTGGGAGATTGAAGTGTTCTCCTACTGGTTTCTCTGTCTTGTGATTCCTGTTATCAGATTTATGTCCATTTATCCTTTGGCGTAGGGTTTGGCCTGTTTGTCCAACATAGAGAGCTGAAGGGCACTGTTGTTTTTGTTGGGGAAAATTCAGACTGAAATTCGCAGGTGTCAAAAAAGGCTATTTACCTGTATGTATGCCACTACTGCAGCTCGTGTTTCATTAGCCCCAAAATGGGAAACAAGTGAGGTCCCAATCAAAGAAGAGTGTCAACTTAAGTTGACAGAGTATGCGCCGCTTGCAGACTTAATATATTGAATAAGTCAACAAGAAGAACATACGTTTAGAGAAGATTGGAAAACGTTTGTTGAATATATGGGAAATAACTGTGTATAGCTGTGAAAACGCGGGCAGCATTAAGATAAATTCAGCAGTGTAAATGAGTTTTGACGGATCCAGTAATGGAATACTGGTTTCGTTTGTGTAAAATATGCAGGGACTTTGATATGCAAAATGAACCATGGAAAGAGAAGACGGGAAGTCATGTACCTCGGGTAAAGAACTTAATTCGTTCCGGAGGTCCGTTCTTAACCTGAAACTGTTCTTAACCTGAAGCACCACTTTAGCTAATGGGACCTCCCGCTGCTGCTGTGCCGCCAGAGCACGATTTCTGTTCTTATCCTGAAGCAAAGTTCTTAACCTGAAGCGTTATTTCTGGGTTAGCGGAGTCTGTAACCTGAAGCATCTGTAACCCGAGGTTGTTGTTCAGTCGTTCAGTCGTGTCCGACTCTTCGTGACCCCACGGACCAGAGCACGCCAGGCACGCCTATCCTTCACTGCCTCCCGCAGTTTGGCCAAACTTATGTTAGTAGCTTCGAGAACACTGTCCAACCATCTCATCCTCTGTCGCCCCCTTCTCCTTGTGCCCTCCATCTTTCCCAACATCAGGGTCTTTTCTAGGGAGTCTTCTCTTCTCATGAGGTGGCCAAAGTACTGGAGCCTCAGCTTCAGGATCTGTCCTTCTAGTGAGCACTCAGGGCTGATTTCTTTGAGAATGGATAGGTTTGATCTTCTTGCAGTCCATGGGACTCTCAAGAGTCTCCTCCAGCACCATAGGTACCACTGTATATATTAAGGATGTTTAAATGAGTATTTTAAATTGTAAAACAAAAACCATTTAAGAAGAAGTGTGCATGCACACGAAAGCTCATACCAAGAACAAACTTAGTTGGTCTCTAAGGTGCTACTGGAAGGAATTTTTTGTTTTGACAATGGCAGACCAACACGGCTACCTACCTGTATTTAAGAATATGTGTGTGTGTGAGAGAGAGAATCGCACAGCGATTGGTGGGCGGGCCGTGCAAGGGAGAAGCATTTTTTCTTGCCTACGGGCGTTTAGCAAGCTGTTTTCGGTCCAAGCGCCCTGCCAGTTTTGAATGACGAACGCTGCTATCCTCTCCTTACAGGGCTCATTGGCTTCCAGGACACCCAAGGACCAAGGTTTTGGACATATCCTCGAACAAGTCTACAGCATCCTCAAACAATACAGCTGAAACCAGGAAGAGGAACCACGAAGGCTCTTCACGAAGGCCGGTCATGGGTTAGGGAAAGATGTTTGGGCGAGAAGCTCCCCGCCCCCCCGCTCCACTTTGAAACCCAGTTCTGATGCATCTTGATTGACAGGTGGAGAGAGGGAAATGGAGACCATGTGTGTGTTTGTGTGTTTAAGAAAGGTTTTCCATGAGTTTAAGAGGAGGCACTGGACCAGCCAAGAACACGCTTTGATTTGCCTATGCGGGAGCTAGAGAAGCTATCCGTTCCCCTGCACTGGGCTCGGCGTCACGGGACAAAACGCACCCATTTCACAGATGGTCGACTGAAGCAGGGAGCTGAAGCAACTTGGCTTGCGAGGCCTCAAAAGGACCCTCTGGGTAGATCTCGAATTCGATCCAGCGCAGCGTTGTACGCTGGCCTACACCGCTGATCTCCTCTCGAGGTTTTACGAGATGAAACAGAAGCCCTCAGCCCTCCAGTTTCGTCTTATGTTTCGTGCTGTGAAGGGTGGGGAGAAACTCGCCTACGACCTCCTATGTTTGGTGTGTGTGTGAGAGAGAGAGCTGATAAAGAGGGCAGATAAAAAAGAGGGGGCGCCGTGGTGTTGCCTTTCTAAAAATTTCACGGATCAGTAGAAGCAGCAAAAAACCCGAGTAAAAAGGTGGCGGATTTAAGCTAAGACGGACGGAAGCTTACTTTGCATAAAAACAGGGTTGCGGCAGGTTGGTGAAAATCTTGCTTTGTCCTTAGGTAAAGGGACCCCTGACCATTAGGTCCAGTTGCGGACGACTCTGGGGTTGCGGCACTCATCTTGCTTTACTGGCCGAGGGAGCCGGCGTAGTTTCCAGGTCATGTGGCCAGCATGACAAAGCCGCTTCTGGCGAACCAGAGCAGCGGTACCTATTTATCTACTTGCACTTTGGTGTGCTTTCCAACTGCTAGGTTGGCAGGAACTGGGACCGAGCAACGGGAGCTCACCCAGTCATTGCGGGGATTCGAACCGCCAACCTTCTGATCGGCAAGCCCTAGGCTCTGTGGTTTAACCCACAGCGCCACCCACTTTCTCCTTACCGTGTTCCTTAAAAGCAGCTGTGCATCACTCTGTTCCTGTGGCTCTCAGGTAGGGAAGCTGTGATGCTTCAGATGTTTCTTGGGCTCCTGGCAGTAATGACAGGAGCTGGGAATCCCAGCAAACCAGTTCCGACGGCTCTGCAAAACAAGCTGCCCCAGGAGGATATTTGCCTGCCGCATCTCTTTCCGATGTACAGTGCTGCCCTGGTCTCCCTCTGGTCAGCCTCTGCTGGGGATGAGGCAGTTCTGTTCCAGTTTGTTGTTGAATGTACAGGCAACTCCCTGCTCACATGTGTTCTGTTTGCCGAGCACCCGGAAGTGGTACCCAGAAATGAGGAGCACCTGGTCCACCAGCCACCCCCCCCCCCGCTGTCCCTCCGGCTCATGTGAGGGCTTGGTTGACCAGCTCAGCTTCCCCGTGCATCAGTAGGCCTTTGCTGAACAGCCTCAACAAGCGTCTGGCTCGCAAGGAGATCCTCCCAAGAGCCCAGAGGGCGTCCTCTTTGGGCGATGGAGAGGATCTCCGGACAAGCTGGGGCTAACTTGGCAACGGCTGCTGTGCTACCCCGCATGTCAGCTGTTAAGCGGGGAGGCTAAGCAGCTCAACAAAGCTCTGCTGATCCTCCGGCTCACAAGCAGGCCCTCCCCAGGATGGGGTGGGTCTTCTCCCGTGTCAGGACAACTCTCCAGGGTGCTCCCCATTTTCCGCAATTTCGCTGACGCATGCGGGAGCCGGGAACGTAACCCCCACGTAAACGGGGAGTCTGCCTGTGATCAAATCCTTTAGAATGACAAACCCGCAAATGAGGCTTCGGGTACCAAGAGCACGCCCTTGAACGGGACCCTGTTGGGACTACAAATCCCATTATGCCTGATGAATGGCTTTGCTGGCCAGCCGGGGAAGATGTTGGGAGTCCATCGACATCTAGAGGCCCATAGGCTCCCCATTCCTCTTCTAAATGGCACAAAGGAATGGCACCAAAGTCAAAAGGAGAGGGGGGAGAAACCAAACAACCAAACAAAAAAAAACCCACCGCCTTAAAACATTTAATACTTTTTTATTTCAAGGATACAAGGTTTTTTGTGGTTTTTTTATTCCAAAACAGAAGGGGAG